>NC_089273.1:29424868-30024868 GCF_963678975.1 Dysidea avara
CAATTACAGAAACAAGGCCATGCGATTTGGGATTAATTGCACTCCTACTATTGGGACTAATGTATGGCAAATTATATCACTATGTGATTATGCCTGTAACAATCCTATAATTCTGGAATTATTCTCACAAAATTGGTGACCTATAATTATGCTGGCACATTAGGTCCAGGCCTAAACTTAGCAGTGCTCATCACTTTAGGGAGGAACCCTGCTACGTACTACGGTGTTGTTTGATAACTTTTTGGCTTGAACCATAGTCCATAGATATTTTGTGGAAGTGAACCCATTTTTATCTGGAAATTCATCAATTTGGTTGCTTTGTGAAGTATATCATTAATATACTGTAATTAATCAACAGTGTTAAATTGAGTTTGTGATAATATTACTCATTACAATCTAAACCAAAACAGTCAAGCTGTAATAAAAGAATGTGGCTCCCAAAAAGGCCAGGGTGAAAAAAGATGTAAATCCAAGGTGGTGGCTAAGAAATTAAATGGCTGTGATGGTAGGTTAATGGCAAATATTTTAATTATGACAATTCAGGTGAATTTGCATTGCCTCCTCCATGTTTCACTAGGATTCGGCACCAAATTCACCAGAATAGTCGTAATTAAAATTATTGCCATTAACATACCAACACAGCCATTTCTTGGCCACTACCTTGGATTTCTCATCTTTTTCACCCTGGCTTTTAGGGGGCTGCACTCATTTTTACAGCTTGGCTGTTTTGGTTTAGATATCACTTCTTTTTGTATTGCAAGCCACAAAGCCAGCCATAAACAGGCTTTGGTGCTTCCTTTTAACTTCTTTTTTTCTTTGTTGCAGGAATTGTGGAACAAAATAAGCAATTGTGTGTATAGCACTTTATCTGATTAAATATTTGTACTGTATATTTAACATTTAACACTGAATGATTATCACACACTGTAGGAAATAAGGTGACTTCTCATACATAACTGAACTGTAGCTGAAACTCTCATTAAACTCTTTTCAGGGTGACTTGTTTCTAGCTGGACTCTCTACATGGTGATATGTTTCCAGCATATATTTCTACAGGGTGATTTGTTTCTAGTTGATATCTCTACATGGTAATATGTTTCCAGCATATATTTCTATAGGGTGATTTGTTTCTAGCTGATATCTCTACAGGGTGACTTGTTTCCAACTGATCTTTCAACAGGGTTATTTGTTTCTAGCTGATCTCTCTACCCCTTCATTTCCCACATTCCTTTAACCAGACAATTATACTCCTTGCTTTATAACCTTATAACTCTTGTATAGTTGCAGGTATCATCACCAAATTTTTAGCAGCACTTCTCTACATAATTATGCACTAGTGGTGTAAATGGGATGGTGATTGAATAATCTAATTAGAAGTATGATGTAATCAAATTTGCACAAAAAGGGAAAATAAATGTGTAAGAATTTATTACAATAGATTCACTCTGTTTACTTACAACTTTTACAAGTTTGCTAGGTAGCTATGCCATTCAGGGATACGCAGAACAAAACTCAGTGCAAAAGATTATTGTATGATGGTTTTACAAAGACAATACTGTCATGATGTAGATGCGGGAATATATAAGAATATATATCAATGCCTTGTTGTACTAGATCCTTATAAGGAAATTTTTATTTCTAAAGTTTGCCTAGAGGTTACTGTTCCAATAAAAATGTATGTTATTATTAAAGCTGTTTCTATTCATCTAAAAATAAATATTATCATGAAGTCAAAAAATGTATGGCAAAAACTATTGGTGGGAAACGAAGGGCTACAGGGTAACTTGTTTCTAGCTGAACTATCTACTGAGTGACTTGCTACTAACAGATCTCTCTACATGGTGATTTGTTTCCAGCACATATACTGGATGAAGCTGATCTCTACAGGGTATTAAACTTTTTTTAAACAATAAGAAGTGTTAATAATTAATAATAGTCAATAAACAAAAAGAAAAAGAAAGTCTTCACGTCAAACTGTGAGCAGAGAAGCAAACTCTGTCCAATCCTGTGGCCTAACTTGTATTTAGCTGATATCTCTGCAGTGTGACTTGTTTCTGGCTGATCTCTCTACAGGGTGATTTATTTGTAGCTGATCTCTATACAGGTTACTTGTTTCTAGCTGATCTCTCTTCAAGGTGACTGCTCTATTAGGTTGACTGCTCTATTAGGATGACTGCTCTATTAGAGTATCTTGATCTCACACTTGCTACACTAAGTTGGCTTTTTCGTGTTGTAACTTTGTGACTTTAAGTCTGATTCTTCTTCACCAATGAAGAGCCTTTCTAAGATGATTACTCCATTGGTACAGCGATTTTCAAAGCATTACTCCAAGCTGTTTTTCTGGTAGGCGTGGAAAGTAGTCATCGCTTTATTAGCTAATCTAGATGTATAATTGTTACACACTGTTGATTTTTTGGTTGTGTCTTCATGGTTTTTAGCTCGATTTCTTTCAAACCACAAAAAGTTTGAAGTTCAATAGTTAACCTATTACCCACCAATTTTCAGCTTCTTACCATAAGCGGTTTAACCTGTAGACGTGACAACATATTGGTGTTTGTTTTTCATGAATAGTCGCTAATAACTCCTTGACTGTTTATCACATTCCAGCCAAACTTGGTGTTAAGATGTGCCTTTATACTCCCCTTTTGTGTGCCAAATGTCAAGGCAATCACATATGGTGTTCATGATTTTTGGAAGTTTTTGTAAGTGTGCAAAAAGAGGAAGAAAAATAAGAAAAAAAGAACGAAGAAACTAAGCCATTTTTTGAAGTCGCATATCTCGGGAACACTTGAAGCAATTTTTTCATTCAAATTTGGCATGTGGAGTACTGAAGTTGGCAGGCATGTCCACAGCAAAAATCATACAGTTTAGTAAAGGCAGTACAAAGCTATGGAGGTGCAAAAATTGCATTTTCTTCCTGTCAATATACTCACAGTGTCACGTGCTGGCTTCTTGAACAGTGTATCATGTATCTTGATTATTCTGTGAAATACATTATTATTTCACAAGCAACTAATAATAATATCATAGTACAATGAGTAGTGCTGCATGAAATCAATAAAAATTCATAAGCAAAGTTACTATTTTCAACTCAACAAGAGTGGTATTTATCCCCAAATTTCACTGCTACCCATATTATTCCCTGTTAATACTCTATACTCATTATTGTTTGCCAACAAACAGTTATGTGGATTATGAGGTACAAGCCTAAAATTATCCAAAATAATAGTTTCTAGGCAAAGAGTTTATTCACATTGCCATGGAGACCATTAGGAAATAGACATTTTGGGTGTCCGCAGTAACCATTACTAAGCAACAATACTATTTACACTGTACTTTTTACACAAATTCCAGCCAGTGAAATTGCAATTACAACTCAGTGAAATTTATGAGTGGTCCACAACGCAGCTGAATCTCGTACATCTTTATACCACTAAATCTTTGCGAATCTTTTGAATCTTAGTCAAAATCATCGATTTTTGAGGATACTTAGTTTGGTGGTGCTTGCTGAAGCTTTATAGTTGAATCCCTGAATCTTTTGCAAATCTGTAAAGATTTCAAATCTCGTATGAAATTTTTGCAAATTTTGGCTACATTGTGGATCCCTCTGCTGTAATTGGGACTTTTGTATGAGTAGTAAAACAGGTATGCATGTTATCACATACATAGTTACAATTTTGTACATTATGAATTAATGTCGATCTAAGGAATATGATGTAGATATTAATTTTATTAGCAAGAATTTTTTAAGATAGATACTTACTTGTGGATACTCCTCACCAAAGTACCTCTCGTTAATGGTTAAAGCTTTATGCAATGATTCAAAGCTTTGAGCTAGTAAAGACATCCTGTGTTGCGTTCTTCCTAATGAGAGAAGAACTTGAGCCAATTCTGTATGAAAAAGTGATGTAATAAAAATAAGTTCAAGGTAATAATAATACTTACATACAATAATAATCAAAACATATTGCCCAAACAGTTTTATAACAAGTAGGAGTAGAGTGCAATGTGTTTACAGAAGTTTATAATACTGTGGCAGCTTGAGGAATAGGTGAAAGTAGAATCCAAAAAAGAGTGAATTCCTAAAGTAGACATCTAAACCAGGAGCTACAAGCAAGCATTAAAATATTAATTGGAATTAACTGGAGTCGGCACAAGTGCAACATTCAACATGTCCTTTCAATGTTTAATGTATCCAATGTTTAAGTCATCATTGTGCAGCTCATCAGTGCAACTAGGCATGTGGCCATTACCTATGCTCACAGAATTGAGCATTATTCTCTTAAGCAGTGCTCAAAAGATCACCTATTGTATGCCTATTTGTGCTGAAATTTATGTGGACATATACATTTGCGACCAAACTAGGTTTCCACACACATTAAGTGATATGACTTTGAGAGATTATAACTCAATAAGCATTAGGTATTTTAAGTTCGATTGGGGATCATAGAAAAAAAGTAGGTAAACAAGGGAGGTCGTCTACACCTACAGATGTACTAGTGGACATTTAATCCCTATACCCATGACTGAATTGGAGATTAAATGTTCACTAGTATAACTGCAGGTGTAGGCGGCCTCCCTTATTTCCCAACTTTCTTCTCTGATCCCTAATCAAACTTAAAATTCCTAATTGTTTGTGTAACATTATTATAATGGGTGAACTCACACATATCTCATCAAAAGAAAGGTTGGAGCCAGAGTTAATGTTTTGACTGAATGTGCACCCCAGCTATCAACTACAGACTCGAAAGTGAAGTGGCCATTACGCTTAATTTTCAGCTATATGCAGCCTATTACACAGTGCTACAAACTAAGAACAGTAGGAGCAATTAATCCAGCCACCATGAAAATACGAATGATTCATGCACCCCAACTATCAATTGCTGAAATGGCCATTACACTTTACTTTCAGCTATGTTAAGCATGTTTCACAGCATTAAAAATGAATTCAGTCAATCAATCAATCAATCCTCTGCAATCAATCCAGTCACCACAGAAAATAGGGACAACAGTCAATTTCCATTTACAAACGTTGGGAAGACATCGTGCTACCGCAAATCGTCATCTTGGGCTGTCAGCAAATAAGTGTGACACAAAATTTAATGAGGACAAAAGTAAGTCCATAATGTGCGTGCATTGTATGTACTGCAGTATTCCAGTGAAAAATCAAGCCCATAGCCTTAGCCATTCTTGAGTTACACTTGCCAGAAGGAATCAGGAAGGCAGCAATTAATTAGTAAGTAGAATATTCAATTGAATAATTTTTTTTTGAATTTTATAACATTGTATTTGAAGCATTTACGGTTTTAGGCACTTTTGGGCTTGGTTATACCTAACCAATACTGCCAAGGCACCAGGATGATATTGTTAAGCTGGTTTTTGAATAATATTTTTGGCCAGAAAAACCCAAACCTGCATGATCTAGTACTACTGTGCTGCATGTTGTAGGGATAGCCACCTGCTTCAAATTTTGACCTGTCCTTTTGTAATACTACAAGTGCACAGAAAAATGTGGAATTTTCAACTAGAGTAGGGACCATAGCACATCGATAAAAAGTACTGAAACAAGCTAGAGTAGTGTACAATAGTAAAACAATAAGAAGTGTTATATCTCTATTGTGCTCAAGATACCTTAATGGAAAAGCACAGTAGGGATATAACACTTCTTATTGTTTTTACTTTGATTTAATATTGCACACTACTATAGCTTGTCTCAGTACTTTTTATCGATGTGCTATGGTCCCTACTCCAGTTGAAAATTCCAAATTTTTCTGTTTTTTGTAAATAGTTATTATGACTGGTTAACCCAAGCATACCGCATCTGAAATGGTGCCGTGCGTCTCAATTATCGTCTGAAAAGTGAAGTATCCATTGTGCTTCGTTGTCAGCCATGTTCAACCCGTTACACAGCATTTCGAATCAAAAACTGTTCGAAAAGCACCTCTGCAATCCACGCATACCGAAAGAAAGAAATGGTGCCACACGCCCCAGTTATATCAATTATCATCTGAAAAGTGAAGTATCCATTACACTTTATTGTCGGCTATGTTCATCCCGTTAAACAGCAGTACGAATCAAGAACTGTTTGAAATGCACATCTGCTTGCAAAATAGCCACTACGTATGACAAATACGGACAATTTCCATTACAAAGGGAAGTCATCACATGCTATCACCAAATCAATGCTGTTCGCTGTCAGCAGCAAAGATGAATGGGACACAAAGGAAGACACTGGTAAGTCCATGCAGAATGCATAATACGTACTGCGGTATGCCAAAAGGCACCTGTCAGGTCAAAGTGACGTCGGATAGTGAAAAATCCAAGCCTGTAGCCTTAGTCGTTATCGAGTTATGCTTGTCTGAAGGCATCAGTCAGTTACTCAGTCAGTCATCACTAGAAAATTTCATTATCTTTTAAAAATCCCGTAGAAACTTGTTGAAAGTATTTTAGGTCAATCTGAAAGCTTGTTTGGGCTTAGTTTTACCTAACCAATACTGCTTCATCATCATCAGGGGAAATTGAGGCTGTTTTTTGGGTGATATTATTTTGTGGGCCATGCCTACTCCTATGTGGTCCCTACTATACAGTAGCTATCATACTGTATGATGGAAGCATTGAATTTCAGGTCAATGGCATGCTGGAAGGTCACATTACAGTTGGTCAAAGTCAACAAATTGAAAACCTGGTTTTTTCAAATTTGATCGCATTAATTTTTATAGTTATTCATTCTGACTATTTATTTGAGTAGAATAGTTAGTATGTCACATGCCTCAAACCACGGGTGAGTGTTTATATGCTCACCTGTTCTCAGGTAGGTATATTTACCTGTGGTTTGAGGTCTAATGTACAATTGGTAGCTCCTTTGAAGTTTGACATCATCATGGTGTATATATAATCACACAGTATTTACAATGAAACACATGAAAGCTGTGCACAGAAATTATATCCCTGAATGCAAAATTTTAATCCTGTATGATGTGTTAGTGTAGTGAATGACATTAGGCGTTCCAACTTTGATTCTATTTAGGGGTACGGGAATGAGTGCAATAATGAGGTTAAAGTATTGAGAATAATTAGAGCATAATGAAGCAATTTAAGAGCATACTTGGCAAAATAATTATGTGAATTCATGCAAGTTGAGATTAAGATAATCTAATAGAGCAGTCACCTACTCTAACAGAACAGCCAGCAGAATAAATTTTACTCTAATTGCAATAATCACTAAGGATCTTGCTGATTAAAGCAAACTTTAATTCCTGTGAAATAGAACAGCATTTTTACTTCTCCAAACCTTGATGAACACTGTAATTTCATTAATAAACGAGTGCTTCTGGTTGTCTCTAACAACCTGAATTTTACATCATTTGTATAGGCATCAATGTCTAAAAGTAACCTTTACAAGTTTAAAAGGACAGCATCTATAGGTCACAAGATATGATATTTTGAAGTGTGATGAAGAGGGGACAAAAGTTTACCCTTCTGGGCAATCACATGGATAGCTACTGTATGGCATGTCTCAATTTTACATTATCTGCAGGTGTGAATTTCGAAAATCGTCTTTTCAAGTTTTAAATGGACAGAGTAAAGTATATTATTCATAGCATAAATGATGTTCTTTTCTGGGTGGTGTGGTGAACTCAAATAGTGGTTTCTGGCATTTTAAAGGAACTGGCTTGGCAAGAATCAGTAGTGCACTGGTGGATGGCCTGGTATGGTAGACCAAAATGCTTTCTGTGTTGATTTAAATAGTTTTGCAGCATATCAGCCACTAAGAAGCCAGCACAACCCTGAAATTGTGTGTCTGGAGTTTAATTGTGATCTGTCTGCATTTTAAAGCTTATCCTTTGCCCAACCCATGACCCCCCCACCCTCTACCCTTTAGTGAGCACTCACAATACTTCACCTGTCCAATTGCTATCTAATTTTGGTGAGAAACTCTACAAGCAGTCATGTACAACTGTACTGAAGGTGCACTGAAAGGTAATAAATTGATGCATCTTTTATGTAAATTTCTTACACAAAACATGCTCAATATCCTCAGCAAGTTATAACAGTTTGAATTCTTTAAAACTGTTTATCTCAAAACTTCTCATGTGTGATTTGCAAATATAACATTCACATTGCTAGGGGCAATATTTAATTGTTCTTTATTTTGAAATTTGTCAGTTGCAAAGGTAAAATAATTTTGGAAATAACAAAATTACATTTTGAGAATAAGAGCCCATTGCTAATATTTTTGGTGAACATGCAGAATAAAATAAATTTTTAAGCCTAATTCCCTGAGGCCTAATTCTGTTCTGCTTATGAACATTGTGAATAGATAAGTTTATACCAGTGTTAGCTGTTGAGCAGGCACCAGTGTTATCATACAGTACTACTGTACTGCATATTAGGTATCATGAAGAACTGGGCTTTTCCAGTCACAAATACCACTCTAAAACAAGCCACAATATCTCTCCATAGCAGCTTGGTGGCATTAGTTAGGCACAGTCAAGCCCTAAAAATGTCTTCCGACAAATCGCAACTCCTTCCAAACGTTTCAATGGAAATTTATAAATTTTCTATTGAACAGAATTAATGCAGACTGACTGACTGACTGATGCTTCCAGCTAAGCATAACTCAACAATGGATAAAGCAACGGGCTTGATTTCTTCACTGTCAATGTACTTCATCCCTGAGATGCACCCTTTCACCAACCACAATGCATATAATACAGGGAATGTCTTCCTTTTTGTTCCAGTTCTTTTCGCTGACAATGCAATGTGTCAATTTGCGATAGTGCGATGTGGCTTCCTAGTGGCTGTGTTAGCTATTATGCATAACGCCTGTATTTTCTGTAGTGACTCGATTCATTGAAGAAATGCTTCTCATACTGTTCCTCGTTCATAATGACATGTAATAACAAGCGAAGTATAGCAGAATACAAAGCGTAATGGCCTCCTCCGTTTCCATTGCATAAATGATTGTTGGGGTGCATTTTTGTGGCATTCCTTCCTTTCTTTCAATGTGGTATGTGCTGGTTCATTTGTCATAATTATGTTATGAAAAACTAAACAAACAAGAAGAAGGAAAAATATGACTGGGCCTGCAAAATAGGACATGTGGGCACAAAGTACACCCTACCATATAACATCTAATATCTCAGTATTGGGATAGAATATTTTCATTCTGTGACTTGTATTTTAAAGCCAACTAAATGTTTAATAAGTGCTGAAAACTTCATGGCCAAGCAACAATGGAATACAAAGTTATGATGTATCAAAGTTGGAATAAGTAGGCAATTGTTATGTGCCCACATGCTCTATTATTGCAGGCCCGTTCACTTATTAGGAATTTTAAGTTAGATTAGGATCAAAGAAAAATCAGTATATAGTGAACAAGGGAATCACTAAAAAGTGGTGAAACAGGGAAGGTTACCTATATACTGTGCTTGCAGATACACTAGTGGACATTTAATCCAAAACTCAGTCATGGTTAGACTGAAGATTAGGGATTTAATGTCCACTAGTACGTATATCTGCAGGTATACTACAAACTTCCTTGTTTCCCCACTATTAATTATTCCTCACTACTTTTTTTCTTTTTCCCTAATCAAACTTAAAATTCCTAATTTTTACTTCTACTGTTATATATAAATTCAAGCAAAAATTAATGGTCTTCAGCTTTTGAATTAGAACTGTGCAATGGTGTTGTTTATAAGTGCAGGAGTGCAAGTTAGTTAAAGCTTACCAGGATGATAAGCTGTATAAGCTGAAAAGCACTTTTTCTTCAAGTCAACACATTCTGTTAGGAACTCCAGAGATTCACCTAAGTAACCCTTTCTTCTATTCATATTGCCTAGTTTTTCTAATATTTCTGTTTTTCTGATGCCCCAGGTTTCACTGCTGTTATCATAATGCCCTCCAATCAACTCTAATCCTTCTTTCAACGATTTCTCAGCATTCTCATACTCACACAAATGTGTGTATGTAGTGCCCAAATTACAAAGTGTTTTTGCTCTCTCTGCAAAGACAACAAACATCATGCTATTATAAAATGAACATAAATGGTTAGTGTAATAGAATGTACAGAAATGCATAACAACATGGAATGCACTCAGTGTGAAGCTTTTCAATCTACAGCAGATAAGTTGCACTTGTATTGTTCATTACTATACAGTAGTGTAAAAATTAAATCGTGAAGTGGCAAGCCTAAAATTTTAATTCTTCATTACTTCTAGGTGAGTAGAAATGCATTCAATATAGGTTGTTAAAAACTGATGCAGCTTTATATGCTGCCAAGAAATACCAAGAAATTCTTTTACGCAGCTTGATGTCTCACAGATGTAACAAAAAAATAAGACAGCAAGAATAAGCAATTTTGTACAAGTCATTTTTTAATTAGCAATACTTTCTATTATTACATGATTCTGATTAGGCAATCATTTAAGCACATTACTTGCTTCCCATCCATAAATAAGTGCAGCAAAATCTGATGCAGGTGGGAGGTGATCATTACATTATACAATTGGCTGTTTCATTGCAGCTCAATTGATACATAGAAAGGTATGCATAGAAATCTGTCTATTGAGATTTTCCTACCTATTTTTCTTTTAATAATTCTTTTATTTCCCACCTATTACATATTGCTCAGAAATTATCGTAATTCACTTTTTGTTGCAAAATTATTTTCATATAATTGAATGATTGATTGTTTATTAGCTCTAAACAGTCGGACAAGCCACTCTTCCCTGCCAGAGGGACATACATACACGATAAAAATTTGTTATGAAAAAGTTGCAAAAGATCAAAATATGCAGCTGTAAATCATACAAAAATATTTTTACAAGAAAATTTTTATTACATATTTTTGCACAAAACTAAGTGAAGTACAGAATGCATACCTACTGTAAAATTTCACCATGCAATGACTGTCTTGTTAAGATATCAATCTAAGTAATAATTGTTTGTATGCTAGACTACCTCAGTCATGGCCTAATTCATGGATGGGGTCTTTGTTAGTGCTGTTTCCATAGCAATAGTCTACACATTTCTGATGTTATTGAGTGTGACTGTTCTATTAGAGTGTTTCAAATATAATGCACTAAGGTCATGTTCCCCAGTGTACACTTCACAAAAGTTGCACTTGTTAAGTTAAAATTTTGCTCATGCTTTTACTGACCTAATATTTCACAAATTTAATTGATGCATTCCTAGTTATACACCCTAAGGCTACCACTTCTTAGTTACCCATATCCCGCTACGTAAGTTACTATAATTATGTATTTTGTTCATATATTTTCCCAGCCAATGAATGCATTTGCCTTAACCCTTCATCATTGTGTGCCACCCTATTGTGTAAAATATGACTGGACCTGCAAAAACAGAGTATGTGGGCACACTTTGCCTACTTTTGAACTTCATTGACTCACAACTTTTTTATGTCATCATGTAATGACCATGTATGTTTGTTAATAAACACTCATTTTCCTAGAAGTGATGGTAGAAATAGGTACTGCAATAGAATATTTGCATACTGCAACTTGCATAATGCTCACTTCAACTATCTCCTCTGCCACTGAAAACAAGTATACCTTGTAAATGCAATTAATCGAAATCAGTACTTAAACCATCATATTATTTGCAGTTAGCTAACAGACACAATAGGTTATCCCTGTGTCCCATTCAATGCTAGATACATGTGCAAGAAAATGCATCTACCACATTCCATTTTGTTATTGTGACACATGAGACCATTTCAGCAAAAACTCACATAGTTTGCACAAGCATACATTTTAATAAAAAATATCAAAATAAAGAAATAATAAAGAAAAGAAACAATATGTCAAGCCATAACTCAAGGAAGCAAGTCTCAAATTTCTTGCAGCTGGGAATCTAGGGGGTACATCCCCCCAGAATCAGTGGCCATTTTAGATTTCGTGATGTCTCAAAGTTCACCAAATGAATAATACATAGCTACATAGATAACATAGGTGTGATTTGAAGTGTTTCAACTAAAATGCCAATTTATTTGTCCATGCAAAATATTTTAAAACAGGTAATTTGCATACTGTTTTCTGAAAGCTATTAGAGTTAGTATGTCTCAGTTACTGTAGGGTAAAGGCTCATGCAGGATTTATAAAGAAATACAAGATAACTCTAACTCCTGATAACTCTTTGTTATAACTCTTTATAAAAATATCACTATGTTCTTAGTTGGTACAGTGGAAATTGATACAGCTTTTACATAACATTGAGGAGTATCATGATCAATTTCTGAAATGATGTCAACTCTTTTTATACTTTTAGACTACTTTTAGGTTTATGTACAGTAATATCAAGAGTTTATAATGGTGTAGGGAGAGTGCTATACACTGTGAAAAATGAGCCCGTAAAATCCTATGGCATCATTCAAACGACTCAGTGATTTGTGTTGATTGGTGACTAATTATAAGTACAGTGGGAATGCACATATACATACGTTGAGAGACTGAAGCTACAGAGTGAAAGAACAGTGTACATGAGAAAAGTATGGCACAATGCACTGAGGAACTTGGTACAAAGAGAAAGACACAGTCAACCAACATGGAAAGCCATAGATATCAACTTTGCGCATGACGTCTTAACTCGAGATTCATCATGGTCACCATTCCATGCCTCGACAGTTCTGATAGTGAACGTGACATGTCTATATAGATGGAGCATAATAATTCAATGCGGACCACTCAACTAAACTAAGAAGGTGTTAAATCTGGGAAATGCGGCGCGGTATGCGGGCTACTTAACTTCATTGTGTATAGCAAAGTTTGATACTCTCCGTAACACATTATAAAGTTTTGGTAATATGTATATCACAGAGACAGTTCTGCACTTGAATGTGCTAGAGGGACACAAGCTTGAGAGGGTAAGTGTGTATATACCAGTAAAGTATAGGTGGCTGTGGTATAAATAGAACAGTATGTTGCACTTCAGAGACTAATCTGCAAGTGCTGGAAATTGCAGGATGCTTCAGCAATGTGAATTTTGATTGTGAATTATCATGTAAGAATAATGACAACTTGAAGAAGAAATTTCTAAGGAGAAATGTATGTTTATTGACACCAGCATACAGAAAATCTTTTCTGATTGCAGTAAGACTAATGACCATTCACAGCAATGAGAATAACAGTGACTCATCATAGTGAGTTGTCATTGAAATGTAGTACAATTTATTGCTGTTACAATGATTATGAAGCAAAAAATAATTTAAATATAGCACATGTTGTCAAATTTAAGGCAGCACTCCCCTTCATCTTATGCTGCATTTCATTGTATGTCCTCTTTTGCTTTATGTTCCATACAACCTCAAAAGAATGCTACAATTTTAATATAATTATTATCACTTGAGATGTACAGTATAGCAGTAATTCATAAGTGCTTGTACTAACCAGAGTGATACAACTCTCCCTTTTGAAACTTTTTCAGTGCTGATTTTGCAACTTTCTTGCTTCCTTGCAAGTCTCCATTTTGTCTCAATGAGTTACTTAGCTCTGACTCAATTAAGGCCACTTTTACATGGTCTTTACCATATATCTGTTCTGTAACACTACGTACTTCTTGTAGTAAGACAGTACTTTCTTCTGGTAGACACAAATTCCTCAAAATAATTGCTTCCTGAAGTTTAAGCTCTGCTTCCTGTAATAACAGTATGGAAATACAATTTTTAAACCTTTTAAAATTAAAAGCACCTATATACTTAGGTACATACATTCATTCTGTCACAGAGATTACAATCACTCATAGTAAATATTAATACAGCCTTTATGCCAAACAGACAGAGCAATTTTATTTTTTTGAAACGTGTGGGTGCGATAAATAAGAATTTAGTCAGTATACCGTAGCTACACTGTAGTCTTAAACAGGTGGAACACTATAAGTTGTTGTATATAGTGACACAGGAAAGCCAACCTGTACATTGCTTACACTCTAGTTGTCATTACCATGTTTTCCACTGCACAGTACAGCAATAGCTGCAGGCTTTCTATAGGTATTTCTGGGGTGTAGTGATACTGTATACTAAATTTATTAGAACCTGTGTAAGTGTTTTTGTCGTGTTTCTTCCCAGTGATAAGATAACATCCTTGATAGAGCTTGTTTCACTCAAATAAAGTGCTAAAAGTTTAATAAACGTTTTCACAAACGGTAACTTGAAAATTGCCTCCACAGAACATTTTAATTATTTATTTTAGTTATTTATTACTTAATTGTGTGTTGAAATTATAAGGGTTCAAAAATCTGTAAATCTGGTTTTTGGTTGCATGTCATTACTCTATCATGGACTACATACCGCAGAATAGTTGTCATTTTGCAGTAACATCAAACAAGTGAAAATAATTGTATTTCTACTACAACTCAGTTATTGAAATTCCATCTCTGCTTGGTTAAATTGCATAGGTTTTGTACCAGTGTTGTGATAACCCCACCCAACCATGGTTTTATCGTGAGTTGAATGGAACAACTACACGTGATATAGAAGCTAGAATGTGGGCACTGCATCTCCTCTGACTGATCAACAGGAGCTCTACATTCAGTAAAACTAACACATGCTGTAGTATTAACTAACTTGTATTTTTATACCTAATAGAGTTATTCTAGTCATCTTGTAACCACATACATCCACACTTGTAACCTTTGCTGGATGTTAAGTGTCACTTATGATACGGAAATTTGTGGGAAAGTTGGTAGAGTCTCTGCACATGTTGCTGAATTCCAACTGTCACCAGAGTTCATAATAGGAATAGTTGTGAATTGCATTAATGCAATAACATTGTTTCATTGGTTATAACACCTAGCTAGTGGCTTGTATCATTTACTATTGCACTTTAGTAGTGACTTCATAAAACACTCCTTCATGCCTTGTGGTGCTTATGGGCTCCTGAAGTATGCTAACCAAACAATTAATGATACTCTATTACTTTATCACACAAGCCCATGACAACACATTTTGGACATACACCACCAGGTTATTTGTTGCAATCCTACTTACATATTTTAGGTGACAGTCTGACAGTTACATACAATAAAATGCAATCTTTGCGCTGCTTGTCTTTGCCAGTCATTTCTTTGGCTGCACTTTCTTGGCTTTGCTGCTAGAGGCTTGCCATCCTTTGTTCACTCCTGTCTGGCCACTGAACTGGCTGCCAACCCAGCGAACTGGCTTTTCAGGGGGTAGCTTTTCTGAAAACCCCACTGTCCTCCGTTGTCAGTAAATACGACTCTCTTTAGTGCCTCTGCAGCTTTTAGGCATACTTTAGCCAATATTCCAAAATTCTCTCCAAAGAGGAAGCTTTAGGACACTGCACTGATCACACTATCTGAGGAGACATCAACTTTCCTGGAATAGGAGTTCGGAAGTAAGCTGGAAAATAAGACTAGGAAGGAAAGGCACACTCGACTCCCCAATGTGCTAAGATTGATCCAGTGGTGTCTGCAAACATCTCACCAGCAGCTAGAACAATGGACAAAGTGTCAAGCATTCTTGTTGGATGCATTTATCCCGTCTTCATCCTGGAGAAAACAGATGAGCTGGACTTATTGGCAGCATCAAGACAGCATTACAACTGATAGGAAATGCCAACTTCCACCAAACAAACTGCTCGTAGACAAACCCTGATGACCCAGCTTAATCCAAAATTGAAGCAGCTGTTCTCAGGAAGCAACTTCAAGGATGCAATAATGAACAGTTATATTGACCTTCCTTAGTTATTTTGACTGATTTAGTTCAAATGCCCACTTCAGTTACAACCACCTTTAGATGGTCATTTTAACCAAACTATCTGTACTTTAAATGTACCCATGGAGGTTGAATTGATCCATTATAATGTACTCTGTATGGTGGTTAATACCATAATAAAAACAGGGTACTGGTAAATAGACCATCTACATATACAGTAAGCTGCTATGCTGCTATCACGTATCTAAAGTGAGCACCTGGGTGGCTTCTTGCAGCATGTTTACAAAAAGAAAGACTAAACAGAGACACTATAATAGTACATAAAGAATTATCACTCAATGATTGAATGGCAAAGAATTTTTAAAATTCTGCAAGGTTGGGGATGGTTGGTGGTCTGTAGGATGTGGATTTACCAATAGGTCATGGACATATGGAAACACTCAGTAAGCATTGCTGTATACATAACTTTAATTGCACTGTTAGTATTTGTTGGAGTGGTGGTATCAGCTTTACCTGGTTTTATGGTTACTATTCCCAACCGTCTAATGATGTCTCAGGAGAGTGACTGTGGAGATTTTGGTGTTTGTTTTAGTACAGATAATATCAGCTTAGACTTGTGAACTTGTATTGTATGTATGTATGTTGATAGACTAAGAAAGTGGAGAAGGAGCAAAGAAAGAGGGAACTCTGAAGTTAAACGTTCCAGTAGACTCTGACAATGGTATTGTCAATAGTCAGGTAACTAAGAACTTTATTAGCAGCCATAATGCCTCCCCTTTGGATTAACATCGGGTTTTCACCAAGGTGATGAAACTAGTGCTGGAGCCACATGGGTATTCATCTAATCATATACCTGGTGGTTCTACAACAGTCAAAGAAAGAGCTAACTCAGTAAAATGAATAATTATGAAGATGAACAAAACGGAAAATTTCAGTTTTGTTTAAAATATACCTACCATTTTCTTTTACTTGATGCTGAATGGTGGACCTAAACTCCTGGCAAAGAACCACCTGGACATTGTTGTGAGTTAAAGTTGTTTTTCACAGTGGATTTTACGTTTGCATTTTATTAGGATTTTTGTAAGGAAACCCCTATTATGAGCCCACCAACATAATATCTAATCACTATGACTACTAGTCACACCTCACCATACAGTAGATCACGTGCCCTTCAATTATTCCACACAACGATTCATCAGTATACAATACAAAGGTTAGCTGGCTAATAAGCTTAGCACTATAACTCAACAATTATTTATAGATACGTGCACATACATCTTTTAATCAACTTATTATATAGAATCACAAGTCGTAACTTGAAATACAACAAATTCTGTGAAATATTATAACCGGTGCATGCGTAAGTGTTTTAGTGGTGACACATATGTAAAAAAGTCTGGATTTCTATGTGGAACTAAGACTAATTGTCCAAACTCCAGTCATATATGCCAATAACTTCAAGAGTTACAGCCCTACAAAGTAGCAAAAACAGAGTTCTACAGCAAGTATAGGGAGATGAATTAGAGGTGCTTAATAAAACAGTAGTAATATACAAGCAGAATGACAAGCAGAGTTGAAATTTGCACCATACAACCATTGTGTTCGCCATGAATAGAAGAACTGATTGCTGAGTAAATTTTTCTTTGTATCACCTTTATTCACTACATAAAAGTGAGAAATAAGTACTGAAAAGTTGATTAGGTACTATTGTATTGATATGATATAACAACGACCCATAAATTACATATCCTTGAGTCTACTTCAGCAAAACAAAGATTTTCCAGCTTCTTCTGAGTAGACAAACAAGATTATATCCAGGTTTTGTTTTTAGGCTCTTTCTCCACTAAGAACTAATCATTTTAAAATGATGGGATTTTTTAATAATTTACAAATATTTCACCCAATGTATTCAATGTTTTATACTGTAAATTAACCAATCGTGTCAGGTTTTTGCAGATCTGGTTATTTTCATTGTGTTGCTACAATGTCCCTACTCTAGTTTCAAATTCCTAATTTTAACTTTGATATAAAATGAAAAGTAGTGGTCTAGTCCATGGAACCCTGGGGGTGTCCATCGATTAAACCTGCCATGTGCCCCCCCCCCGGCTGTTAACACATTAAAATCTATTTATTTACTGTATGTATAAAAAATCTAGTTACATTTGTATTACCAGAATAGCATATTTCTTGTCTTCATAGAGATTAGACAGCATCTCTTTTACTTTTTTGATATATTCCTTGCATCTCTGATCATCACCCATCTTCCGTTGAATTGTACATAATTTTAAATAGGTCACAAGCTTGAAATACTCTACTTCCTCTGTAGATTGCATCTCATTCAGTACTTCAAGGCATTGTAAAAAGCAATTCCTGAAACATTATGTAATATTGTTAAAGTTGTACATATAGCAGTCCCTTCCTATTTCATAGCAACAAAGTGTTTACTTAAGACAAGTACACAGAAAAGTTTGGAATTTTCAACTACCGTAAATCAGGAAAATTTTGACGTGAAAATTTTCTTCTATTAAAATTTCAATGCTACCTATTTTCATCATTTGCATAATTGACGAAGATTTTTTTGGACGAAACAATTAGCTATAGTATTTGTATGCACGAATTATCTGTATAATAGGTAAAAGTAATTCGTTGTTTTAATTTTTGTCGATACAGCCAGCGATGAAAAATTTTTGACAACAATTTTTTTCTGATTTACAGTGGAGTAGGGACCATAGCACATCAATAAAAGTACTGAAACAAGCTACAGTAGGGATATAACACTTATCGTTTTACTGTGATTTAATATCGTGCACTACTTCAGCTTGTTTCAGTACTTTTATTGATGTGCTATGGTCCCTACTCTAGTTGAAAATTCCAAATTTTTCTGTGAACTTGTTTGTTAACTTTTTTATAAATATTATTATTATGACTGGCGAACCCACCCATAGCGCATCTGAAATGGTGCTGCATGCCCCAGCTACGTATATCAGTTTTTGTCTGAGAAGTGAAGTATCCATTATGCTTCATTGTTAGACCCGTTACACAGCATTTCGGATCTAGAACTGTCCGAAAAGCACCTCTGCAATCCATGCATACCAACAGAAATGGTGCGACGCGCCCCAGTTATATCATTATCATATGAAAAGTGAAGTATCTATTACGCTTTGTTGTCGGCTATGTTCAACCTGTTACACAGCAGTACGAATTGAGAACTGCTCAAAAAGCACCTCTGCAATCCATGCATACCGAAAGAAATGGTGCCATGCACCACAGTTATATCAACTATCGTCTGAAAAGTGAAGTATCCATTATGCTTCGTTGTCAGCTATGTTTAACCTGTTACACAGCATTTCGGATCAAGAACTGTTTGAAAAGCACCTCTACAATCCATGCATACTGAAAGAAATGGTGCCGCACCCCAGTTATATCATTGTCATCTGAAAAGTGAAATATCCATTACACTTTGTTGTCGGCTATGTTCAACCCGTTACACAGTAGTACGAATTGAGAACTGTTCGAAAAGCACCTCTGCAATCAAAACAGCCACTATGAAAAATACAGATGATTTCCGTTATGAAGGGAAGCCATCATGTGCTATATCGCCAAATTGAAACTTTTCACTGTCAGCAAAGATGAATGGGACACAAAGGAGGACACTGGTAAGTCCATGGAGAATGCATTGTACATACTGTGGTATGCCAAAAGTCACCTGTCGGGCTGAAGTGACATCGAATAGTGAAAAAATCTAGCTCGTAACCTTAGCCGTTATCAAGTTATACTTGCCTGAGCACATCAGGCAGTCAGTCAGTAGAAAATTCTATTAAATAAATTATGTTTAAACTTCCGTAGCAACTTGTTGAAAGTGTTTCGGGTCAATCTGAAAGCTTGTTTGAACTTAGTTTTACCTAACCAAAACTGCCTCATCATCATCAAGGAAAACTGAGGCTGGTTTTTGGGTGATGCTATTTTGTGGGTCACGCTTACTCCTTTGTGGTCCCTACTATACTATCATACTGTATGATTAAGTAATCTAAATGAAATTTGAATTACTTTAGGGTAATCAAAATCATATGTTAACATGATTGTCTATTATGTGCAAGATACAATTTATACAGGCTAAGTACACTGTAAGTAATAAAGAAAATATATGGATGAAAAACTTAACTTACATTGTAACCGACACATACTATATAGTCTGTTCACATTCACCTGAGCCCTTATTTCTTGTTAATAACTCTTGTCACATGGACCAGTTTCCCAAACATTTAGTAGCACCATCAAACCTTTTAAACACCAGGACTGCATCAAAACAGCACTTTGATACAACAAGATTATAAGACTTTAAAAATCTATCTCATACATTTAGAATGGATGATTCAGGTGCACAAACATATTTACAACATGAAAACACACTTGTTGTAGTACAAAACCATTGGGAGCGAACACATGTTTCATCTTTTTGATAGGATTGTCTTTTGGTGGGGGTTCAGGTGATTGCAAACCAACTATGCAATGGTAAATCAAGATACAGAGTAACGTGGCATGGAACCCAAGAGCTGGTATGCCACACAGTGTGTTATGAACAGAATTAGGGCAATTTTCAAAATAATTTTGCAACTTCCTTTCCCAATTTAATTCCACTCTAGGTTTGGTAGCTATGAATTATTCGCACAAAAACAACCAAGCTGTGGAAAAAGGTGTGGCCTTAAAAAGCCTGGGTAAAAAAAATGTGAAATCAAAGTGGCAGCCAAGAAATGGCTGCAATGATGTTAACCCTAATAAATTTTAATGTGTGCATTGTTAAAATTTATTAGGATTAACTTCATTGCAGCCATTTCTTGACTGCCACTTTTGATTTCACAACTTTTTTACCCATGCATTTTAAGGCCCCACATTTTTTCACAGCTTGGCTGTTTTTGTTTGGATATCATTTCTTTTTGTAATTACAAGTTCCAAAGCCAGCCTACGGTTGGTCTTGACACTTCCTTTTAACTTGCCTTTGTGCTTTTTCTTTACTACAGGAATCGTCGAAGACTGTGAAGAACTGAATTTTGAAGGCACAAAGATAGCTGGACAGATTCAACTCATGGGAGATGTTCGACTCACAGGAGGTGTCCTACCCTGAGGAAGTTTCCATAGCAGAAATGATTAATTACAGTTCAAGCACTATCAAGCTAGAAACACATGAAAACAGCATTTTCATTGTTCAATAAAACGAGTATGTTGCCTGCCTGCATTGGCTGTACTTAGCCACACGACATAAGCTATTTGTGACCAAATTTTGTAAAATCACACATAACTGGATTTTGGGAAAATGATCCAAATCGCACATTGGAAGTTCAAGATAAACAGTTTTAAAGAATTCAAGCCAGCATAACTCTCCAAGGATAGCAAGCACGCATATGAAATCTACGCTAAATATGCATCAATCCGTTGCCTTTCAGACCACTTACAGTACTTGTAGCTGCTCATAGAGTTTCTCGCCAAATAAGATAGAAAATCTGAGCAGTTGGACGAGCGAAGTAGTATCACGAGTACTCACAAAGGGGTGGAGGGTAGGAGTGGTGGGATGGGCAAGGGTTAGACCTCATAATGGAGGCAGACCATGATTGGAGTCCAGAGATGAGATTACAGGGCTGTGCTGGCTCCTTAGTGGCTGATATGCAGTAAAATCCACAGAAAAAACGTCTGGCCAACATTATCAGGCTGTTCACAAGTAACCCACTGATTCTTGCCAAGCCAGGTCCTTCACAAGGCCTAAAAGCGCCATTCGAGCCCAGAAAAGACATCTGCTGAAACCAGCCTCGAGTAGTTTTGAGTGGTACTGAATGTCAAAACTACTAGCATGATAGTGCAGCTATCCACTGGAGGTGTTAGTTTGATTTTGCCTGATGTGCGATTTGGATCGGTTTTGTAAAATCTGATTACATATTATTGTAATGCATTAATTAATTAGAATTTTAATGCTTAGGGTGTTGCTGTTTAGTACGGGTCCAGTTTGAAAAACATTTCAATTGTAAGTCAAATTGATTAAAATCACTAACAAAGTGGATTTACACTAAGAAACTTATTACTTAATTGTTAAATATTTTATTTGTCAAACGTGCCCATGAGTGATTTTCCAAAATTCGTTCACATTAATCAAATTACTGTTATGTAGATATTGTAAGTTTGCTTCATTTTGTTACAATTTGTAATGTATTGTCATTTACTATCCATGCAGAAACAGCGAAGCTGTACAAAAAGGTGTGGCTTTCAAAATTCCTGGGTCAAAAGAGTTGTGAAATCAAATATGCATATGGCTGCAATGATGCGGATGAAAATAAATTTTAATACTGGCTTTGTGCATTAATAAAATTGATTATGATTAACATCATTGCAACCATTTCATGGCTGCCACCTTTGATTTCACAACTTTTTTCATCCAGGCTTTTTGAAGGTTGCACAAGCAATTATAATACAAAAGTCTCTTGTTTCTGGCACCAGCAGTAGTATCACCAAGAAAAGATCTAACTTAGAATTATCCCCACTTCTTTTAATTTGTAGTTTAAATATATACATAAAGCCAACCATAAACTGGCTTTGAGGTTTGTTTTTACGCAAACCATTGTTCTTCTTATCTACAGATGTAATGAAGATGATAGAAGACAAACTAGTGCTATACCAATATAGAAAAAATACTTACTGATCTGATACCAAAGCCAATTTATACTGACATAATTTTGTGCTTGCTTGTTCATGGCTAAAGTTGTAATATATATGCATTTCCCATATTTCTTTGCAATATTAGCAAGTAAATTCCTTCCAAACTATTTTGTCTATTAAGATTTTGCAATGACTGTTCTATTAGAGTATCTTGATTTTCGTGATACATAAGTTGCAGTTGCTCAATTTTTAGAAAGAAAATGTTGCACCTTTTATGCTAGAATACAATTTGCAGCCTGTTGTCACAAGTTTTATTAGTATAGCACTTATTATGATGATGATGTTTGGCATGAGTAGGTCTTTATATTGGTGTACTACCCCACCAATCTGTACCAAAATGGCTATAATATCAGCTTTGACTCAATGGAATACTAGAGAAGTTGTAATAGTATTTATTATAGAGTTTATCTGATTACTTTTGTAGTGCTGTAAACTTTCTGAGGATTTCTAACAGAACACACATAGAATGTGCTAGATTTTCCCTTGGTAGATCTATGAAATTATAAAGTTTTACTATTGAGTATAGATTTCAGCTAGAATTTGCATTTATAAAGTAGAAATTTAGTGAGGTGATCAGCCATGATAGCAGTGGCTCAGTGGTTAAGGATTTGGATGTTCAGTATGGAGGTCTCTGGTTCGAACAGTGGTAAGTTTTTTGACATTTTTGTTTTACCCTGCAGTGACTATTCTATTAGAGTATTCAACCCAGTGATTTACAGTTGTTTGGTTGTAGCCTTGTAACTCTATACCTGTCAAAGCAATTTCTTTCAAACCACAAAAAGTTTGAGCTACGAACGATGGTTAACCTATGCACATATCAATTTTGAAAGTTATTCTCATTAGCGGTTTACCTTGTAGGCAAGTCGGCCTTTTTAACGCAAGTAATTGTTCATTGCTCTATGACTATTAATCAGATTTGCACCAAACTTGTTATGTAATTATACCACAATACGTTCTTAAAGTGTACCAAAGCTCAAGAAAATGGAGATATGCATTTACATTTTGTAATGGTTTTTGTAAAGTGTGCCAAAAGAATTATCTAAGCCCCCAAGACTCACAAAAATTAAGACGAGTTTTGAAGGCTTGTATTTAACAATTGCATTACTCAACTTTGGTATGTGGGTTGCTGAAGGTGGAGGACGTTCGCAGCATAAATATGATACCAATTCAAGAAGGGAGCATGGAGTTAAGTATACATGAAAATTGTGTTTTTTTTCCTGTAAATATACTCACAGTGTGGTGCACCAGCTTTCTTAGCCACACAACACACTACCATATGTCTTGATATGCTCTGCATTAATAATAATAAAATAATACAAATTAGGCATTATGGCAACTGTTTTTGTGCCACTGTACATTAGTATGCAATAATTATATGTATCACACTTACTGACTATCTCCAAACTTTTCCATTGTTTTGTAAGTGTCACCTTTGTAGAAAAGCACTTTATGGCGGTAAAACAGAAACTCATAAATGCTTTGGTCTTGGCAACTATCAAGCAGTGACTCAGCTTTTTGCAGGTCATTCATAGCTTCATGCACTTTGTCACTAGCATTCCTACAAATAAAGTAATGTTTAGTTGCATAATTATGATGATATGTGCACTACATGCAGAATGAAAAAAACCAATGTTAAGATTAGTTAAACATTTTATATTTTAATATATATAACACTCTCTCAAACAGTATGCTAGTATTAAGTAGGGTTCTCCCTTAAAATGATGGGAACCACTAAAAATGCCATTTTATAAACTGTCACAGAAAGTGATGAAAATCACCATTACTGAATACAGTAGTCTTACATCAAATAAAGTGTTAAAAACAAGAAAACACTTTTAGTTGCCACATAATAGAATTTTTTTTAAAGCCATATTTTGGTTTGCCTGCCTGCCTCACTGCCTGACCACAGTTGCAAGGCTAGAGGCTGAAAGAAGCAGTGCATGGCCAGTATTTTCTGCCACAACAACAAACTCACAAGTGGCATATGCCTTTTGTGGTTCTGACGAATGTCTGCCTTCTGTGTTTTGCCTTCCTTTTAGCATAACTAATACAATTAATAAATACAAGTGAGACTGTGACTGCTGTATTAGAGTATCTCAATCATGCTACTCAGCTACGCAGTAGATTAAGCTAGTGGGCAAGGCACGTGTTTTTAATGGAGTTATTAGATCATTGAGGGGCATGGCCTCAGCACTGATTATTAAAAGTGTGGTGGCATGTTCTGATTGTTCAAGGGAGTGTGGTCCAATGCAATCATTTCATTATAAGCCCAGCATGGTTGCTACCTGCTGGGATACTACAATCCATTAAGTGCCTCAATTAGTTTTGAGGCATTTCAATATGCTCCTTCAAGGAAAGTATTGATACAGAAAATTAATTGGATTTATAATGTAAGTTAAAGAATACAAATAGAGTATAGCAGTACTGAGATAATGATGTTAGGTGATGGGGTGTAGTTTGTGCTCACATTCCCTGTTTTCGAAGACCTGGTCACAAATACTCTAATAGAGCAATCATTTCCACTGTTCAGATAACCAAGTGTTCAAATAGGCAATTGAGGGAGCACTGTATAATAAAAAGTAGTGAAACAAGAGATATCTATACAAAAACAGTCAAGCTGTGAAAAAAGGATGCAGCTCCCAAAAAGCCAAAATGTGAAATCCAAGGTGGTAACCAAGAAATGGCTGTGATGGTAGGTTAATGGCAAAATACTTAATAACAACAATTTGGGTGGATTTGTGTTGCCTTCTCCACATTTCACTAGGATTCAGCACCAAATTCACCTGAATTATCGTTAATAAATTTTTTGCCATTAGCCTACCATCACAGCCGTTTCTTGGTTGCCACCTTGGATTTCACATCTTTTTTACCCTAAAATTTTTGGGGCTGCACGCTTTTTCACAGCTTGGCTGTTTTTGTATAGATATTACTTTTTCTGTATTTGTATACTTCAAAGCCGGCCTGTGGCCATCTCTGGAGCTTCTTTTGTTGTCTGTAAGTTACAATTGACCCTATACAGGGTGACTTGTTGTAGCTGAACTCTCTACATGGTGATTACACAGTGATTTTTTTGTTGCTGAATTCTTTACAGGGTGATTTGTTAGCTAAATTTTCCACAGGGTGATTTGTTTGTAGCTGAACTCTCTACAGAGTTGTTTGTATGTAGCTGAACTGTCCTGAGGGTGACTTGGTTGTAGCTGAACTCTCTATGGGGTGACTTTTTGTAGTTGAACTCTCTACTGGGTGATTGGTTTGTAGCTGAAGTCTCTACAGGTGACTTCCTTTTAGGTGAACTCTCTACTGGGTGTCTTGTTTGTAGCTAAGCTCTATACAGGGTGACTTGTTTGTAGCTGAACTCTTGACAGGTTGATTTATTTGTAACTGAGCTCTCTACATTGTGACTTTTATGTTACAGGGTGGCTGTTTTGTAGCTAAACTGCCTACAGGATGACTTGTAATAACTAAACTCCCCACACGTTGATTTGTTTGAACTGAGCTCTCTATATTGTGACATTTTTGTAGAGAGCTCAGCTACCACAGAATCACCCTGTGGAGTATTAAGCAACAAAAAGCCACCATGTAGAGATATCAGCTACAAACAAATCACCCTGTGGAGAGTTCAGCATCCTACAGAGAAATCAGCTAGAAACACATCACCTGTAGAGAATTCAGCTACAAGTAACAGGTACCCAGTAGAGAAGTTCAGCTACAAAAATCACCCTAGGGTAACTTTGTTGTAGCCGAACTCTCTACTGGATAACTTGTTTTAGCTGAACTCTCAACACAATGATTTGTTACATAGAATAGAGTAACTTACTAACAATGCTGAATGCTCTAATAGGGTGAATGTACTATTAGAGTATCTTGATCACTCACTTGCTACACATAGTTGGATTTTGTATGGCATTTACTTCAATTCTCCTATGCTTATTCAATCTACATATATGACCCAGTCTGGGAAAAGGGGTCTTATCACCTATTTAAAATTATCAAGAAATTTCAGTTTTATGTGTTGTAGCTCGCCAATAGTTGAAGCTACGTGTACCAAATTTTCATACGTTTTACACCAATTCCTTACCTTCTAGAACATCCACTTCAAATAGCCAGCAGCTAAGTTTCCTGCTATTTTAGATAGTTTTAAGCCGAGGTTGGCTGTATCAGGTGAGCTCCAAAAGGGGAGGGAGGTGGGGGCCTGGAAGGAGGAAAAGAGGCTGTTTAAAATTTTGAAAAGGAAGGAGTAGGGATGAATTAGGCCAAGGTATGGGCCATTCAGGTCTCAAAACTGGCTTAAATAAAATAAATTTACAGCATAGGTCTTTATTCAACACCACGGAGTTGTACAGCCACATACAGCCACTGACCAGAGCTCCATTAATACCCCACTCTGCACGTACGGATTGTCACTGAGCTTGGGAAAAGCAGCCAGCAAAACTAGACCACTAAAGTCTAGCTGATTTTGATTGTGAAATTAAATAGTTTATTCATATAGCTTTGTGGTCTTGGTGAAAAATTGAATCTGCTGACATGGACGATAAGACCTGTTTTCCCAGACTGGATCACATATTGGTTTCAGCTCACTCTTCTTAGTGGTTTGCCTGGTAGGTGTAAAAATTAATTTTTCTTATTTGTGAAACTTGATCACGTAATAGTGACACAGGTTGGGGTTTGTGCCATATCTCTTCGATTCCTTCCAAATCACAAAAGGCACTCCTATGATGGTTACTCCATCTACATAGCAATATTTAGGTCATTCCTTAAAGGGGTTTACCCTGTGGGAGTGACAGAAGCTTGATCTTGTTTTACATGAATAATCGATCATAACTCCATGATTCTTTTTATTTTATGGCAGAATTTGCAAAATGTGTAAAAAGAAGAAAAAATGAAGGAAAAAACAAAAAAAATCTTGGCCACTCTTATCTGAGGAAATGGCTGGAGTGATTTTCTTCAAACTTCATATATATATGTAGACTCCCATACCTGGCAGGTAGTTCTGTAGCAAAATTGGATAAGAGTTTATGCACTAGATGTGTGTGAAAATCACGTTTTCTTCTTGCTGTCAATATACTCACAGTGTTGCATGTCGGCTTCTTGGGCCGCATGACACACTACAATGTGCATGATGAATGATGACATGTTACCACCATTATTTGTTCAATGCCAAAGTAAGAATTTTTCACATAGCTTTGTTATAATGCCATCACTCATCATGATATTTCTTGCTTCACTAGTTATACCACTGGAACTTTTAAAATGATAATTTTAATTGCACTAGTTTGAAAATCTTTTTGTCATACGGTGACTGGTCATGGATCTGGGAAAATCAGTCTTATTTCCCATAACAGCAGATTTGAGTTTTTATCAAGAACACAAATCACCATGAATAAACTATCAAATTTTACAATCAAATTCAGCCAGTCTTGAGTGGTCTGCTTGCTGGCTGCATTTTCTAAGCTTAGTGGTGAGCCGTATGAGTAGTATATGGCCTTAATGGAGATCTGGCCATCCTAGGGATGGCTGTATGTAGCTGTACAGCTCTGTTCTGTGTTTTTGAGACTAAATGGCCCATAGTTAAGCCTATGCATTCCTCATTACTCTTTCAGTTTCTAAACAACCTTTTGTCCTCCCCTCCGCTTCCTCCCCCTGTTGGAGCTTGCCTGATACAGTCAACATTCAGTTACAAACTATATAGCTAAAAATGGCAAGAAACTTAGCTGTTAGCCAGGTGTCCAGTGGAAGCTCAGGAAGGTAAGAAAATGGTGTAAAATGTGCAAACATTTACATGTAGCATCAACCATTGGCAAGTTACTATACACCAAATACTTAAAACCCGCATTTCTCAATACTTTTAAGTAGGTGATAAGACTGGTTTTCTCAGTGTAGGTCACATTATGCGTACATGTGACTGAGACTGCTTTATTAGAGTGTCTCAACCTCACTTCTTATCTCGAGTTAGCTATGCAAATAGATTAAGGGGCATGGCTTCCATGTCTTGTTTTCTACAGCAAAATAAAACTGCAGTTGATTGTAGCTACTGTAGATCACTAAGAGTGTGGTGACTATGTTCTGATCACATAAGAGTGTGTTCTGATTGTTTAAAGGTGTGTTCTGATTGTTTAAAGGTGTGCTTTGTAAGTTCAGCTACAAGTATCTACTCTCTCATACAGCATAGAGTAAGTGCTTTAACTACACTTTTCTAAGGAAAGTGTTGATATGGAAAATTAATGTCACAGTATGGTTTCCTTGCCTGAAGAAGTAAACAATCATTTAAGTATATGTTAAAGCATTGCCACAAGTACTATATGAAAAATAAAGCACGAGGTGTGCATCCAAGATGCTAATAAAGCATGAGGCAAAGCCAAGTGCTTTATTAGCATTGAGGCCAAGTGACGAGTGATTTATTTTTCATATAGCACAAGCAAGGCAATGCTTTAAATGATTTATGGAACTTTCCAGTCATGTAGCTTCACCATACACTAGGACTCGCAATTAACACGTGTTGCACGAATTATTAGCAGCTCTAAATGCACACAAACTAGTTTAACAAAGTAACTCACGCGTAGCTCACCATAGTTTGGCATGGTGGACATCCATCGCTTATTTTGGCAGGTTTTGCTCACATCCCACAATTGATTCTATTGTGACACATGGTGAAGTATTTATGTGATATCTCCAGGACTTGTCCATTTACATTAACAAATGTAACAACAACGTTATCTTCTCCCACCCATCATCGAACCATTTAGGTATGTCTATAAAATCAATCCAGTGGTAGAACTCATATTGGCTGGGGCGATTGACTACTCAGCGTGGCAATGCTATCAGCCTTCACCGGCTTGGGTGATTAGTCATACTGGCATGAGCACCACAGGTAATTAGCATGCACTAGAGCACGTAGGAAACTGTGCTTTATTGCCCACAAAAAGTGCTTTATTGCACCGCAAAGAGAGCTTTATTGCCCACAAAGAGTGTTTTATTGTACCGCAAACAGTGCTTTATTGCACGATTAAAGCACTCTTTGTGGTGCAATAAAGCACTCTTTGTGGGAAATAAAGCACTGTTCACTGGTGTAAAGTGTACTTTATGAAATTTAAAGTACACATCCCTTTGATTTCATCCACTCAAAGTTCTATAATTGAATTTTAAAAAGACAAAATGAGGAAGGCACATACCACACATGAGTTTGTTACCATGGTGTAAAATTGTGGCCATGCACTTCTCTTTTGCCTCTAGCCTTGCGACTATGCATGGTCACATAGGCAGGTATGCAGGTGGGTAGACAAGACAGGTAGAGAAAACAGGCAGGCAGGCAGGCAGGCAGGCAGGCAGGCAGGCAGGCAGGCAGGCAGGCAGGCAGGCAGGCAGGCAGGCAGGCAGGCAGGCAGGCAGGCAGGCAGGCAGGCAGGCTTTGACGCAATTGTGATCTCATGAAATTAATGGACATCAACATGATAAAGGCTATTTGTAGGTTATCACCTCTGATAAATTTTCCTCCCTTGATTTTAATTTCTATGTTGGACATTCAATATAGATATCACTTCTTTTCTACATTTGTGAGTTCTAAGGGTAGCCTAAAGCCAAATAAGGTAATACATAACCCGCTGAGCAAATCTGGTTGTTTTTGCACATATCTCAAATTCCATTTTTTTCTTTTTTTTCTTTTTTTTTTAATTTACAGGACTCAGAATTGAGTGTAGCATACATGTACAGATGCATTTTCTTATTTCTCTGTTATCTGTAGTACCAAAGGAGTGGAAAGCAATAAACCAGCAACAATACAGCAAATAAATTACAGATGCTTACTTAATTGATTGTAACTTACGACCGAAACAAGTTATGAATTGGCTCAGTATGTTCACCATGAACTGGCACATTGATCAAGGTATAGTGTTTTCCCTGTACACCATGTGGACAAGAAGAAGGCCATTTTAGCAATTAAATGACGACGGTAAGCTTTTTCTACCACATTGTAAATAAACTCACAGAACTCACATACCGTACACAGTACGAACATGAAAAATATTTTTTTTATTCCTATTGAGCAGGGAAAATCAGGTGGTGTATAGGTTTTATTGATTTGAGCATTGTTTCAATACATAACAATGCAATTAAAATGTGCGTAAAAGTCTTATGTAGGAGTTGTATTATTACCCAGTTTATCTCAATAAATTTTAATATAGCAAAATAAAATTTTGCAAAAATGGCCAGTTTTTGCACAGCGGGTCACATTATATTGCACTCAAACATGTATTAACTCAGACTAAGGATCAAAAAGTAAAGTAATGAAACAACATAATAGCTAAAAGCAGTGAAACAAGAGAGGCTGTCTATACATGCAGACGTGTGTAAACTAATGGACATTTACAGTAATCCCTAAACTTCAGTCTATAACCATGATTGAATTAGGGATCCAATCCATTAGTATGTATATCTGCAGGTATAGACAACCTCTCTTGTTTCCCTACTTTTAGCTCTTTTCCTTTTCTTGTTTCACCACCTGTTTGATTCATAATCCAACTTAAAATCCTTAATTTTCCTTCGCTTGTTCGTTTTCTTTTTAATAACATAATTGTGACTATTGAACCTGTGCATACAGTATCAAAAGAAAGAATTGTGGCAGAAATGCCATTTTGCGTCTGAATGTGTGCCCCAACAATCGATTACTGAAAAGTGATAAGGACAATATGCTTTGTTTTCAGCTATGCTTCACCCATCACACAGCATTACAATAGAAGAACAATATGAGAAATGTCTCTGTGATTAATCTATTTGCTATAGAAAATACAAGCGTTTTGCATGATAGCTAGTCAACACAACCACGGGGAAGCCATATTGAAAACTGACACCTTGCTGTCAGTGTAAAGAACTGGAACACAAAAGATGGCAAAGGGGAATCCATGATGCATTGCATGCATTGTACATACTGAGGTAGAGAAAAACAATTGTTCATTTTGCAACTGGATATGCAGAAAAGGTCTTTTACACACATCCAATTCTATGTACATAAAAGACCCTATGTAACACGTTCACCACTGTAAATAAGGATAACAGACAAGAAAGTCTCGGGTATAGTTGGTATTGAATCCCAGTTAATAGAACTGGAACCCAGTAACTGAATTCTGTCATAAAGATTGAAGCTACTGCAAACATGCCAAGAACAGTCACCCACCCACCTGCTCTTGACTAATCACTGGCATCCACCTTCACTCAACCAACGCAATCATTCATGCTAGTACACTTTGTATAATTCACATTTTGGACATCCAGGGTATGGGCAGTAAGGTTGCTTGATATGATTAAGTACTCGCTATAGCAATAGAAATACAGCAGCTATACTTCCACATTGGAAAAATTCAGGCGCATTTAGCACCTAGCATCAGCAATTTCCTGGGCTGCCCTGTTTATTCCCACACTATGTATAGCTCTAATGCATGCCATAAGGCAGTAGTCCATGCAGGCCACTTGATGTAGGATAGCTTTCATGATACACACAAACCTGACATTTTGTCCATCTATCATACTATGTTGTTTCTCACTATTGACCAAATTTTAAGGCAATAACATTTTCCAATCTGAAGACATAAATTGTCAAAGGTGGTAAAATGGATGTATGTGGAGGACTCCTTTTCACTAATTAAGTCACACAAATGTGACTAGACCTGTGAAAAGCAGTTTTATCGTTCAACGCAGGAAGTTTGATTTTTCACACAAACACAAAGCTTTATGAATGCACCATCAAATTTCACTGTCACAATTAACTAGAATGAATTGGTCTGCTACCACCATTGGCAAGTTAAAACACTCTGAATATTTAAAACTGGCGTTTTTTGATACTTTTAAATGGGCGATAAGACTGGTTTTCCCAGAGACAGTCACAAATATTTATTTATGCTTTTACTGATATAATGGTTGAATACATATCTGTATATTGCAGAATAATAGCAATGTGTATGGAAAGCAGAAAATATATTACATAACTTTATATTCCCCCTATAGTGTATTTTAAGTCTTGTAATTCTTTTGTGAAGGTCCTAAGTGCTATTATCTAACTGTAATACAATGTCAAAGAGTGATTTCTAACATCACATTCCATAGGCACACAATGTGTCACAATGGATTAAAAAAGATCTTGCTCTTCATACATTTTGTTGTGTAGAGTAGAATAACTGACAGTTTTAAACCATCACATTTTAACTTAGGTGCAGAACAAACAGCTTACATTACTTTGTCTATATAACATTATATAAGTTAAAACATAGCACACATATTGCTTTATGTGAATTGAATCACTTCACCCTCAAATGCAAGATAGGCCATTAGTCAATTACACAGTTTCATAGCAAACCTTAACTTTGCATGGAACTACCTGTAAGTTTTTCCACGTTGAATGTACACTTGCACTTGTTTCAAAAAATTGTTGTGCGATGAAACTATTTCCAAGGCTTTTGTAAAGTACTCTGAAGGCTTTAACAATTCTCCCTCCAATGTGTAGGCATTTCCAATACAACAATTCAAATCAGCAATGTAGGGCTCAAAAGACTACAAAAGCAGAAAATACATAATGCATGTACACATTCAAATAATAGAAAGTTAACAGGTCCCTAGCTCATTTCCAGCTAGATACAACAAAAATTTACTGTTGAAGAGTTAACGTTTTGACACACTTTGAGCTCTGTTACTGCTTTGTTAAAGTAGTCAAATGTGACGTATATTACGCCACTATTCTGTTTCCCATCCCCCATGTATTTAGTATTTCAGTGCAGGTTGGAAGATGTAATGTTAATGATGTATCTGTAGTTTTTAAAGCCAGCATCAATTTTGTCTAAGTAGGCTATCATGGACTGCATAAAGCTTATTGATTAGTTTTATTGTTTCATCTTCACTGTTGCAGGAATAATAATTTGTGATAACTGGTCAACAAAATTGACACAGTGTACATTTATAAACTACATAGCCCAGTGATCAATATGTAATTTTACTCTAAAAGAGTTATTACCCCACTTAATATCACCATGTATGCCTGCATAGTGTGTTATGAGACAGGATCAATGGCAGAGCAACGGATCAGCATTAGCATGCAAGCCACAAAAATTATCACTTTCTAATTAATGCCTTTACACATGCATAATACATACACCATCATAACACATACACCTTGGAACCTTGAAACCTTGGAAGCCGCCCACGGCAACAAGTACCATGATCAGCGGAGCCTCAGGACGAATCCTGGGCTAGTGACGAACTGTACACATTACAGAAATGATGATGTCTTGTCAGATCTTCTTGGCGTTTGAAACGTCTTCCACAAATGCAAGGAAAATTTCGTTCCTGGGATGCTCTGTTGGCAGCACAAGTATTTCCTTCCTTACACCGTGCTACCTCATCAACAGCTATTGCACACAAGTTAGACCACCTTTCACGATCTTGACATACCACATACCAATCCTCAACACTAATTGCCCTTAAGTCAGACATCACTTCATCCCTCCATCGCTTCTTGGCACCATAAAATGGCCTTTTCTTCAATAGCTCTCCAAACAAAAGTTGCTTTGGCAATCTGTCACTACTCATACGGCCCAGGTGACCAAGCCACCATAACCTTTGATCCAAAACAAAATCAGCTATTGACCAATACAGGCCAAACTGTCCAGATAACTGTTGGGTAGTAATATGATTTTGTCATTGTTGGAATTTAGACACACCCAAAATTGTTAGTACACAACGGTTGTGAAATGTGGTTAGCCTTCTCACATCAGGAGCTTTCAGAGTTCATGTCTCTGCTCCATATAGCAAAATAGAAATCACCACAGCCTTATAGACAGCTCTCTTAGTATTAATGGAGAGAGTGCGATTGAGGAAGATTGGTACCCTCAAGCAACCAAAGGCTTTGGAAGCCTTAGCAATTCTACAGCTAATCTCTGCAGTGATCTCACCATCACTAGACAACTTGAAGCCTAAATAAATGAAATCTCTCACCATTTCCATCTCACCGCCTTCAACCACCACACACACACACACACACACACACACACACACACACACACACACACACACACACACACACACACACACACACACACACACACACACATACACACACACACACACACACACACACACACACACACACACACACACATCCCACAAATCCCCCCAAAGATACAGTACAAAAGTAAACAGGGTGATAAGTACAGCACAGCAAAAGTACTTAGGTGTATTATAATAAAATTATTAGTATGCATACAAATTAAAAAAAAATTTGTGTCAACAACCCAGAAGGAAACAAAAACTGTCAAATTCACATGGCTCAAGGCAGGGCAGGGCATCTGCAAGAACATTATCTCGTCCCTTAACATGATGTATTTCAAAATAGTATTCCTGAAGGGCTAAGCTCCATTGAAGTAACCTCTGATTATTGTTTTTCATTCTGTTAATAAATACCAATGAATATGATCCATATATAGTTGGACTGGAGCAACAGTAGGACACAGATAAATATCAAAATGTGACCCGGAAAAGGGGTCTTATAGCCTATTCTATTGCATGTACTTGGCAACCTGTAACTGGACTTGTGAATGTGGTATCACCCTGTATACCTCTAACATAGCACTATGGCTTGGTGTAATATGAAGGTGATAGGTTGAACAAATGAGGAGTTATGATTAGTCAAACTTGACAATTTGGAAAGGCTATAACATCCCTTTTTGCAGACCGGGTCACAAATGCTGAAGGGAAAGTAATAGAACCAAAGATTTTTTCTCGCAAGTAGAATAGTTGTGTTATTTTTTTTTTTGAAAAATAACACACAGGATGATCAATTCCTTGAAGGTTTTCTAGCAGAAAGACACCACCTACTCCAATGTCACAGACATCCACAAATAACTTGAATGGTGTGCTAAAGTTGGGTGCAACAAGTATAACAACACTGATTTAATCTTCTCAAAAGTGCTCTGATAAGTTGGTGTCCGAATAAACTTCTGGTCCTTCTGAAGAAAAGCCATGAGTGGTGACACTATGACAGAAGTTTCATTAATATCCTGGCATTCCCAGGAATGTCATTATGTCTCGTTTATCACTGGGTGCTTGATACCTCTGAATAGTTTCAACTTTAGCTGCCACTAGAGCTACCTGGCCTTGACCAACAACATAGCCGAGAAAACTATGTGCGCATGACAAAATTCACTTTCCACCAAATTCACTGTCAACTTAGCAGTCCACAGTTAGCACAAAAGATCACAGAGCTGTACAAGATGCTGTTAACAATGGCCCTTATCCTAAATGCATGAAGCCATATGAAGTTCGTTAAACTTACCGCTTTACATCTGCTACATTGTCTTGTTCGTGTCATGTCCGTGTCACCTGCTCAGTGGGGGTTTGATTTGTACAGGGACCATTGTCAATGAGAGAAGTGCGTTTCTATGTTATACAGTGACTGAATGTAGTTGTCCTTGTAGTATGTAGTTGTCAGTAACAAGTAAACATGTTTACACGTGTTTTTAAATATATTGATTACGTTGTAAGGTGGTTTTTGTTCTTTGCTCTTTAAAAAGAATAAGCATGTTATTGGCTAACCAAGCCGATTATGAGCAATTAGGGATGTTGACGATTAATACAGTTATGCAAACTTTGTTTTGAAGCTTGGTCATGGCCAGTAAATCGATTAAATCAATGAAAGTTGCTGAGTTAAAAGTGTTGTTGGCTAAACACAATCTTTCTACCAGAGGGGAAAAGGCGAAATTGATTGCCAGGTAAGGAATAATGAGTTGTGTGATACTTAGCATCATAATTTTGCTTACATAGGATAAAAGAACATCAATTGCCAGATGTAGCAGCTGCTACGGGCAAATCTGCCTGTGATAGGAGACTTACAAATACTGAAGTGACATGGAAGAAGTTACAGAAGGAGGAAAGTCTTCTTCCTTCTATTTCAGAAGACAAAATAGAAAACTACTTTATCCACCTTAGAGAAGATGACGGCTTGGAGCAACAATATTGGAAAGGCTTGGTGGCTATAAACTATTTAGCAAAGGCCATGTTCAAGACATTTGTGTTGCTATAAATGCAGATGAATGCCTGGTTAAGTGCAAATGTTTACCAGAAATGAAGAAAGATCGTGTTTACTCGATAGACTTATCGATAAGCATATCATCAAACAGCATTAGTGGTGCAAAATGTACCTGCCCTGCTGGACGTGGGCCTAGTGGTAATGCAAACATATTGCTGCTGTGTGTTTTGCATTAGAAGATTTTGTGAAGAGTAGAGAGTAAAGTTGTACAGATGTGCTACAGAAATGGCATCAACAATCACGAAAATGAAGGCTTGAAGCAAAACCTGTTGGTGAAATTTCATTTCACTGTACTGTATTTGGAAGTAAAAGAAAAAAGACTGAAGGTGAAAATTTTGATCCTTGCCAGCTGCATTCGAGAAGAACTACAAATGCAGATTTGCTTGAGTTTAAGGACTCACTGGCTTTGCTACCCAAAAGCAGCGGATTTTTACATTTGTTAACTCAAGCTCCAAGTTCTATCGTACTCGATCCATCTCTGCCTTTGACTCCAAGAAGTGTTAGGCCACGTATATAACTTCAAGTGTTAAAAACAGATCTTCCACTGATGTTTGCAAGTATTTTGAGTTATGGCCAGCAGTTCATTGATGGTATTACTCCTACTAAAAACCAAAGAAAGATTATTGAAGAAAAGACACATTTATAATCAAACTGTGTCAGATGGCATGAGGAACATTACTGCAGACTTACCGCATCACATTTTGGTCAGGTTTTCAAGTCTGGATTTGATAAGCTGGCTGCTGATTTACTTTTGAAAAAACCACTGAATAATGTACCAGCTATACAGTGGGGTATAGAACATGAGCCAGTTGCTTTTCAAGAGTACCAGAAAAAACTTCCCAATATTCACCCACATTTTATATTACGAAAAGCAGGATTTTTATGTGGGTGATCCAGCTTATCTGGGAGCCAGCCCAGATGGTGTCTTAGTTGACAAAACAGGAAAAATGGTGGGCATTGTTGAGATCAAATGTCCATACTCTGCTGCAAAGTTATCAGTCCAGGAAGCTTGTGAGCATTTTACTGCTCATGGAACATGGACAACATCCAGCTTGATACCAAACATAATTATTTTTATCAAATACAAAGCACAATGGCCATAACACAAGCAGGGTTTTGTGATTTCATCATCTGGACACCAAAATCCACAAAAATAACAAGAATAAACTTTGATGATTATCAATGGAATGCAGAAATATTTCCAAAATTGGCAAGCTTTTATAAGGATTATATGTTACCGTTAGTTGTTTATTAATATTTATTGTACCTGTATACATCACTAATATTTATACAACTTACAATAATATTACTCTACAAGTGGAGGAAGAAAATTGGTCAGGACAGTGCATACAAAAAACATGTGGTCTATCTTATTGTGCATGCTGTTAGGTACACTGTGCAAATTGGCATAGTTCTTTATACGTTCTATAGCATGTTCCACATGTACTCTTACTGCTGCAATGCGTCGAGTATTGATACGCTCTCTTTCAGTAAGCTGGCCAGATTCATTTAACCGAGGTGGTATATTTAAAGAAACTCCAGATGGCAAGAGTTCATCAATGTTAAATCCTCTATCAGCCATAATGGCATCACCAGGCTCCAACAAGTCCAAAAGTCCTGATTGCAACATGAGCTTCTTATCAGAAATTTTTCCTCCAAATGGTTTAGAAACAAAACTAACTGCTCCTGAAGGTGTTATCCCTATTAGAGCCTTCAATGTATTATGGTTCTTGTAGCTGGAAAATGTTGTTGTGCTGAGGGATTATATGGCATCTGGATAAATATTTCTGTGGCATCGATGCTACATCATGTAGTTGGGTACATGCTTCTAAAACTGTCTGGCATAAAATTGTCTATCACTACTCTACTACGCCAAATACGAACTTCTTTGAACTTATAGTACAACAAATTTACCCAAGTATTCACAATCCGAGAAACAGAAGATTGGGCTATTTGGAAACGGTTTGCCAGGTCTTGTTCTCTTAAGGCAAGTCTTAACCTACACATGGTCAGAAAAAATTCAATCTTTGATGAAAAGCAACGGGATGTCCTCTTGAAGATGGCATATCATTATTTCTACTGGTGTATGTTAGATTGATAACAGCTGGTCTCAAAAAGTTAAAACAAGCTAAGAAATGAAGGAATGATGTAAATCCTGTGTAAAAGGTAACATCATTATCATTGTCTTGATTTGCTCAATTGAAAATGGCACTGGCTCTAAATCCAAGTCATCAGTGGATGTACTAGCATCACTCACCTCAGGTTCAGTCTGCACAGATTTATGATACACTGTTGGGCAACTACGTCACATTTTAATATACTAGTTTGCATAACAGCATCACTACAGGAAGGATATGTTTGGGTGGTAGTATTAAAAGCATTGTGAACAGTATTAGTCGAGGCATTGGCAGTAGACACCCTCCTCACTGGGACAGTGAAAACACTGGTAGTAGACACACTGCTCACTGGGGTAGTAGGCACACTTCTCACTGGGGCAGTAGACACACTTCTCACTGGGATAGTCATAACACTTTCCGCAGTCACTGGGGCAACATCCACTTCCACATCCTGCTCTGTGCATCTTCTTTTGGGTGGTGGTCGAGATGGTTTGGACCAGCCAAAAATAGTTGGCACAAAATTTTCATTGCTCTTCTTTCCCCCTTGAAATGTGCACTACAAACTCTTGAATTATGATTGACTGGTGTATTTTCTCAGCGAATTCTTATTAGCCATTCTTTTAGCACCACAGGATCACTCAGTGGAAGATGATGAAATGATAATTCAGCACATGATGGTTTATCAGAGTTGCAGGAACAATGCGATGATGAGGCATGGTCTAAGACCTACACAGTAAAAGTATAATAGAATGCATAGGAAACATTATGACAAGCCTTTAAGGCCAGAAACTACGTCATTATTGTTCAACTATATTAATACAGAACAATTCTTTTTAAAGTGTGGTAGTACAAAAACCACTTTACAGCATAATCAATATGTGACCCAGTCTGAGAAAACCAGTCTTATCGCCCATGTCAGCAGATTCGATTTTTCATCCAGGACACAAAGCTACATGAATAAACTATCTAATTCCACAATCAAAATCAGCTAGACTGGAGTGGTCTGGTTTTGTTGGCTGCTTTTCCCAAGCCCAGTGGCGATCCGTACGTGCGGTGTGGGGCCTTAATGGAGCTCTGGTCAGTCTGGGGATGACTGTATGTGGCTGTACAGCTCTGTGGTGTTGAATAAGTACCTCTGCTGTGAATTTCCTTTCATTTTAACAAATTTTGAGACCTCAATGGCTCACAACTTGGCCTAATTCATCCCTATGTCTTCCTTATCAATTTTTGAACACCATCTTGCCCGTCTTCCTGCTCGCCTGATACAGTCAACCTCGGTTTAAAAACTATCTAAAATGGCGGGAAACTTAGTTATTGGCTACTTGCACAGTGGATGCTGTGGAAGGTAAGGAATTTGTATAAAACGTGTGAAAATTTGGTACACATAGCTTCAACCATTGGTGAGCTACAACACACTAAATACTTGAAACCAACGTTTCTCGATACTTTTAAAAAGACGATAAGCCCTGTTTTCCCAGACTAGGTCACATATTTAAAAACACATGTAAACATGTTTACTTGTTACTGATGACTACATACTACAAGGACAACTACATTCAGTTACTGTATAACACAGAAACGCACCTTCTTTCAATGGTCACTGTACAAATCAAACTCCCACTGTGCAGGTGACACGAACATGACACGAACATAGCGCAATAATTTGGCAGATGTAACGCGGTCAGTGTAACTAACTTCAAATGGCTTCGCGCATTTTGGATAAGGGCCATTGTGTCTGGACCTGCAAATTAATAGGGCAGGTGGGCACAAACTACACTCTGTAACATAACACGTCATATCTCAGTGACGGAATGGAATATTTCCATTCTGTAACACGAATTGTAAAGCGAACTAATGTTTAAAAGTGTTGAAAATTTCATGACTACAGAATTATGGAATGCAAAGTTATGACACGTCAAAGTTTGAAAAATTAGGCAAATTTTATGTACCCACTGCCCTATTTTCACAGGCCCGGTCACAATTATCACTGTAAATTACCAGATCATCTATATCATCTATATATGTACCACACACACCCTTTCACTCCTATAATAACCTTATTAACCATTCTTTGATAGGTACAGTATTCGGGGCATTTTTCAACCCAAAGGGCATAACAGTATATTGATACAGTCTGTCTGGCATCACAAATTCATAGATCTCCTAGGTTTCCTGGAACTTGCCAGTAGTCTTTTAACAAATCAAACTTGCTAATATACTGCTGTGAATGGTCTACCTGGTCAATACAATCGCTTACTCAAGAGATTGGGTAGGAATTAGATTTGGTTACAGCATAGACTCTCCTGAAATCAGTGCAAAATCTAAAAGCGCTATCCGGTTTGGGGACCAGAACACACGGGGAGCTCCATTGGCTCTGACTCAGTTCAATAATGCTGTTCTGTAACATATGTGACTGGATTTTGGAAAAACAATCCAAATCGCACATTAGAAGTTTCCAGTTAAATGGTTGTAAAGAATTCAAGTCAGCATAACTTTCCAAGGATAGCAAGTACGTGTATGAAATTAACACAAAAGATGCATCAATCTATTACCTTTTAGGCCACTTCCAGTACTTGTAGCTGCTTGTAGAGTTTTCTGCCAAATAAGATAGAAAATCTGAGCAGTTAGATGAGCAAAGTAGTATCATGAGTACTCACAAAGGGGTGGTGGGTGGCGGTGTGGGCAAGGGCTAGACTTCAAAATGGAGGCAGACCATGATTGAAGTCCAGAAACGAGATTACACAGCTGTGTTGGCTCCTTAGTGGCTGATATGTAGCAAAATCACACAAAAACCTCTGGCCAACATTACGAGGCTATCCACCAGTAAACCAGTGATTCTTGCCAAGCCAGGTCACAAGACCGGAAACCACAATTCGAGCTCTACACACCACCCAGAAAAGATGTCTGTTGAAACCAGTCTCGAGTATATAGTTTGAGTAGAAGTGAGGGTCAAATCTGACCCTCACGTCTGACCCCCACCCTCAATTTGATAGTACGATAGTGTAGCTATCCACTGGAGGTGTTAGTTTGATTTTGCCTGATATGCGATTTGGATCGGTTTTGTAAAATCTGGTCAAATATACTCCACTTCATGCCTCATGGCAGCCAACTTGGTAGGGTTCATTCGGTAAGGGTGTTGCTTGATAGGGTGAGCATTATCGACGTCAACATCATGACAAGTAACCATTATCCTACCTGAATGTCAGGGAACAGGTCAGAGAACTCTTTTACAAGCTACTTAGTTACACTCCTCTCCTTCTCTGGGAGGTGGTTCAATGTAACACTTAGATTGGAGAGAACATCTGGGATCTGAAGCTTCATACTTCTCTCCATTTCTTCACCAGATGCAGTTCTATCCTCAGAAGGGTGACTGCTCACAGGTGCTACATTAGCCACTGGTTGCAAGGGGCAGGACTATCCTTACTGTGGTAAGGCTTCAACTTGTTAATGTGGTAAAGCCATTTTGATTTCCATCTGCCTGGAGTATTGATAACATAGTCGACATCACTGGTCTTCTTCTCTACTATGTATGGTCCACAGTACCGAGCTTGGAGGGGACTTCCATGAATAGGGAGCAACACTAACACCTGGTCACCTGGATGAAATTTTCATGCTCTGGCTTTCCTGTCATACCAGGTCTTCACCTTTCCCTGGCTCTCCTTAAGCTTCTGTTGTGCAATGTCATTAGCCCTATACGTAACCTGTCTCGAACATCTGAGATACTGCATGTGTGAGGAGACTATCAGAGGCATCCTCACACTTCCTTAAGAAGTTTTAATGGGCCATGTGGTATATGGCCAAACACTAATTCAAACGGACTAAATCCCAATGATTCTTGGATAGATTCTCATACAGCAAACAGTAGGAGTGGAATGCCTTCATCCCACTCTTTCTTCTCTTGTAAACAGTGAGCCCTTAACATGTTTATCAATGTCTGGTGAAATCTCTCCAATGCACCCTGTGATTGAGGATGGAATGCGGTTGACTTCATCTGCTTAATATCGAGTTGAAACGTAACCTCCTAGAATACTCCCAACATGAAATTAGAACTCTGGTCAGACCGAACTGATCAGGGAAGCCCCACTAGTGTGAAAAATTTACTAAAGCATTCATTCATTATGTTCGGTGTCCTAATGGTGCGGAGAGGAATAGCCTCTGAAAAACGACTTGACGCACACATTATAGTGAGAATGAACTGGTTACCACTTTTAAACTTGGGCAGTGGCCCAACACAAACTATAAGAACATGAGAAAAAGGCTCACCTAACACTGCAGTGGGCTTCAAAAGAAAAACAGGTAGGTTTGCCCATTATCTGGCAGATGTGGCATGCACGAATGAAACTCTTCACATATCTGTGAACAGTAGTGGTTTAACACCTTAAAATAGGTCTTCTTTACCCCTAAATGGCCAGCCATAGGATTTTCATGAGCCAGACTTAGTACATCATGGTGTTACTTCCGTGGGAGAACAATCTGGTACAACACCTTCCATTCATCAGAAGCCTGAATCTCTAGTGACCTCCACTTCCTCATAAGTACACCATTCTTCCAGAAGTGGCAATTCGGTATGATAATTGCTTCCCTGTATGTCATCCACAGCACATTGGCTAAGTGACCTTATCTCTGGATCACTATTTTGTTCTCTAATAAGATCCTGTCGAGATAGAACTTGTTAACTTCAATGCCATTTACCTGCAGATTTGCCAAACTGCTTGAAGAAGTCAGAGGGCCCACTGATGAATGCCTTAGAAAAGTGTCAGTTGGTGGTCCTCTAGATTGTGTGCAGAAGGTCAGACTTCATCCTGTTCAGGTGAGTCTCATCTGCGGCACCTCTGACACTCGAGGGTTCTAGATCATTGGCAACCTTGATGTGCCAGTGGGATTCTTATCCCGTGGATTCAGTGGACCTGGCCCACTGCCCTGTTCCTGCCTTGTTTCTCCTGAAGTTTTATTAACAGGATCTGGATAATTAGACTGCCGGTAAAAACTGCCCTTATGCGTCAACTCATAGTCATCAGCTTGAGTGGCCACTTGATGTAGATTATCCACCTTCTGCTCATCTAAAAGGTGTTAATTTCTGTGAGAAGACAGTCTACAAAATCTTCCACAAGGATTAGTTGGAGCTTCTCAAAGTCAGCATTGATTATAACTTTGAGGCACACCATCAGTAAAACAAGGTTTGTTTCTCCCATGCAAATTCTACGTAAGTTTGTGTTGTACCTCTCTTGGTGGCTCAGAACTTCTGGTGATATGCCTTTGGCACCAGTTAATAAGCCTTCAAAATGGCACTCTAAATAGTGTCATAAACAGAGCTCTGGTCTACAGATAAGGCTGAATATACTTCACGAGCCTTCCCAACTAATGTGCTCTGTAACAACAAGGTCTACACATCTGCAGGCCAGTTTAAACTTGTCACAATATTTTCAAAATGCTACAATATTTGTCTGGCTCTGTCTCCTAAAAAGGAGGTACAAATCTTATATGTCTTATCACATCAAATTTCTCCGGAGTACTAGGAGGTTTTGCAGTAGCTGTTGCTAGTTCTAACTCCTTAACCTTCAATTATACAGCAATGTCACACTCCTTTATCTCAAGTTTGAATTGTGCTTTTCATTCTTTCTCTTTTTCTTGTAATTCTAATCTTTTCAATTCCATGGGACTACTACTCTCATCAACAATCTCTTCGTCTGACACCATATTCTCATTAACCAAATACAGTAGGGGCCATAAAAAGTGTACACTCGTTTTGTTTTAACAGTAGTTACTAGTTAGACCATTCAAATCATTATAAAAGTATAATTAGTTTACTATAACTATCCTTTCAACAAAGCCAAATATATGCAGTAAGTAGCACATCACGAATGGTTAAAATTATTCTTTTAACAGTTTTAACAATTCAACTTGTTAAAATTATTGCTTTAAGAATACAAATTGTTAAAAATATTGCTTTAACTAATTGTTTTAACAATAGAATTTGTTAAAATTATTGCTTTAACAATACAAATCGTTACAACTATTATTTTAACTGTTGTTTTAACAATTGTGAGAGGTAAAATAGTTCATATCATTATTAACATAGTTATACTGTTATTACAAATCATGGAAGTGTTTGTTAAAATGGATTTTTGTAACAATGTTTCAATATCATTAAATTTTTAACTATTGTTAAAACCAAACAGACTGTAAACGTTTTAATGGCCCCTACTGTAATCACTAACTAGTCTCTGCACATCATCTTTCTCATTCCACTGTTCACTTCTAGTTTATAGTGGTTTGCCAGCTCTACTAATTCTGACCTCTTTAGTGTGGATAGTTCATTCAACTTCAGAGCAGATATGAAATCATCAACAGTAAAAGACATCTCACTCCATCGAAACGATAATCCTAAAATCAATAATCCACAAAGTGACAGTCCAGTTACAATTATTGTCACCATAAATAACAGTCCATAATAGTTACTCCAATTGTTGCTCACCATACAATTAATCATACACAACTGACATCACTGTCTATCACTAGGCGATGCTAACCCTGTACAGGACGACAAACGCAGCTCAACAACAAAAGTTCCATCTGTTTTGGTACCATTAGCTTGGTACCAAGGATTTTGAGCTTAGGCAGAAAAACACCCGCAGTGATTTCACCGCAACGACAACCACCATTGATGACTATGTCATTGGTTTTCTCTCCCAGACAAACCCCCGCTTGTTACGAGACAGGATTGATGACGGAGCAACAAATCAGCGTTAGCACACACACTGCAACAATCATCACTTATTACTTTCTAATTAATGCCTTTATGCATGCATACACAATAATACATACCATCATGGCATGCGTAAACACTAGGGCCCAGGCGGGCTTAGGTGAATTCGAAGGTTCGTTCGAACGAACAAACATTCGAATGCGGGTTGAACAGTTTGAACTACAGTTACTAATTAGATAGTGATACAGTTTAGCTATCCATTTTGCTTTGTTCCATAATGATGTGGGGGAGGCTAGACATATGGTATTAGGCATTTAATTAGTTATGTGTTGATGGTTTAGTTAGGTGGTCACAGGCCATGCCTCCATGAGGTTTTAAGGTTTCTATGTGGTGCCATCACTTGTCTCAACTGTATAGCATTAGTAAAATGTATTTAAAACCTAATAATCACAAACATTTTTTACTTGTGGTATTCAATTTCAAGTTTTCTCAGTAAAACTGTTGAGTCAGTACAACTGCATGTGTGTGTTGCAAACTTGTGAGACATGCATTTAGCATTTAATATGCTGTGATTTATAATTTATAAACAGGAATCAGCTACACTTAAAAGTTTGAAAGATTCATGAACTTTAGCTAATGAATGTGCGAACCCTGACAATCCAAGTTTGTTTGGGCCCTAGTAAACACGCATTCTCTCAAAAGTGTTATGCGAGTATAAGAGATAATGAAAAATATTCATGAAAAGTTTGTTAGATAAAACTGACCGTTTTATGTTTATCACTACTATTTTCTATCAACCACAGAAAAGAATCCAAGTGAGGTAAAAGAAGCCTTCTTATGGTGATAGTATCAATATCATCCTTTCTACTGTTTTCCAAGTAAAGAGAAGTCAATGATTTAACATTCTCTTTAAATTCAGCAGTTTTTATGATTTCTTTTCCTGTATATAGGAAGTAGGTATAACATTACGCATGCAGAAAAGTATTAACAAGATACAAAATTTAATTGTATCATATACAATAATGCCATACCTTCACAAGGTAAAAACAATTCTTTGAAAATGTCATAGTAACCACTGGCCACTTGCACTACTTCACAGTGGGTAGATAATTCACTTGAAATGCTACGACCATGAAACATGCTTTTAATAATTGCCCTGACATTTGCCCCCAGGCCTTGATTGACAATCTTTGATGCTTCACTGCCGTATACCGTTCTATCCATAAAATCTTCTTCTGCAGGTACTTTTCCAACCACACGAGAGATGAACTGATAGGGAATAGGGCATGGAGCACAACATGCTAGAAGTGTGAATACCTACAGTACATAATTTGACATTTTTGTAAATTTACAGTACAGTAAATGGAATATAAACTAACATGCTATGCTCCAAACTGTTACTCTCTGTATTAAATTCTATTGCATTGGCATTATTTTGCTTGAACAAGATTGAGGATTCCCACATATTGCATGGATGAATGGTGTTGTATGGATGGGATGAGGTGAATGCAAGCCAACTCCATGCATTAATCAAATTACTCTCCACCATATACTAAAGCAGCCAAGTTGTGAATAAAGGGTACAACCTCCAAATAAACCAAGCTATGAAATCAAAGGTGGTGGCCTACAAATGGCTGTAATTCCAATTATTTTGGTATTATTACAATGATTGGCAGCATTATTGCAGCTATTGATTGGTTACCACCTTTCGATTTCATTATTGTTTCATAAAAAACTTTTCTTAGCTGGAAGGAAATAGAATATTGTTTTAAATGGTCATTGCTCTACCTGGGCTAATGTGATTAGTGGCGAGCCTCAGAGGTCTGTTTTGGGGGTTGTTAAGAGTTCAATCCTATTTTTTGCTGATGACATCAAGATTTTTAGATGTATTAATACCCATGAAGATTATATCCAGCTTCAGCTCTACTTTTTGTCTCTCTGAATGGTCATTGAAGTGAAAATTAAAGTTTAACATTAGTGTCTTACATCTCAGAACTACACAACAGCACACCTATTACCTCTGTGGTATTGCCATTCAGCCAGCAGAATCTGTCAAAGACCTCAGGGTTGTAGATCTTAAATTTCAAAAACACACCTCACTTGTAAAAATTAACAAAACAAATCATGTACTTGGGTTGATTAAAAAAGGTAGTTTTGCTTACTTGGATCCTAATATGTTAGTCCGTCTTTACAAATCTATGGTGCATCCTAAGCTAAAGTACGGTGACATAATATGGGGACCTCACTACTTAATGGCCCAAAGGAAAGTTGAAACAATTCAACGTAGAGCTACCAAATTTATCACCAGTTTACATGACAGTCACTATGGCACAAGACTTGCAGAATTAAGACTGCCTTCACTTAAATATCGTCATCAGCATGGTGATATGACATACTTACACTGTATTATCAGATATTCAACATTTTAGTGGATATTGATGTTAATGAATTATTCACACAATCATCAGGAATTACCATGAATTAAAACTTTACAAGTACTTGCTTGTTACATAGTACTTTCTTCTCTTACCATGTATAGTGAATACATGAAACAATTTAGCCACCACAATATGTTATTAAAGTACACTCTCCTTAAATGACTTCAAGGCCTAACTGGATACACATTGGACAGACAATATGTACTATTTTGTATTTTATGAGTTGGTGTACAGGCTATTTTTGCCAAAATAAATTAATAATAAACAAATAAATAAATACACAAATACAACTGAACTGTGTGCTTTATTAATATTACACATGGCTGGCCATTATCCCAATTACTTTTAAACCACAATAGGTTAGCACTACAGAGGTTACTCCATGCACAGATTGATTTTCAAGGCATTCCATTTTGAAATTATTCATATCTCCTATAATACAGGTATAAAGAATATTAAGTTTGATTATAGGGATCATAGAAAAAAGTATGGAAACAAGGGAAGTCACCTACATCGCAGATATACAAGTGGACATATAATCCCTAATTCAGTCTATGGGTATGACTGGTGAAACCACACATACCACATCGCCCAAAGGTAATGTTTTCAACTGAACATGCATCCCAACTGACTCAAATGTGAAGTGGCCATTATGCTTCACTTTCAGCTATGTCCAGCCCATATTTCACAGCATTACTATTGAAGAACAGGAGGAGAAGCACCTCTGTAATCAATCCAGTCACCACTGTTAATTATGAATGATTTCTGTTTACAAATGCAAGAACTCCATCACATTACTGTGAATCAACACCTTGGGCTGTTAGCAATAAGAAATAGGACACAAATTAGTCCATGATGTGTGCATTGAACATACAGTACTATGATATGCCAAAATGCAACTGTTGGACTGAAGTGATGTCGAACAGTGAAAAAAATCAAGCCCATAGCCTTTGGCTTAGCTGCTATTGAGCTATACTTATCTGAAGGCATCAGGTAGACAGTTAGTCAGTCAGTAGGAAATTCCATTGAATAAAAAATATTATAAATTGTAGCAATCTATTGGAAGAATTTAGGGTCATACTGAAGGCACTTTTGGGCTTGGTTGTACCTAAAACCAATATCAGGATGCTGCCATTTTGAGGTGAATTTTTTGGCCAGAAAACCCCAGCCTCCTAATATACAGTAGCTACTACCACACGATTATTAGATTTGTGTAGCTATCAGACTGAAATGTGCAGTGATATACTTTTAGTCACTTCTAAATTTAATGGTATTTGTTGCATACCAAACAAATTAAAATTAACATATAGGTGATCGGATCTTCGAAAACCCGACATAATGGCACATTTTTCAAATTCTTTATTATTGAATATTTATAATCTACTTAGCCAAGTGTACAGTCTGGCCAAGTTTCAGCCTTGCATGCTAACAATTTTTGGAGCTACAGCCCTACAAAGAATCAGCAACAGAAAGATCGATTTGTATTGGGAAAATAAATTACAGGTGCTTACAAAAACGACTGTAACCTACAAACACAATGCAGTACAGAGCTGCAACTTGCACCATCGTGTTTGCTATGAATAGGGAATTCCATTACGTGGTAGGTTTTACTCCTACCACTTTTCTTCAAGTCCCAACATACAGAGACGAAAGAAGTTAAGAAAAATCAATCGCATATGACCGCTTTGACACTACGTAAACAAATGCCCATAACTCACGTATCCTTTAGGCTATTGCTACAAAAAAATTATTTTCAAACTTCCCTTGAGTAGGCGAATAAGATGGTATCGATGTTTTTATCATTACACCCTTTCTGCACAAAAGTGTTTTAAAAAATTTTAAAATTTATTTTTCATTTATGCAAATATTTTACCCATTGCAATCAAGGGAGTGTCTATTTTACGGACCGTCAGACCAGAAGTTCCTGTTTACCACTGAGTAAGCCTAGTGTTAATACGTTCAAGTCTATTTTACGGACCAGACTAGAAATAGTCTGTGTGCCAGGCCATGAGCATTTGCCAGCTCTGTCGAGCTGGACGATTGTAGCTTTGCATGCCGGTTCTGGTCACCCTCGTGCTAGGCGTACGTATCTATAGCTAGCTATAGCCCTGCAGAAGTTATTCTAACTACAGTTACTGTAGCTTACAGTAAATAGCAACCTCGATAGCAACTGTTCACCGGTGAAGCTTGCTTGTTCATATCAGAGATGATGATTATCTTAACAATCTTGCTAGCTAATGCCCTTAGCTACTTGGCAGCAGCAAACATTTAACTAATATAGTGTCGAGCATGCTGTTCAGGTGATAGAACAAATCAAATGATTGAAAATAGTGGCTACTCAACAATATATCAGTCTGTACATGTAGCAGATTGAAAGCTTTTCATACAACCAAATTGTACAGATAATGATTTGAAGTACAGCCTGAATTTGTAAGCAATACTGACCAAGGAACGTATCTGTTCCAAGCATATTTGTTGCCATTGTAGCTACCACCAAGGCCCAAGGGTACCACTTTTCATCAGATCACTGATATCTGGTTGCCTTGGAATGTAGAATCACACTGTTTTGCTGTCAGACTTTAAATTCCCTCTTCTTATAGAAGTTTCCTTTACTATTATCTACTTTACCAGTTAGGCACTGGAGGGTGTACACAGAAGGCAATATAGGAAACATTGAAAACTATATTGCTGATTTTGAAGACATTTCAATAAAATCCCACAGCTGGTCATAAAGTAAAGATTCAGGTTGTCAACCAAGGCACAAAGCAATGGAATAAGTGATGCTAATAATTTATATGCCACAGTCATCAAGATTCTTGCGTATGCATGCACGTCATATGCATGGACTCTCTGTCTGTCGCAAACAAGCCATTTGAACTCAAACATGAGAGCTAGCTACATGTTATATGATATAAACATATGTAATTCCTGGTCAGGTTACTGACAGTTAGCCAGTGATGTCTGTCACCATCATGTACCACTAAATTTCTGGATATAACTAGCACTGACTGCTGAGTATGTATAGTTCATTGTGAGTCCATTAAAAACATCTTGGTTGATTGCACAGGGTAAACATGGCTGGCATTAATAATACTGCAATTTGTCCATGCTCCTGTGGTGATCACTGCATGCTTTATCAGAAACCCTGAGTATAGTGACTTGTATAATAATGCATGTACAATATTATTATTAATTGTAATTACACCCAATCATGAGTGGCCCGTAGTTATTTAAAGTTTGCTTGTTAGATGAGGACATGATATGGAGGAGACGTCAAGACCATTTAAGACGACATCAAGAAACCACTGTCACTGAGCCATTTGGATCATCTGGGGAAGACCCAAATAACAGAGACTGTTCTCTCCCTTCTGCCACGTCGTAACCCAGGACATAATTGTACCAAACATATTTACTATTTAATTATAATTGCTCCATCAATTTAAGGAGGAGGTGTAGCTAATGACTTGTAATAATGCAAGCACATTATTAATTGTAAATACAGCAAATCACATGCACCTTGATGTAATACAACTTAATTTCAGTTTTGTAAGAATTGCTGTAGTTTCATGCCATTGTGTCTTGTTCGAAGTGGGAATGTACCTGTGTTTTTTGTAACCATTGTGTGATTAGAATTTTTGAGTGATTATAACACCCTGATCTATAACATTGCGTTCACATTAGCACGGTTCAGTTCGACTCGGTTCGATACGGCCCAGTATTGCCTCTGTTCACACTATGCTGTCTCGCTCGCCAAGTCATCTGGTTTCCATAAGCGCACAATTAAATATTAATTAATTTACTTACTAAAACTGGATGCAGCTCTTGTCCTTCAAGCCTCTTGTGCTGGAATTCTTTCATTTCAACTAGATAGGCGGCCGTGTAGCTGAAACTGTGACTGCAGAAATCACGCCGCGAATCGAAGTGAGTGAAACAGTAGCTGCTACGACGACAAATAGTTCATAACTGTCGTTAGGGTTTCTTCCGTGCTGAACCTCGTGTCGAACAGTATTCATGAGCCCATCTTCATTGTATGTTGAGTTTATAAAATAATTATTTTGTGCGCCTGGTGAGTAATTATCATATCGTACCGTGCTGGCCTGGTTCAATCGGGTGGGCTGGCTCGGTTCGGTTGAGCCCGGTACAGACGGTGTTCACATTGCACTTTTTGTCGAGCCGTACCGTTCTGAACTGTGCTACTGGGCTAGTGTGAACAGGGTGTAAGTTTCATGTGTAAACTGGATTGCTATATGTACACTGTGGTATTGCGCATGAATCAGACTTAGGTAATATTTAAAAAGTCAAGCATTTAAAAGCCTTGCACACATGTCCTTTCCATCTGGTGTCACACACACATTGTGAACCTTCTTGAGCTCTCCCAGAAAGTTCTTTTGTTACCTTTTGATACCAGTATGCAATGCCGCATGGTCAGATTTCCAGTCCTATGTGTATAATTATACAAACCAATATCGCATGAAAATCTTACAGTATAGCTTACTGTGTAATGTTACAACAGTTTTTTAATAGTCTAGCATGCTGCTATAGTATAGCTATACGTACGTAAAACACAATTGCAAGTAATATACAAAAGGCCATAGCTATTATTTTTGACTGGCCAATTTTCCTTAATCTGTATCAGAAGAAAAGTGTTAATTAATTTGATCAATTCTGAATCAGTCTGCCATTAGTCACACACTGAAACAATGTTTTGGCTCCGGCATGCAGTAATAGCTAACTATCCTTCCGAAAAATTTCTTACTCAGACTGCTCAACAGCTCAATGACACATAGCTATAGCTAGGCAATGACTAGCAACAAATAGCTACAGTGGGAGTTCACTTTCATGGACTAGACTCTTATAGACTTAAAAATCTGCTTCCCCAGAGAAGTTAAACATGGCCTTGCACATGGCTACTCTGCAATCTCTGTCCCTGAATCGCCTTTAAATTAACCATCTTACGACTTTGTGTACAGCTAAATCTTCAAGCTTGTTCACTTTGAAACAATGGCACACTACATTATATGCTGAGATAGCTACTGAACACCACTATCCCTAGCTCTGATGGGGCCCTAAAACCCTCGAAAACATCAGCTCTCACAAGCTTCCAGCCTTTACAGCCTTGCACACAGAATTCAAGAAGCATGCATGATCATGAAAGCATCTATCCACATGCATGCATGCCTTAATTATACCTCTTCCGGTCTGGTCCATAAAAGAGACCTGCTAAACACCTAGCTTGATAAACAGGAACTTCCAGTCCGACGGTCCGTCCGTAAAATAGACACACCCACAATCAATAGCCTATCTGAATTATGTTTACTTATCAGTGTGTGGAGCCTCATATATAATATTGTTATAATGGTGGAAGGGAGGCAACAGGAGGCTCCATGATTGAGAATCTTAACGGTACTATTACTCATGCAGTATATTAACAGTAATTTGATTATAAAATGTGTATTTATTAGTGTTTTTTTCTCTAAGTGGTGCAAAAAGAAGATAAGAGGAAAATAAGACAAACATTGAAGGCACATACATACATATCTTTGTCAGTTATGGCTGGGTGGATTCAGTTAAAATGTGAGATGTGAGGTTCCCATCCTAAAGACATTTCTGCAGCAAAATAGATGTACTATTGAGGTACAAAAAATGCATGAAAATGGCATTTTCTTGCTTCTTAAAAGCACACTTTACAGTATGTCGTTAGGCCTAAGCCTATTATGTTCAAAATTTACCTATTATTCCTACCAGAGTTTCCCAAAATATTCTTTGCATCTATCCTATTATTCCGTAATGGTGCTCATTCTAGTTAGTTACTTGGTTTTCAAGATGCTGATATAAGTAGTTTTGCCAGAATCAATTAATAGCCATAAATGAAATATTCATGCATCATTTTTCTAGTCATAGAATAGCTATCTGCAGTAATAATCCAAGGCTAAGTTTGGTACATAATGATAACAATATGTTCAAGATTTGAAGAATTAAGATACACTGGTATAAGATGCACAAGCTTCAGAGTTGCAAATAATCATGCAGGCAAATCCCTGACACTGGCTGCAGATTGTTAACACGAAAATAATCTGACTGCTGTATTAGAGTATACCGTTTTAAGGCTTCTCAGCCCTTTTTCAGCTAGCACTCGTATAATAATGTCAGCTTATATATTATTCTGAATAGCTTAGCATGTTCTTCTAACTAATCACGAAGAGACACACCTCTTAATTGGGTATATTATCTATGATTCCACCAATTATTCCCATGGATGTCCGATGATTCTAAAATTATTCTTGTAACAATCCTACAATTTCAGAATTATTCTCATGAAATTGGTGGACTATTATTCTCAAAATTATGCCGGCATAATTGGTGCAGCCCTAGCATCTGTTAATTGCTAAAATTAATCAGTTTTGCAGCCAAGTACAACCAGTGCATAGTACCAGGGTATCAGAAGTAACTGTAAATAATTTTTTTTAAAACTATTTAAGTATGCATAATACCTTGCATCGCCAAGGATCACTTTTGGCCACATCTTCAACTGCCAGTTTCTGCATGTTTGTCATATTGAGAGGGTATTGTTGTCCATCAATACGCTTTTGGTTGTCGTTTTGTGTTATTTTGCTAAAATCTTCACTTTGTATCCTTTTATATAATTTGTCAAACAATTCATAAGCTTCAATAGATTTTCCAAACCCAGTCTTGTTATAAATATGTCTCCCGGCACTACAAAAAAAAAAGAGAAAACTTCTGACAATATTGCCACAAAATACACTTGATAACAGGAAGCATGAAGTAAGTCATGCATAGTATCATTTGTTTTCAAAATTGATTCATTCAACAAACACTTAATTATTATTACTCTTTTAACATGACAATGAAAGAACCTTGTGCTTAAAGCATTTTGGTCTGCTAGGTTACCAGATATGGTAACCACACCTCTTGATCTATTGCATAAATCACTCAAGATACTGTAAGCCAAGTTTTTCAATTAAGTAATCTAAGCAACTATCATGTCATGAGACAAAGTAAAGCATTCATGTAATTCTGTTTTTGAGATAAATCACAAGGGAGGATCCAGGGAGGAAGCTTTGGGGGCCAAAGCCCCCCCCTCCTTCATTTTTAGGCTTTATTTGATCAATATGCTGAGGATTATAATGACATTTTGTCTTAGCATAATTATATGATCACTAATAATACAGATACTCATAAAACCACCTTATAAACATCTTTCCAAGGTATTATCAGTGGATTTATGCTAAAGTTTATGCAACAAGGACCCGGATCAGCATTGGAGGTGTACAAGATCGAGATACTCTAATAGAGCAGTCACCTAACTACTCTAATAGAACATTCACTGGAAGCATATAGTTGGTTCTGTTATGGAATTTTTACAAATCTGCTTGCATCTATACATACAATGAAGCACATTGGTTTGTTTAAAAGGCTTGATTTATCTACTTGTGTAGTTAATATGTATGGAAATACTTAATTCAGGTACACAATTTCCATTGAAAATGCTCTCAGATTCAATCTCGCACCATTCAAATTTCAAAATTTTCCACTTTCAACATTATTATTCTAACATGCACCAATTGTTGGGCAATTATGAGAGGATACATCATGTGCTTGGTTGTCTGTACCTACCCAAACTTTACAAAATGCTTCAGAGAGCCATACCTATAATCTAAAGGCAGTATACAGTATATAAAATATCTACAGGCATGAATTTTAAGTGGAAATATCTCCAAATTGCAGTATTTTAGCTTCTATTTTTCAAAAACTTTCTAGAGGGGGGCATGTCAAAAGATTAGTACCTTGAGTTAGCCCCCCTTTTATAAATTCTAGATCCACCCATGAATCATATTGAATTTACATTGAATAAAATATATGCTACAAAAAAAATACATGCGCGTATCAGTACGCAGTGAAACTGTACTTGAATTGACATATACCATCTCTTCAGGGTAAGTAAGAATATGTTTGCTTCGTTCTTGTATCATGAAGCAAACACAAGCTATGTGGTTAGTTTATGTTGCAGTAAATTGAATATTGTAGTAAACTTAAAATAATTATTATTGTACAGTACGATAGTAACTGTATAGTAGGGACCACAAAGGAGTAGGCGTGGCCCACAAAATAATATCACCTAAAAACCTGCCTCAATTTTCCCTGACAATGATGAGGCAGTATTGGTTAGGTAAAACTAAGCCCAAACAAGCTTTTAGATTGACCCGAAATGCTTTCAACAAGTTGCTACGGAATTTTTTGAAAAATTTATTTGATGGAATTTTCTACTGACTGAGTAAATTTTAAGTAACTGACTGACTGATACCTTCAGACAAAGGTAACTCAATAATGGCTAAGGCTACGAGCTTGATTTTTTCACTGTTCAACGTTGCTTCGGCCCGACAGGTGCCTTTTGCAGTACGTACAATGCATTCTTCATGGACTTACCAGTGTCCTCCTTTGTGTCCCATTCATCTTTGCTGACAGTGAAAGGTGTCGATTTTGCGGTAGCACGTGATGGCTTCCCTTCGTAATGGAAATCGTCCGTATTTTTCATAGTGGCTATTTTGATTGCAGAGGTGCTTTTCAAACAGTTCTTAATGTTGCTTGTCAGTTTAACTCAGTCAGCAGGTCTTACCCTGTTGTGAGCGGGTTGCCACCGTCAACAGATGGTGGTTGTTTTGGTAGGTGTGCAGGGTTCCATGGATTCTCCTATTAATTCTCAAATAGGCCCCTTTTCAACAATTTTACATGATGTATACAGCATGTTTTACTACAAAGGCTTGGAAGTAGGAATGCTTAGGGATTCTAACATTCTCTGAAACCACAAGAATTTCTGCAAGCCACAATGTTCCTAATAGAAACCCTGCACTGTCACACCCTGAGCTAACCTCAAGATGGAAAAGACAATGGAAAAAAAGGAGGGGATTTACTAAGCTCCCTGCTGGGACTGTCTGTGGTGTATGCTTCACCTCCCCACACCCCCATTATTAATTTTATTCTAATTATTTTTTTTGGGCAATACATTACATTAAACCCCACCGAACAATCCCTTTGTGATTATCATCTTCTAAAAATTCTAATATGAGATAGTTGGTAGAGGGGAGTGGTATGGGTGGGACAAGACTTGCTATGCCATGTAGTACCATGTGTTCTAACACCTCTACATGCACCTTTTTTCTTGTAATGCATGCGCAATGTTACTTTCCAATTATTGCCAACCCTTCTCACGTGTGTGCCTGCCCAATCTTCCCCCTAATCATGGTGGAGCTTTGGGTTAGTCACTATCATAATACACTCACGCATGCTTGACTGCAACATTAACTAGTTAAACTCCATTTGATTCGTACTGCTGTGTAATGGGTTGAACATAGCCGACAGCTAGTCTTGCGTGGCCGGACTGCTTTTTTCCATGTATTGGGTGGGGGAAAAAAGGGTCTGGTGCAACTCCAATAGCTGTTTACTTCCCAGACACTGGGAACACTAATCGAGATCCAAATGTCTGTGTGTGTGCCTCCAGCAGTTGATCTTGCTGTTGCTGAGGGGCACCTGCCTGCCCATTGAACCCTGGGCATGCTGTAGGTTCTGTGTAGGTTTTTTCTGTAGGTTATAATTAATTTTTCAAATATTTTCTTAACATTCTATAGAGATGTGTGGGAGGAAGGGAGTGCCATTAGGGCCGGAGGGAAAAAAACTGAATAAAATTGACCACAAAGGAGGCGCCAATGATGTCAGTAAGCAAACTCGAGATGGCTTTGATCTGTTTATCCTTTAAATGAATCTTAATTTGCTCCGATGTATCTTTTATAGAGTTCATCCTCATCGTGTAACAAGACTCACAACCGGACCAGGAGTGTATTGTTTCACTGACGTCATGGCACCTCCTTTGCGGCCAATGTTATTCAATTAGCGTCCCCAGAGTCTGGGGACGGCTCAGAAGTAAACAGCTATTGGAGTTGCACCAGACCTTTTTCCTTACCCAATACACAGAAAAAAGTGGTTTGGCCACGCGAGACTGGCCAACAGCGAAGCGTAATGGATACTTCACTTTTCAGACAACAATTAATATAATTGGGGTGTGCAGTACTATTTCTTTCTTTTGGTATGCGTGGATTGTAGAGGTGCTTTTCGAATAGTTCTTGATTCGAAATGCTGTGTAATGGGTTGAACATAGCTGACAATGAAGCGTAATTGATACTTCACTTTTTAGACGATAATTAATATAGCTGGGGTACGTGGTGCCATTTCAGATGCGGTATGCGTGGGTTCGCCAGTCGTAATAAAATTACTTACAAAAAAAAGTTAACAAACAAGTACACGAAAAAAATTGGAATTTTCAACTAGAGTAGGGACATCGATAAAAAGTACTGAAACAAGTTGGAGTAGTCCATGATATTTAATCACCGTAAAACAATAAGAAGTGTTATATCCCTACTGTACATTTCCGTTATGGTATCTTGAGCACAGTAGGGATATAACACTTCTTATTGTTTTACGGTGATTTAATATCATTGACTACTCAAACTTGTTTCAGTACTTTTTATTGATGTGCTATGGTCCCTACTCTAGTTAAAAATTCCAAATTTTTTCTTGTACTTGTGTTGTAGTAAAATTGAAATATGTTTTGTTGTGTTTCTAAGCTTGAACAGCCTTCCAGCTTGAAAGCATGCGTAGACAGATATAGACCAAAAGAAAACCTTGATGAACTTATCAGCCTGAAGTTGATACTGTACTTTCAGAAACATTCAATGTACGATTGCCTTATTAAGCCTCAGGTAATTAATGCATCATCTCAGCAAAATCCCCCATTACTGGATCTCACTCCAAATCAAGACACACGATAGTGTGTCGTGCGGCCCAAGAAGCCGGCGCGCCACACCGTGAGCATATTGACAGGAAGAAAGAAAACGTCATTTTCACACATTTGTATCTCGGTGATACCTCATCCGATTGGAAACAAATTTGCTGCAGAGTTTCCCGCCAGCTAGGGGAGTCTACATTCCAAATTTGAAGGAAATCACTCTAGCCATTTCCGAGATACGAGTGGCCAAAGTTTCGTTTTTTTTTCTTCTTTGTCTTTTCGCACACTTGCAAAAATTGCTATAGAACGCAAACGCGTACTCCGATCGCCTTGAAATTTGGCACACAGAAGGGGAGTACAAAGGCGAATTCTAACATCAAATGTGGTGCAAATCCGGTGAATAATTCAGGAGTTATTACCGATCATTCGCGTAAAACAAGATCGATTTGTTGTCACGCCTACAGGATAAACCACTTCATAGAATGAGTTGAAAATTGCTATGTAGATGGAGTAACCATCGTAGGAGTGCCTTTTGGTGGTTTGAAAGGAATCGAGATAAAGACCACGGAGATATGACACAAAACCCAACCTGTGTCACAATTACTCGCTCGATTTTTAGGAATAACAAAGTATTAGTTTTCACGTCTACTACGCAAACCGCTTAGAGCAATGAGCTGAAAATCGGTGTATAGCTGGAATAATCTTCATTGAAAGTACTTGCAGTAGTATAGAAGAATTGGATTACAAACCATTTAGTTATGATTCGAAAGCCAACTCCGTGTAGCAAATGCGAGATCGAGATACTCTAATAGAACAGTCACCCTAATAGAACATTCAGCTAATTTATTTACTCCATTATAGAATTCTATTACCATATTCTGTAGAGACTTCAGCTGCAAACAGTTAATCTTATAGACAGTTCAGCAAGAAGCAAGTCACCCTATAGAGAGTTCAGCTACAAATATATCGCTATAGTGATTCATAACATTGCAAATCACACTGAAGTGAGTTCAGCTATAAACAAGTCATGCACCCTGTAGAGAGTTCGGCTACACTCTCTAGAGAATTCAGCTACAAACAAGTCACTCTGGAGAGAGTTCAGCTACAAAGAAACTATCCTGTAAAGAGTTCATGTATACAAACAAGTTACCCTATAGAGATCACCTGCAAACAAGTAACCCTGAAGAGAGTTCAGCTACAGACAAGTCACTTTATAGTTTATACAGTGTTCAGCTACAAGTAAGTCACTCTGTAGAGAATTCAGCTACAAATAAGTCACTCTGTAGAGAATTCAGCTACCACCAAGTCACTCTGTAAAGAATTTTGCTACAAACAAGTCACCGTGTAGAGAGTTCAGCAACCAAAATACTACTCTGTAAAGAGTTCAGCTATACGAAACAAGTTACTCTGTAGAGAGATCAGCTAGAAACAAGAGAGAGTTCAGCTAGAAGAAGTCACCCTGTAGAGAAATCAGCTGCAAAGAAACCCTGTAGAGAGATCAACTACAAACAAATCACCCTGCAGAGCATTCAGCTATAAACAAATCACCCTGTAGAAAGTTCAGGTACAAACAAATCACCCTATATATACAGTTCAGCTCCACAAAATATCTGTCTGTAGAGAGTTAAGCTACAAAGAAGTTATGCTACAGTGAGATCAGTTTGAAACAAGAGGTTTCAGCTACAAACAAATTAACCTGTAGAGAGTTCAACTATGAACAGATCATCCTGTAGATAGTTCAGCTAGATACAAGTCAGCCTATAGAGAGATCAGCTAGAGGAAGTCACCTTGTAGAGAGATCAGCTAGAAAAAGTTGCCTTGTAGAAAGTTCAGTAATAAAAGAAACCATCCTGTGGAGAGTTCAGCTACAAACAAACACCCTGTAGAGAGTTCAGCTGCAAACAAATCACCCTGTAGAGAGTTCAGCTACAAACAAATCAAACTGTAGAGAGATCAGCTAGAGGAAGTCACCTTGTAGAGGGATCAGCTAGAAACAAGTCACCTTGTAGAGAGTTCAGGTACAAAGAAACCACCATGTAGACAGTTCAGCTGCAAACATATCGCCTGTAGAGAGTTCACACATCTAGAAACAAATCACCCTGTAGAGAGATCAGCTAGAAGAGGTCACCTTGTAGAGAGTTCAGCTACAAACAATTCACCCTGTAGAAAGATCAGCTAGAAGAAGTCACCTTGTAGAGTGTTCAGTTACAAAGAAACCATTATGTAGAGAGTTCAGCTGCAAACAAATCACTCTGTAGAGAGTTCAGCTACAAAGAAACTGCCATGTAGAGAGTTCAGCCTCAAACAAACCACCTTGTAGAGAATTCAACTACAACAAATCACCCTGTAGAGAAGAAGTTACCTTGTAGAGAGTTCAGCTACAAAGAAACCATCATGTAGGGAGTTCAGCTACAAAGAAACTACCATGTAGAGAGTTCAGCTAGAAACAAATCACCCCGTAGAGAGATCAGCTGGACGAAGTCACCTTGTAGAGAGTTCAGCTACAAAGGAACCATCATGTAGAGAGTTCAGCTGCAAACAAATCACTCTGTAGAGAGTTCAGCTACAAAAAAAAATCACCCCGTAGAGAGATCAGCTGGACGAAGTCACCTTGTAGAGACTTCAGCTACAAAGGAACCATCATGTAGAGAGTTCAGCTACAAACAAATCACCCTGTAGAGAGTTCAGCTACAAAAAAAAAATCACCCTGTAGAGAGTTCAGCTAGACGAAGTCACCTTATAGAGAGTTCAGCTACAAAGAAACCATCATGTAGAGAGTTCACTACAAAAAAACCACCATGTAGAGAGTTTAGCTGCAAACAAATTACCTGTAGAGAGTTCAGCTGGAAACAAATCACCCTGTAGAGAGACCAGCTAGAAGAGGTCACCTTGTAGAGAGTTCAGCTACAAAGAAACCATCCTGTATATGTGACCCGGTCTGCGAAAAGGGGTCTTATAGCCTTTCCAAATTGTCAAGTTTGTCTAATCATAACTCCTCATGTTTTCACCCTATCATCTTATTATTACACCAAGCCATAGTGCTATGCTAGGGGTATAAGGCGACTAAATTTCAGGGTGATACCACATTCACAAGTCAAGTTACAGGTTGCCAAGTACATGCAATTTAAAAGGCTATAAGACCCCTTTTCGCAGACTGGGTCACATATAGTTCAGGTCACCTAGTAGAGAGATCAACTGCAAAAAAATATCCTGTGGGGAATAATGGGCATGTAATAAATATATGTATATAATTTGCATAATTACTAATAAAATCAAAAACAATTGAAGCATTAAAAATCTTCTTTAAGTTCTTTTCTTCTTCCTGTGGTAAAGAAAAAAAACACATGGGTTAAAAAAGCCCCAAAGCCAGCCATAGGCCGGCTTTGCGGCATACAAATACAAAAAGAAGTGATATCTAATCAAAAACAGCCAAGCTGTAAAAAAAGGTGCGGCCCCCAAAAAGGCCATGGTGAAAAAAGATGTGAAATCCAAGGTGGCGGCCAAGAAATGGCTGTGATGGTAGGTTAATGGTTACATTTTAATAAAGACAATTCAGGTGAATTTTGTGCCGCTTGGTCTTGGCACCAGATCCACCTGAATTGTTGTTATTAAAATGTAACTATTAACCTACCATCACAGCCATTTCTTGGCCGCCATCTTGGATTTCACATCTTTTTTCACCATGGCCTTTTTGGGGGCCGCACCTTTTTTTACAGCTTGGCTGTTTTTGATTAGATATTCTTAACTCTCCACATGGTGACTTGCTTCTTGCTGAACTGTCTATAAGATTAACTGTTTGCAGCTGAACTCCCTACAGAATAACTTGTGATGTAATAAAATTCTATAATGGAGTAAATAAATTAGCCGAATGCTCTATTGTATTAAATTATAATTTACTTATTGTATTGAATTATTATTATTATTATTTTTTGTGATTTGTCTGTACATTTTTCTTCATTTCTGAAGTTGTACAGTATAGGTAAATAATAATAATAATAATAATATTAGGGTGACTGTTCTATTAGAGTATCTCGATCTCGCATTTGCTACATGGAGTTGGCTTTCGAATCAGTGGTTTGTAATCCGATTCTTCTGTACTACTGCAAGGACTTTCTATTAAGATTATTCCAGCTATACACCGATTTTCAGCTCATTGCTCTAAGCGGTTTGCCTAGTAGGCGTGAAAACTAATACTTTTTTTATTCATAAAAATCGATCGCGTAATTGTGACACAGGTTGGGTTTTGTGTCATATCTCCATGGTCTTTATCTCGATTCCTTTCAAACCACCAAAAGGCACTCCTACGATGGTTACTCCATCTACATAGCAATTTTCAACTCAGTCCATGAAACGGTTTACCCTGTAGGCGTGACAACAAATCGATCTTGTTTTACGCGAATAATCGGTCATAACTCCTGAACCATTCATCGGATTTGTACCAAATTTGACACTAGGATTCGCCGTTGGACTCCCTTTCTGTGTGCCAAATTTCAAGGCGATCGAGGTACGCGTTTGCTTCTTATAGCAATTTTTGCAAGTGTGCGAAAAGACGAAGAAGAAAAAAAAAAACGAAGAAAAAAAAAACCAAACTTTGGCAGCTCGTATCTCGGAAATGGCTGGAGCGATTTCCTTCAAATTTGGAATGTAGACTCCCCTTGCTGGCGGGGAACTGTGTAGCAAATTTGGTTCCAATCAGATAAGTGATCACCGAGATACAAAGGTGTGAAAATGACGTTTTCGTTCTTCCTGTAAATATACTTGCGGTGTGGCGCGCCAACTTCTTGGGCCGCACGACACACTATCGTGTGTCTTGATTGTTTCTATCTGATCTCTCTACAGGGTGCTAGCTGTCACGTTTGTAGCTGAACTCTCTACAGGGTGGTTTATTTGTAGCTGAACTCTCTACAGGGTGGCTTATTTGTAGCTGAACTATCTACAGGTTGATTTGTTTGTAGCTGAACTCTCTACAAGGTGCGTAACTTGTTTCTAGCTAATTTCTCTGCACGGTAACTTGGAACACTCTACAGAGTGATTTGTTTGTAGCTGAACTCTCCACACTACAGGATAACTTTTTTTAGCTGATCTCTCTACAGTGTCATTTGTTTGTAGCTGATCTCTCTACATGTTGACTTGGTTCTAGCTGATATTCTGCATGCAGGAAAATTATTTCTAGCTAATAATCTCTCTACAGGGTGACTTGTGTCTAGCTGATTGATCTATAGGGTGGTTTGTTTGTAGCTAAACTTTCTACATGGTGACTTGTTTATAGCTGATCTTTCTACAGGGTAAGTTGTATTACAGCAAATGCTTATTCTGGCTGCGATGTAGGCTTTGTTTTTCGCTTTTAAGATATTCAGTGATGTGTCTGAGGGGTCATCGCTCTTCGAATCGTCGTCCAATAACATTGAATATTAATCTGGTCTACTCCAAGGGTCGCTTGGAGTCTAGTGGCCTTGTTTGATTGCTGGTCTTTCCAGCTGTCCAGCACTTTAACACCTAGTGGTGGAAGTGGTGGCAAAGGCGGTCCATCTAGCCTGGGTTAAAAAAAGGAATTTGTTTGTAGCTGAATTCTTACAGGGTGACTTGTTTGTAACTGTAATTTGTTTGTAGCTGAACTCTTACAGGGTAGGGTGACTTGTTTGTAGCTGATCTCTATACAGGGTGGGTTATTTCTAGATGAACTCTCTACAGAGTGATTTGTTTTTAGGTGATCTCTCTACAGGATTACTTGTTTCTAGGTGAGCTCTCTACAGGGTGACTTAAATGCTTGTAGCCAGGGCCGCCCACAGGGGGGGGGGGGGGGCAATTGGGGCATTTTGCCCCGGGCCCCAGCCTGAAAGGGGCCCCAGGAGGCCCCATGAAGGGCCCCCTGAATACCTGTTTAAAAGATCGATATACTCTAATAGAGCAGTCAGATCTAAATACTCTAATAGAGCAGTCACAGTATTCTTCAGAGGAGCAGTGTGGCAAGCTTATAGATAAGGAGATATGGTTGGTAATGGGTAGTTATTGTCATTGCCAGCAGGTTGTGACCTTTTTTTTTTTTTTTTGGTCTTCACCTTACAACTTGGGTCAGGGGCCCCACTTTAACTCTTTGCCCTGGGCCCCTTAATTACTCTGGACGGCCCTGCTTGTAGCTGAACTCTGTACAAGGTGATTTGTCTGTGGCCGAACTCTCTACAGTAATGGTCTGAATCGCTAGAGCGATTTATTTGGGTTTGCATGGTGACTGTTCTATTAGAGTATCTCGGCAGTTAAATGCTTTATTAGGGTGACTGTTCTATTAGAGTATCTCGATCTCACTTTTGCTATACGTAGTTCGCTTTCTAAACACACTTCTACGATGGTTACTCCATCTACATAGCAACTTCAGCTCATTCCTTCTAAGGGTTTACCCTGTGCTTTGGGCGTGCAGACTCATTTTACGCGAATAATCGGTCATAACTCCGTGAGTGTTCATCGGATTCCTACCAAACTTGGTACTGAGATCCGTTGTAATGATTCCTTTAGGCCACTCCAACAAAATTCCTTGTTTCCCATTTCAGTGATCTCGAAAATACATTCGGGCGGGTGATTCATTATCCATTATTCATCAAGACACACGGTAGTGTGTCGTGCGGCCCAAGAAGCGGGCGCGTAACACCCGTGAGTATATTGACAGGAAGAAAGAAACGCAATTTGCGCACCTCCGTAGCTCTGTGCTTCCTTGATGAAACAAGACGATTTTTGCTGTGGACATGCCCTCCAACTGCAGCACTCTACATTCCAAATTTGAGCGAAATCGCTTCGCGCGTTCCCGAGATATGCGACTTCAAAAATTGGCTCAGTTTCTTGGTTTTTTTTTTCTTCTTATTTTTATTTTTCTTGTCGCACACTTACAAAAACTGCTATAAAACTCGAACGCCATATCCGATTGCCTTGAAATTTGGCACACAGAAGAGGGATATAAAGGCGCATCTCGGTACTATTTTTGACTGGAATACGATAAACAGGTAAGCCGCATATGGGAAGAAGCTGAAAATCGGTGGGTGAATAGGTTAACTATTGAACCTCAAACCTTTTGTGGTTTGAAAGAAATCGAGTTAAAAAAACAGGAAGATACAACGAAAAAACCAACAGTGTGTAACAATTACGCAATCGAGATTAGCTAATAAAAAAACGACTGCTTGCTACGCCTACCAGATAAACCGCTTGGGTAATGCTTTCAAAAAACGGTATACAGATGGAGTAATCATCTTAGAAAGGTTCATCAATGGTGTAGAAGAATCAGACTTAAAGCCACGGAGTTATAACACGAATTCCAACTTGGTGCAGAAGGTGCGAGATCGAGATACTCTAATAGAGCAGTCATCCTAATAGAGCAGTCACCCTGAAGAGAATTCAAGAGATCAGCTAGAAATAAGAAACCTGTATAGAGATCAGCTACACACAAGTCACCCTGTAGAGAGATCAGCTAGAAGAAGTTACCTTGTAGGGAGTTCATGCAACTATGGAAAGAGATAGTTTAGCTAGAAAAAATCACCTTGTAGAGTTCAGCTACAAAGAAACCACCATGTAGAGAGTTAAGCTACAAACAAATCGCCCTGTGGAGAGATCAATAGAAGAAGTTACCTTACAGAGAGTTCAGCTACAAAGAAACCATCATGTAGAGAGTTCAGCTACAAACAAATCTCCCTGTAGAGAGATTAGCTAGAAGAAGTTACCTTGTAGAGAGTTCAGCTACAAAGAAACCATCATGTAGAGTTCAGCTACAAACAAATCTCCCTGTAGAGAGATCAGCTAGAAGAAGTTACCTTGTAGAGAGTTGAGCTTCAAACAAATCACCCTGTAGAAAGATCAGCTAGAAGAGGTCACCTTGTAGAGAGTTCAGTTACAAAGAAACCACCATGTAGAGAGCTCAGCTACAAACTAGTGACCTTGTAGAGACATCAGCTAGAAGAAGTTACCTTGTAGAGAGTTCAGCTACAAAGAAACCATTCTTTAAAGAGTTCAGCTGCAAACAAATCACCTGTACAGAATTCAGCTACTAATAAATCACCCTGTAGAAAGATGAGCTAGAAAAAGTTACCTTGTAGAGAGTTCAGTTACAAAGAAACCACCATGTAGAGAATTCAGCTACAAACTAGTGACCCTGTAAAGACATTAGCTAGAAGAAGTTACCTTGAGAGAGTTCAGCTACAAAGACCCCATTATTTAAAGAGCTCAGCTGTAAACAAATCACCAATACAGAATTCTGCTACAAACAAATCACCATGTAGAGAGATCAGCTAGAAGAAGTTATCTTGTAGACAGATCAGCTACAAGCAAATCACCCTGTAGAGAGATCAGCTAGAAGAAGTTAACTTGTAGAGAGTTCAGCTACAAAGAAACCATTATTTAGAGAGTTCAGCTTCAAACAAATCACCTGTAGAGAGTTCAGCTACAAACAAATCTCCCTGTAGAGAGATCAGCTAGAAGAAGTTACCTTGTAGAGAGTTCAGCTACAAACAAATCACCTTGTAGAAAGATCAGCTAGAAGAAGTCACCTTGTAGAAAGTTCAGTTACAAAGAAACCACCATGTAGAGAGTTCAGCTACAAACTAGTCACCTTGTAGAGACATCAGCTAGAAAGGTTACCTTGTAGAAAGTTCAGCTACAAAGAAACCATTCTGTTTAGAGCTCAGTTACAAACAAATCACCCTGTAGAGAGGTCAGCTAGAAGAAATTACCTTGTAGATAGTTCAGCTACAAACAAATCACCCTGTAGAAAGATCAGTTAGAAGTAGTTACTTTGTAGAGAGTTCAGCTACAAAGTAAGCATTTGTAAAGAGCTCAGCTGCAAACAAATCACCTGTACAGAATTCAGCTACACCCTGTAGAGAGATCAGCTAGAAGAAATTACCTTGTAGATAGTTCAGCTACAAACAAATCACCCTGTAGAAAGATCAGTTAGAAGAAGTTACTTTGTAGAGAGTTCAGCTACAAAGAAACCATTTTGTAAAGAGCTCAGCTGCAAACAAATCACCTGTACAGAATTCAGCTACGAACAAATCACCCTGTAGAGAGATCAGCTAGAAGAAGTTACCTTGTAGATAGTTCAGCTACAAACAAATCTCCCTGTAGAGAGATCAGCTAGAAGAAATTACCAATGTCCAAATTTCAAGGCAATAGCTCTTTCCAATCTGAAGTTATCAATTGTCAAAGTTGGCAAATTGGATGTGTGTGGAAGGCCCCTTTTCGCAAATCCCGTCACATATGTATTATATATATAATTTGTACATTTACTGATAAAATATTTAAAGTACATCTACTTCATCTTTTCTTCTTCCTGTAGTAAAGAAAAAAAACATAGGTTAAAAAAGTCCCAAAGCTGGCCTATGGGCCGGCTTTGGGGTATACAAATACAAAAAGAAATGAAATCTAATCCAAAACAGCCAAGCTGTAAAAAAAAGTGTGCGGCCCTCAGAAAGGCTATGGTGAAAAAAGATGTGAAGTCCAAGGTGGCGGCCAAGAAATGGCTGTGATGGTAGGTTAATGGTAAAAATTTTAATAACGACAATTCAGGTGAATTTTTGTGCCGCTTCACAAAATTTACCTGAATTGTCATTATTAAAATTTTTACCATTAACCTACCATCACAGCCATTTCTTGGCCGCCACCTTGGATTTCACATCTTTTTTCACCATAGCCTTTCTGAGGGCAGCACACTTTTTTTACAGCTTTTTACAGCTTGGCTGTTTTGGATTAGATTATAGATATTTCCACTAATTTTTGAAATTCATAACTATCTTACAGGTAAGAAATAGAGTAGAAATATTTAAACTAGGAACCTTAACAGTGAAAAGCTAGCTAAATGGACTTTCTGAATGCTAAACTAGTTACTGCTATGCTGCCTATGCAGTCACAGGATGAATAAAGAATATTGACAGCAATAATGTCTTGAAACTCTGGATCTCTACTGTCTATATTGCAGACGTCAAAGGGGTGATATGATTGCAAAACTTATAAGATACTTCAATGATATTATGACTTGGACCCATCTACTTTTTTTACTTTGAATACTGCTACCACCAGGGGCCATTCTCTTAAGCTTTCTAAGGAAAGATCGAGATTACTTGTTAGACAGAACTTTTTTAGGAATATAGAGTAGCTAGTCAATATGGAATTCCTTACCTGACTTCATCATTTCAGTACCAACAGTTGCAACCTTCAAGCAGCACTTGGACAATTTTTGGAAGCAATCTAGATATGGGCACCTACAAAGGTAGCCTGGCAATTTATTATTGTCTGGGCATCTTCAAGCCTATTAAATAATAATAATAATAATGAATCACCATGCGGGAAGAAAATCTACATGCGGGGGGGGTTGGAAACAATGAATTTTGTTGGAGTGTCCTTAAGTTTGCCAAATTTCAGTCCGAGTGGAGCACACATTCATGTTTTATGGCGGATTTTGCAAAGTGTGCGAAATGAAGAAAAAAACAAAGAAATTAAAACAAAATTTCGTGGGGCAATCATTAATTTTGTATGAATAAAGAGATTTTATGCTGAGTGCTGAACATTAAGAAATGGAAAAACACTGAATAGTTAATGTAATTGTGTAATTATAGCTGGCTACATTAAGGTCTATTTAATATTTATGCACATACCAGTAAACAGATGTAGGGACTTTCTGTAAATCAGAAATAACATTTAAAGCCGGTTCGCAATATTTAAGCTCTGGTAAGCAACTAGAAATCTCTAGAAGCTGCACTGCCTCTTTTTCTTCCATACCCTTTGGCATATGAATGCTTTTAACATGGCCTGAGCAATGTCGATAAGCACGACGATCACAAGTTGTGATCAAAATTGTTCCATGGTTGGGTTGCCCTGGAGTTGGCAGGAATTCATTGAGGTGTACATGCTTCAAAGTATTCTGAATGTAATCCCTGTTAGTACACCTTTCTCCAACCTTCCATTTCAAGTCGTCATCCAAGTTGAGGTCATTCATGATCAGGAGCCAGTCATGATGATTTTTTAGATGAGATGACATTTTGCTTAAGATATCAATGTAACCTTCTGGCCTTTTAGTTTTGGCACAATACTGCTCATAACTTTCAGTAACATTCAGTTGCTCTGCTATTTTAAAAAGATCTTGGTGAAAGCTGCTAGGATTTGATGCGTTGATTGCTGCTACGAATTTATTTGCTGTGCATAATTCATCTATTGTGCCTACAAGTAATCTTTCTAACACACCCTTTGATAAGTTCTTATAGTGTACTTCACCATACTGTCTAGCTAACTCCTTTTTACCAGTTCCAGGTAATCCCACAATATACACAACCTTGGTTGTCTTATACTTCATCTCTCGGATAGTGTTGAAAATTGACTGGATTAAGCTAACCCTTGGCACACTCTTGTGATATCTAAAGTGATCAGTGAGCAAACAAATCTCTTTGCTGTCATATGGTTTCATCTTCTTCAATACTTCCTGACTGAACTTTATTAATTCGACTGCTGGTTCTGACCATAAGAAATATCTAGGGTTGGCAATTCTTCTAGGAATGATCAGTTGATGGTTCATTGCCATTTTGTAGCAGTGCATGTGCCTTGAAACAGAATTTGCACTCTTTATTGGATTCAGCATTATTGCTTAAATGGTGTGTAACTAAAAATATACTAGAAAAAGAATAGCAAATATGATACTGTATCAGTGATATAATCATACAAATATAACCCAGTCTGACAAATCCAGTCTTATAGCCTTTCCTATTGACACAGCATAACTTTACTTCTGAAAAAGGTAACTTACTGAATTGAAACGTAGAGTTGTTGCATAAAATAATGTGATAAAAATAATTTCAAGTAGACTCATTAAAGTCATGAGAAGTTATGAGTTATCAATCTTGTGACATCTAAAAAGACTACAAAAGACTTGTATTGTCAGACCAGATCATATATAAGAGTTTCACAGTGAACATGTTCATAAACAGAATATCTGAATACCAAATAGTACAGTAGGCTACTGTTTAAGTAGGGATCCCCCTAAAATGATGTGTGCCACCTAGAATACTTTTGAAATCATCCTAGAAACATGTTGGGCAACAAAAATCATCTTTATGAAATAATAGTAGTTCATCTAGCATCAAATGCAGCATTAAAAACAAGAAAACTCATTTCGGATTTAGAATATGAAAAAATCTCCCAAGCTTATATAATTTTTGTTTGCCTGCTGTCAGCCAGCCAACCAGCCACTACCTGACCATGGTCACAAGGCTGGAGGCAAAATGAAGCAGCGTATTGCCACCATTTTACGTCACAATTGCGAGTAAAACATATAGTAAATTAGGTGGCTGATGGCTACAAAAGTACAACTAGTTTGTGGAACATTACAAGTAGAAGAAAAAATAAAAAATAAATTAAGCTCGATTAGGATCAAAAAAGTAGTGAAACAATAGATTTACCTGCAGATATACTAACGTACATTAAAAACATCTTTGATTAATTCAGTCATGGTTTATAGACTGAATTAGGAATTAAATTATCTGACAACCTCTCTAGTTTTCACTGCTTTTTTGCTATATATTCCCCTTCACTACTTTTAATACTTGGTCCCTCCTAAAATTTCCAATTGCTTTTTCTTGAATGTTTGTTTATTTTGTAAATAACATCATACAGTCTCTATAGTTGGGACTACAAATCTTTGGGCATGGCCCATGAAAAACATCTCTCAAGATCCGGCCTCACTTTTCCCTGATGACAATGAAGCAGTATTGGTTAGGTAAAACTAAGCCCAAACAAGCCATCAGATCGACCCAAAACACTTTCAACAAGTTGCTATGACATTTGGCATACTGCAGTTCGTATAATGCATTCTTCATGGACTTACCAGTGTTAGGCCTGTGTCAAATATGCCAACATAATAAAAAGCATACTAGGCTGGAGTGCTATGACAGCATAATGGCTAGCATATTAGGTGTATATTTCAAACTATGGAGCTGAATTCCATGAAAACAGATCAATACTCCAGTCAGAAAACTGTAAGAAAGCACTCAAATGCATTGTACATAGCTCCTTAGATCGATACTCTCTAATAGAATAGTCACTTTGTAGTGAAATACTCTAATAGAGCATTCACTGATTAAACTGTTCCCAGATAATTTTATGAAAAGTTGTTAACCTAGGAGCATAATGCAAGCATAATGGGAACACTGAAGAGCATAATAAATGAAATTTTTGGGAAATTCCTGAAAGCATGTTGGGCAAAATTTTGAGCATATTTAACTTAGGCCTAACCATGCAGTGTCCTCCTTTGTGTCCCATTTATCTTTGCTGACAGCTAAAGGTGTCGATTTCGCGGTAGTGTATGAAGACTTCCCTTCGTAACAGAAATAGTCCATATTTTTCATAGTGGCTACTTTGATTGCTGAAGTGCTTTTTGAACAGTTTTTGATTCATAATGCTGTGTAACACGTTGAACATAGCTGACAATGAAGTGTAATGGATACTTCACTTTTCAGATGCTAATTGATAGCTGGGCATGCGGTGCCTTTCATTCTTTTGATGTGGGTTCACCAGTCATAATAAATTTATTTTACAAAAAAAAATTGACAAACAAGTACACAAAAAAATTGAATTTTCAACTAAGCAATGTAGGGATATAACACTTCTTATTGTTTTACTGTGATTTAATATTGTGCACTATTTCAGCTTGTTTCAGTACTTTTTATCGATGCACTACGGTCCATACTCTAGTTGAAATTCCAAATTTTTTGTGTACTTGTAATTATGAGAGTAATGAACCATGCACACTGCGTCAAAAGAAAGAATGTCATGAGGCATGCAATTTTGTATCTGAATATGTGCCTCAAAAATCAGGCATCTTTAGCTATGTTTGACCCATTACACATGCAGTGATATAAAATTAATGAAGAATAGTAGGAGAAGTGTCTGTAATTACATAGAAAATACAACTAAATGGCTACCACCACAGCCATTGCAAAGCTATATTACTAGGAATAGGCGGTATTGGATATTTAATAAAATGGTATGCTATTAGGAAAAGTACCTCAGTATCACTAAAAACCTTTTCATTTTACACTCTTAAACACATGGGTAAGCTATGATTCAGTTACACTTATAGGCCACGAAAAGTTTATTATATGTTTCTGGTTCCCTTCCTGGTACTTTTTTTTTGGTGAATGAATTGCACAATCACCATACAGTAATTTATAATATTTTATATCTGTTGAAAGGTTTTCATGTCTTGTAAACACTCTTTTCTTATAAAGATGCACTAACTTTATACATTTCTCTATAACTCCATGTATTGCTATGTCAGATGTAGCGTACCACATCAAATATTTGTTGCAAAAAAAGCATGGTCACCTGGTCAATTATGGGGAATCAGTAGGACAGAAATATATAATTAATTTTGCACAGCCATACCCTGGTAGCAAAAGTTATCTTTTAAAAGAACAATGAAATGACAATTGTACAACTAAGTAAGTGCATCCCAAAAGGTAAAAAACCACCGTGAATACCTCATAGGTTTGAGCCAGTTATGCTTTGAAAATTGCCTATTATGCTTTTGAGCAGTGCTCAAAATTCCAGCCTATTTATGCTCAAAATTATGCTCTCATAATCAAGATTATGCTTGAGAGCTGATTGTGTTATTATAGTATATCTGCATTTCCTGACTGCTGTATTAGAGTAAGTGACTGCTCTATTAGAGTATCTCGATCTTAGTTCTATGAAATTTGAATAATCAGTCAAGAAAAATAATACTGCAAGGTTTTTGGATATGAAATGCACTAATAATACGCAGTATGTTAATATTGTGCAGTATTTTTGGCACTTGCATTGCACATTTTAATTAAAATTCCTGAAAACCATCCTATTATACTGGTACAATGCTTGATGCTTTTGCTAGCCTATTATGCTTGAAATTAAGCCAGCATGATTGGTGCGAGCCTAATACTTCAACAGACATAGGCCAGTGTTTTTAACATGGTTGTATGGGGCTTGACTTCAAGTATGACCTAAACCATAAAAAATTAATCACTACATTAATTTTGGTATTTGGTATTTTTTAGAAAACAATACCTTCAAAATATTTTTGTAAACTACTATTACCTAAATACCTTCCAACCCTACATATCACGCCACCATGAATCAATGCTTTGCATTGTCAGAACTAGGACACAAAGGAGGATAAAGGTAAACCTGTGATGCATGTATTGTGCGTAATGCGGTTTGTGAAAAGTCATGTCTTAGGACAAATTGACGTCAAACAGTGAAAAAATTTGTAGTCTTATGCATTGTCTTGGCTGAAGGCATCAGTTTGTTAGTTAGTAGAAAATTATAAAAATAATAAAAAGTTCCTAGAAACTTGTTGGAAAGGTTTGGGATCATTTTGAAGGCATGTTTGGGATTGGATATATGCTTAACCAATACTGCCAAGCTGTATTGAAGGAAAATTGAGGCTGTTTTATGAGTGATTTTGAAGGGCAAGAAAGCCCAAGTATGATTCCTTCCATACTATATGGTGTGAATAACCTGGTGTGCCATGTGTAGGGAAGGCAAAATAAATTTACCTATGCTTTAATTGTTGCTATTGCTTCACTTCAACAGGTGCTGGTCTGTGTTCTGTACATGTTACAGTCCAGTCACTATTTGACCAAGCCCACAAACAGCATGAAGAAAAGTGTTTGGACTGTGAGTCAGCCCAACAACCTGTCTACTGGAGCAAGACTATGATGAACATTTGAAGAAAAACAATTTCTCTATCAGTGACCACTCCTCTGAGAAAGATAGTAGTTGAAGTCATGAGGTCAAATAGACAAGAGAAGAGATTTCTCCCTGACTAAGAAGGCCAATATGGGACTCATGGTACTTGCAGCAAGAAGGCCAGTTGACATAGCCATGTTTTGTCTTGTTAGATTGTAGGGGGACCAGGAGAGAGTAGGTAACAACTGAGAGAGTATTATATAGTAAAGTAGTAGTAGTAGTGATAGTAGTAGTGGTAGTGGTAGTGTTAGTGGTAGTGGTAGTAGTAGTAGTAGTAGTGGTAGTGGTAGTGTTAGTGGTAGTGATAGTAGTAGTGGTAGTAGTGGTAGTGGTAGTGGTAGTGTTAGTGGTAGTGATAGTAGTAGTGGTAGTAGTCGTAGTAGTCGTAGTAGTTGTAGTAGTAGTAGTAGTAGAGTAGAGTAGAAGTCACGTGATCAAGTCATGAGGCGTGAAACAACGCTGCTGGTCAGCCTTCCCCCAAGCTCCTTTTGGGTGTGCTTAGCCGTTCCTGTGAAACTATGAAACTTCGTAGCTCAAGAACTGTCCGGTCACCGAGTGCAAGTAGTGAACTTACACCTGTAGTCCGAAGTAATGCCCACCTGGATACTGAAGTCTCCCATCGCTGTGTGTCCGTGGAAGCCAGCGACGAGTCCTCTGCAAGTTTTCCTGGTGAGCGCGTTGATGCTGGGTTGTCGGGAGCTGAATGCCTACCGTCAGACACAACTCATGTCGTCGCAAGTGGTCCTATGCTGAGAACATCGAACTGATGCACTGCTTCTATCTCGCCAAGCGTGATGGAGTAGGTTACCGGAATCGACTGAAGGCTATTTGGGATACTAGAAATTCATCTAAAGCGTCGATAAGTGTGAATACTCTTTGCTGTCACGCTAGAAACATTCAATCGTCTCACATGCTCTCTGAACATGAGTTATCTATTATCGCAACTTCTTGTACCAGATCGTCAGTGGATATCACACATGTAGTGGCTTCCCAGCCAACTAAGTCTGATGTAGTGGATCCTAAGCCAGCTGTCTATTCTGAATCAAGTTCACCAGATTCTCCTGAGAAGGTTTATCCTGAATCAAGTTTACTGGATTCCCCTGAGAAGGTTAATTGTCCAAAGTCTGAGGATATATCTGTTGTGTGTGTGGTGCATTTTCCTGAGGATAATGTCTCACAATGTTTGGAACACAAGTTTTTTGAGGCTTCTGCCCAGGGGTTACTAGCCCCTAGTCTCCCTAGAGTTACCATCAACAAACCAGTTTTGGATCTTGTCACCAGTGTAAATGACTCTCTTGAAAAAGTTTTGGAATATTTTGATCCATCATTGCAACAGTGTGTGCATCTTCTATATGCTGCTGCTGCCACTGTGAATACGCTGTTATCGGGATCCCCAGCTCGACGATCACACAATTCATGGAAGTCACGTTTGGAGAACACTATATCAATTTTAAGAGGAGATTTGTCTCGTTTGGTGGCTGGAGGTTTCCCTCCTAGTGGTAGTAAGAAATTTATGCATAAGTTAAGACGATTACATTCTAAACATTGTATAACGTCATTGTCAGATTTTTCTGTAGTAATTGAAACTCTTAAACAGAAAATTTCAAGTTATGCAGCCAGGTTAAGGAAGTATAAGTCAAGATTATTGAGACAATGGCAAAACAAATTGTTTCGCCAGAATGAAAAGAGATTTTATTCTGAGTTGTTGAGGGGTAGGGATGAAGTTCACCCATCCCCTGATTTGGCTGCCTTGGAATCTTTCTGGAAAAACATTTTTGAGAATCCAGCAAAAGCAAACTTGGATACCTCTTGGCTCAGTGACCTTGAGGGCAAGACTGCAGATAAGTCATTTATTGTGGAGCAGTCTGTCATTGATGAGGCTTGTTTTATGGTTGTGTGTCTAGGTTACGCAACTGGGCTGCTCCAGGTCCTGATGGCGTTCAGGGCTTTTGGATTAAACGATTCACAGCTTTGAGGTCAGTGATTGTCTCCCATTTTAACAACATGTTGAAGGATGGGTCTCTTATACCATCATGGTTTCCGAAGGGCAAAACTATTTTAATTCCCAAAGCTTCTGATACAGAACAGCCAAAGAATTTTCGGCCAATAACCTGTCTGAACATTTTGTACAAGCTGTGGACAGGATGTATTAGTGAAGTAGTGCTAAGGCACTGTGTTGTTAATAATGTTTTACATCCAGCACAGAAGGGGTGTGTTAGAGGAGAGCTTGGATGCACAGATCATTTGTTGTTGAATAGTCATATTTGGAAGCAGGTCAAGTCTAAGAATCGATCACTTTCTGTTGCATGGCTTGACTATAAAAAGGCCTATGATTCTGTACCCCATAACTGGATTGTTTGCTGTTTAAAATTATTTCGATTTGACACCACCATAGTACAGTGTATTGAACAATTGCTCTCACTATGGAGTACTACTTTGTACCTTCGGATGCCTACTTGTGACCCAGTGATGCTGGCAGCAGTCTCTATTAAGCGCGGTATTTTCCAGGGAGACACACTTAGTCCTCTACTGTTTTGTCTTACTCTTACACCATTGAGTATGCTGTTGGATTCCTTGAGTGGGTATCAGGCCACCACTACGAGAAGAGTAAATCATTTGTTGTATATGGATGACATTAAATTGTTTGCAAAATCGGATATCCAGCTTGAAAGGCTACTTCACACTGTTTATATGTTTTCCAATGATGTTTGTCTCACCTTTGGGCTTGACAAGTGTGCAAAGTCCTCTGTAGTGAGGGGAAAGGTGGTTTCATCTGATGATGTTCCCCTATCAGACGCTTGCTCTATACGTGTATTGGGTGTTGGTGAGTCATACAAGTACCTGGGTTTTTATGAATCTGATGGACTAGATTGTGTCAAGAGTAAGGAGATGCTTACTGATTTATATAACCATCGATTGAAGCTAGTATGGAGCTCATTGCTCAGTGGACCTCGTAAGACAAGAGCTACAAACTCATTTTGTGTTCCACTCTTGTCCTTTGGCTTTGGAATTGTTCCCTGGACTAAGAAAGAGATCCAGCAATTTGATGTTAGCACAAGGAGGATCCTATCAGCCACTAACAATCATCATCCTCGTAGTGCTATTGAGCGTATTTATTTGCCTCGCTATGCTGGAGGTGTTGGGTTGGTGAACATTGAGAACTTGTATAACAGAAAGTTAGTCTCACTTGCTCATCATCTCTCTGTTTCTTCTGACCCTCTGGTCTTATTGTGCTGTGAGATTGACAGTGATTTGCCAAGGCGGAGTTCTGTGTTGTTCAGGGCCAGGGAATACTGTGCATCTCTATCTGTTACATCAGACTTCCAAAACATCTTGTTCTCTTCACTGAAGTCTTTGATTCGTGACTGTCAGTTTAGCCGGCTAATGTCCTCTATCATCGACAAACCTCTTCATGGTCAGTATTATGCACTTTTAAACAAGAATTCAATTGACAAGACTAGAAGTGTGTGCTGGCTGAAAAGCCATGTTCACTCAGAGTCGGAATCTACAATACTTGCCATTCAGAATCAGGCCATCACCACCAGAGTTCTTCAGGTTAAGATTATGAAGATGAGCATTTCTTCTATAATGTGTAGATTGTGTGGAGAGCATGAAGAATCTGTTGTTCATTTGTTGGCAGCTTGTCCATCATTGGCTGCCACTGCTTATTTATATTGTCATAACTTAGTAGCTGGAGTGGTGCATTGGCATTTGATGAGGCTGCATGGATTTTTACCTGGTTCCTCGTGTTGGTTCACTCATAGACCCCCTGCTGTGGTTGAATCATCGGCAGTGAAGATCCTGTGGGATTTTAGCTTACAGTCTGCCAGTCACCACCTGAGTAATCGCCCAGATATTGTTTTATTTGACTATGACCTTAAGAAGATCTACTTCATTGAAGTTTCTTGTCCAGCTGATGTAAATGTGCCCTCTAAGGAGCAAGAAAAGTTACAGAAGTATCAATCATTGGCACATGATTATCACTTGATGTACAGAATGCCGGTGATAATTATCCCTGTGGTGGTTGGATGTACAGGTGTTGTATCTTCTAACTGTATTACTCACCTTCGTCGTATCCCAGACTTTTCTAACAATTTATTTTGTACCATTCAAAAGGCAGCCATAATTGGAACTGTTCATGTCTCACAGTGTACAAATGTGATTTAATGAACATTATCTTATGTACTTGTACATGATTCTGTTCTTTCTCTGTACAATTGTGTGTACATGTAATTCTTTCAATGAAAAGTAGTAGTAGTAGTAGTAGTAGTATTAGTAGTAGTAGTGGCTGAGAGAGTAGTAGAAGTGTAATCTAAGGACCGACTTTCATGATTTGTATGGCCATAGGAAATGACTGTGAAGGGGTAGAAGTGGGACTAGTGTGAGTTTGTGGTGCCTTGCTAGCAGATGCTCAGAGATAATAAGATGAGATCCCAAACCCCTAATGACATGCTGTCATCTTCTATCAGTTCTTTGAATGGAAGACAGTGATTATACACTGATGCAGCTCTATGGGATGCAGGCGCCCTAATTTAAGAGCACCTGCATCATTTTCTTATACTTTATGTACAGTACAACTATGCACAGTATTGTGAATGCAAGTAGTACTCCTCAAAAAATCTAAGTTCTTCGCATGAATATTTTTCTCATGGACAAGAACTGTCCTTTTAGTCAAACTTTCAAGTAAGCACTTAGTATGCCACAATAACATAATTTAGTCGAGGAACTCACTGAAAACTATATGAAAGCTAAAAAATACTTACATTTCTAAATATTACACACTGCTCATACTGAAGTTTAAACTCTAGTAATTTCACTACAGGTGTTGTTCTGTCTCATATTCTCCTAATGGTGACTAATTTTTGAACCAGGCACATTCCCACGACTGGCCTTAGCACACCTGGTTTACTATTGAAATTGTTTTGTTAAAATGCACCTATACTCTGTACCTATGTATCTATGTACAGTATCTATCTACTATGCTTGTCTGTACTCACCCATGTGAACAAAAACTATTAAATGGTGAAAAGCAGGCAGTATGTGAGATATACTATGCAGCATGCATATAATTGTGTTGGTTCATTCAAGATGAGCTAGCTAGCTGCATGGCACTTGGTTTTTTAAAAGTGACACAACATCATGCAACTTTTTATGGCTGATCATTTAACCACAAACCCACTGCTAACATGACTATGTAAATGCTGACATGCATATTTGTTGCAGGCATAAAAATAGTGGCATTTGTGCACTTCCTTGTAAGGGTGATGACAATAAGAAACCACATGAAGGCATAGCTATGTCATTAGGGTGATTACCTGCTGGTTTCTAAGAATTGACATTGGATGGTTTCGTTAAAAATTCATAGACTCTAAAACTAACAATCCCATAAATAGGTAAAAATATACCAGTCATACAACAAAACAATATGAGCTAGGCTGCATTTTAAAATGTGCACACAATCTACAGCAGCATGTGACCAGGTTTTGCAATATCAACCAATATGGGCTATTACCCTGGAAAATACCACAACAATGTAAAGTCACTTTCAACTTGGATTTTAGTCTTTTAACTATAAAAATATTATAAAACTACCTGTATGTGAGAACAAAAATAATTTTTAGTGTAGGTGTGTAAAGGCACCTTTGCAATTTGGTGACACACCAGACACAGTAAACCATTTTCTAAGTAGTTATTTAAGAAAGAGATTATTAAGATCCATTTTCAATGTAAGCTACTTGTTAATGAATGATGAAAAATAGCTCATTGAACAAGCTACAGAACATGTAATGGCAAACCATATAGACATAGTGAACTGAGCTGACAACCTGTCATTTTCCATGGAATCTATCATTAATATACTTGCTATGAAAATATGCCCTATTGATATGCACAGAAATCGATGAGAAAAGTCATTGTTAAAGATAAAAGGCATGAGCAATTCCAAATAATACGTGGTCTGTACACATGGAGGCACTCATGAATACAGCTAAAAGTTGTTACAGTAATCATGCAGTATGATAGCACTGTATAGTAGGGACCACAAAGATGTGGACATGGCACATGAAAACATCACCAAAAATACCAGCCTCACTTTTCCCTGATGATGATGAGGCTAAGGGCTTGATTTTTTCACTGTTTGACCTCGCTTCAGCCGGACACATGCCTTTTGGAATACCACAGTACATACAATGCATTCTTCATGGACTTATCAGTGTCCTACTTTGTGTCCCATTCATCTTTGCCGATGGTGAAAGGTGTCAATTTGGTGGTAGCGCATGATGGCTTCCCTTAGTAATGAAAATCACTCATATTTTTCATAGTGGCTACTGCACTTTGATTGCAGAGGTGCTTTTTGAACAGTTCTTGATTTGTAATGCTGTGTAATGGGTTGAACATAGCTGACAATGAAATGTAACGAATTCTTCACCTTTTCAGACAATAATTGATAGCTGGGGTGTGAGGCTCCATTTTTGTCTATTGATGCGGTATGCGTGGGTTCACCAGTCATAATAATTTTATTTTACAAAATAGTTAACAAACAAGTACACAAAAAAATCAGAAATTTCAACTGGAGTATACGACAATAGTACATTGATAAAAAGTACAGAATAATGCTGTTTATTGTTTTATTATGATTTAACATCATGTACTACTCCAGCTTGTTTGAGTACTTTATTGTGCTATGGTCCCTACTCTAGTTGAAAATTCCAATTTTTTGTGTACTTGTACTAATTAGACCACAACATGCATCATTAATGGTGGTGGGTTCAAAGGGTTCCATGGAATCTCTAGCAATAAAAATTTGATGAAGTTAATGTTAGCCCCATAAAAGCTGCTGTTACTCTAGCATATACTATTATTCCTGCATACTTATAGTCATAATATGTGACTGGGTCTGGGAAAATCAGTCTTATTTCCCATGACAGCAGATTTGATTTTTCACCAAGAACACAAAGCTACGCACATAAATAAAATATAAAATTTCATAATCAAAATCAGCTATACTTGAGTGGTCTGCCTTTTCCAAGCACAGTGGTGATCTGTACGAGTGGTTGGGGCTCTAGTCAGCCTGGTGATGGCTATGTGTGGCTGTGCTGCTCTGTGGCATTGAATAAATACCTGTGCTGTAAACTTCCTTTCATTTTAGCCAGTTTTAAGACCTGAATGACTCATAACCTGGGCTAATTCATCCTCTTTAATTTTTCAAAACAGTCTCTTGCCTGCCTCCAGCCCCCGACACCCACCTCTTTTGGAGCTCACCTATTAAAGTCCACATCAAGTTAAAACTATCTAAAATTGCAGGAAACTCAACTGTTGGCTACTTCTACTGTTGATGATCTTGAAGGTAATGAATTGGTGTAAAACATCTGAAAACTTGGTACACGTAGCTTCTATCATTGGCGAGCTACAACACACTGAATACTTAAAACTGACATTTCTCAATACTGTTAAATAGGTGATAAGACTGATCTTGTCAGATTGGGACACATATATGGCCTGCATACCTTTGACTGAAGTATATATGAATTAAATGTCAATTAGTATATGGCTATATGCAGGTGTAGATGTTTCATTTCTTACCTTTCATATCTATGATCCCAACTCAAGTAAATTTTTCCTTACATTTGTTTGGTTACTTCTTTTATGACTGGTGAACCACTGCATACTGCATCAAAGGAAAGAATGGCAGCAGAACAATGACTGAACATGCACCGCGAGTATCAAAAGTGATGTAGCCATTCCACTTTTTTTCCATCTACAGTATTTCCTATCCTTAATACAGTGCTACAAATAACAGTAAAAGAAGGGCCTTTGCATTCTCTCCACTCACTACAGAAATTGTGAATGGTTCTTGTAATAACCAGCACTGAAGCCATGATGCGTGACTGTAAATCAATACCTATGCAAGGAACAGGACACAAAGCCAAGGATGACAGTGGCAAGTCCATGATGCTTGCACTGTAGCTGATGTGGTTAGCAAAACGGCATGTGTTGGTATGAAATAAGTGATGTTGAACAGTGAAGAAACCAAGCTCATAGTCTATACCTTATGCTTAACTGAGTCAGTCAGTCAGTCAGTCAGCAGTAAATTCAGAAATTTTACAAGTTTCATATAATATAGTAACTTGTTGGAAGGGTTTGGGGTTGCTCCAAAGGTATTTTAGGGGCTAAATGATACTGCCAAGCTGACATACAGAAGTAAGGCTTGTTAATGATGTAGCCAGAAAAGTCCAAACTTTATAATACATATACTACTGGTACTGTAATAGCTACTAATGGTACTGTAGCTATTAAAAAAATGATACTATAATTTTTCTTATACATGTGGTTATACTTATACCTTGTGTGTGCCTAATTGTCAGCAAGTACGTGCACCAAAGTTTGATAACATTGATCATCATAGCAGGAACAAAGAGGCAGTGGTAACTGAACTGAAAGATAGTTCCGAGTTAATAAGGCATACCTGCTTTTGAACTGACAGTAAAACTTAGACAAAAAAAGCTACTAAAATGAAAAGAGTATAGCATCCGGAGTTCGAACCCTGAACCATCGGTGTGCTGTGTAGGTGTACATGTGATAACTCTGCATAGGTGTGATAACCATTTGTGCTACTGCTCATAGCTCAGAAAAACATTTCAGTTCAGTAACCACTTCCAAAAAAATTAAAATCAGATGAAAGCCTGGGGTAACAGAAAGCCTGTGCTGAAGTTTACCTGTCTGGATTAAAGTTTTCCATTGCATTATGATGCCGTAGCTTTTGGCTTGCAGAATCGTCATTGTATGATGGAGCAATTACAAATAAATAATAATGTGGGGGACAAAATATAGTAGGCTAAGTCATAGATTATAGAGGCCTTACGGTCACCTATAATCTATGGCTCATGTACTAGTGGCACTCTATTTTTTTGATACCGGTAATTTGCTGATGTCTGGCCTCTCAACTGTCATGCCTCTGGTGTGATTCTCACAATTTGAGGTGCAATCTCACGCTCTCACGCCCAAAGAGTATTGAATCTCATACCTACAAGCAATGTATATAGCTTACAGTAACTTCCACAGAAACATTCAGTATTAGAACCAAAAAAGTCTGTAAATCTTTGGATATTTATATAATTGTACACAGTTTGTGTCACGTGATTGTTCTTATGTCATTCCTGGTATTTAAATGAGGAAATGGCACTGGATCAGAGCACTGGATTAAGACATGGCTGGGAATAACAGAGTGAGGTGTAAAATAAAAAGTAACAAAATACAGTATTTCAACTGTCTGTTTAGTTTGTTTGTTGTTCTTTTTTAAGATATATTTTGTGCTGGGCCATGTGTAGCTAATAAAATGATCACATGATGCCATGGATGTACTACAAGACAAAAATAGAGAAAAAGCGACTATGTGTGGCTGAACAGTAAAAGATAGCGACATTCCAGTGCCTTGAACTGCCTTCAATGGATAAAAGTGCACTACCAGAAAGGATTCAATGGATACATCAGTGTGTTCAACTAATTCTATAGTGTGTGGCATAGCAGATGGTGGCAGTGCACAGCGGATATACTGTAGCTACAGTTAATAGCAGCTAAGCCTGCATAAACAGGTGGATAGATAGAAAGTATAGGTGGACAACTACACCGATTATCAGCTTAAGGGCACATTTTATGTTGCGCTTGTTCTCTCCATCAGTTTGCACAGGATAGATGGCAGAATTTTGTTGATCCCACTCCTGATAAAAGCTAGCTACCGGTTGAGAGCTCTGGTCTCTATAACGCCGGTAGCTACCGGCACAAATAAAACATAGAACAGTTGTTAGCTAGCTAGTAACAGTATGCTCTAGCTACTGTTTACGTACTCACCCAGGTCATTCAATTTGAGGAACTGAAATAGCAGAAGTAGCTATTCAGCCACTGAATTCCGGCGCTCACGCTCTCAGTTTGGTGCGTATATGTACAGATAGTCGTGCCGGGTAGTGCTCCTGGTTGCTCAGTACAGCAAACCCTTGCCAAAATACAGACGGTTCAGGTGCGACTAAACTTGCAGTGATATTGTAAACACGGAAAGATCATAGACTTGGACTTGACCGCAAAATTCTTTAAAGGGGAATGACTGTCAGGCGCGGCAACCTCCCTGACTGACCATCCCTATTACGTTAGTCTATATAAGTAGGCATTCCAGTATCCGAGATTTTTTAAATAAAAAATTTCTCCGTATATTCCACAATAGAACCCTGGCACAAAACAACAACTCGCGTTTAACTTGGGATTGCTCCGTAGTCCGAGTTCCAATGAGGATGAAAATCGCTAAAGGGTTTGTCCACACGCTGATCATCATGAAAATCTTAGTGTTGTCGTGCGCGTTACATATAAGTAAGTTTTGTGTTGTTTTGTAATCTTTTCAAGCCTTGTAATGTATGTAGAATACTTTAAAACTGTAAAAAACGTAGTGTCGGGTGGAAGGTAGTCACTGGTGCTTACTTTAAAGTACGTAGTTACTTCGCTCTGGTTAGCGATTTTCAGCTCCAGAGCAATTTCTGATGGCTGTGTCAGCAGCTCAAAAATACAAACCACTTCAAAGTCGGCATAACAATGCTGTAATTGAAACCACAACTCCACCTTAGGTATTGCTGCATCATTGTGGCACCTCCACGTTAATTGTTTACCTTTATAAGTTGTTAACTGGATGTTTTTACTTACTTGACATAGCCACTTACCTATGGTTATACACCATTGTATTGAGAAGTGTACAGTAGGTGAAACATATTTGCTCACCACAAAGCATACAAAGATCGCTGAAATCTGATAACATTTGAAGTTACTCTCATTACATGTACAAACTTGCAGCTAGAAGCAACTGCAGTTTCAAGACAGTCCAGATTGCTAGATGGCTTCCTGATTCAATTGTGCCATTTTCCCTTTAAAATGTATGGGGAGCCCCGGAGAAAAAGTGTACCTTTTTTCAGTTTTAAAGCACTGTGCATGGCAAAGTAGTTAATTCCAACCCAACAAACTATATATTTCTGAGATCGGCAATCAATACTCTATCTATTGAGCATATAAAAAGTCCATTTTTCCAAAATTTAAAATTTGGGCTGGAATGCCTAATATAAGGTAGGGGTGGGCGTTTCCGGACAAAGTTTGCTCACCATTAGAAATTTGTTCATTCCTCCTCGAAAGAAAAACGGATTTTAAAATGCTTAGTGCCGAATTGTAGCTAATGAACTAGGCTATCGGTGTCATAAATTGTGGGTGGTGAAGTATAGGGTACTAGGAGAAAGAGCAGTTTAAATTTGCAGTTTGAGAAATTGTCAAAAATTTATGTGACTGGGGTTTCCGGACACCACTAAAAAAAGACGTACCTGCTATAGTCATGGGAAATGCTGCACGCTATTGAGTGTCAAGGCCCAGCAGAGACTGACAGCATTCTGTTTGTGTGGTTACTTTGTTGGTGACAGCAATTTTTAAGAAGCAGAACTGCTGCCAGCCTGGCTTGGACGTGCGTATGTCTTGCAGCACTTTCGAAGATGCGACATTTGATCTATCATCTACTGTTAGAAAATCTGTATCAGTCCTTGCCTTAACACCGAAACAGTATAGTTAAGTATTGTAGCGCCGCGGATCCTTGCTTGGGACTTCTCTGGGCTGCTGGTTGTGTTGATTGTGCGTGCCAGTTAACACGTCGCAGGTAATGGCTTGGATTCCAGTTGTACTATCTCTAAATCACATATCCGTTCACTGAATAGTGTGACTGATCATTTGTGCTGCCTATGGTAGCTTAGAATTATGAACGGTGCCCTCAATCTCCTGTTAACATGCGTAGTAAAAGTTTTTTACACAAAAATATTCTACACGCGCAAGCGAATTGTGATGTATCTCGGCAATCCTTAAAGCTATCGAAACAAAACTTTAGTATTTTATAGTACACAAGTAGGGCACTTAGGTACTTAAACCATAGCCTGATTGGTTTCTATTCCATCCTTCAGTAGAAGATTAAAAACTAAGTGTCCGGAATACCCAGCTGTCCGGAACCCCCCTTACTTACCTTACATGGTCCACCACAAATACGAAGTGCATTCCTTTCTATACCACAAATTCACTGATTATACCTTTTATGGTGTACAAAGAAGCACGCTAATGTCGACATTTATAGCACTGATGTATTCAAGGTAGAGAAAGGAATGCTTTTTAGAATGTCATTTGTGGTGGCATTCATATGCCAGTCAGGAAGTTGCTCCAGTTTCACTTTTCATGCATCTCCTTCCTGTAGGAGCTACGTAGTAGAGCGGCTTAGCAAAATATTTGTGCACTTTGTGCACTGAGAAAGTATGAAACTTTACACATAGTACCTATATACCTACCATGAAGTGTATTTTGAGATGGCTGTGAGGTAGCTCGCACTCGTAATTGTAGTAAGAGATATTATATCAGTGATTATAACAGCAATGAGCAGACACAGTACTACAACATTTACAATTCTAAAAGAGACCTATCCTATCACTACTTTCTAGTGTTAATTAACTATTGTTCTGCATGGCTGCCTGTCTTACATCACTCCCCTCCTTTGAGCAGACGTCCCGGATGCTAGATAGCACATAGTCATTCAGCCGAGCTGGAGGTCTTCTTTGTCTCACTGGATAGCGTCTACTAGTAGATTGTTCACTTACAACTTGGGGAGTGGGCTGAGGGCTTGAAATAACATCATCATCATCCTGATCAATCAATTGTAGGTTTGTTCCAACCAGTGTAGGTGCAGATCTTTCTTGAGTACTATCTGCCATGTCCATAGCACTGTTATCCTCCCTATCAGTAGGCTGAAGTAGTCGAGTGTTCTTCGGACAGGGTTTTAGTCTATTGAAATGGACTACTTGTCGTCGTCGGGCTCCATTAAGGGATTGAATCCTGTACACACACTCACTGATCTTTTTCACAATTGTATAAGGACCCTGCCATGGATGGAAAAGTTTTTTCGTGTTGTTTTTTGGAACTTTTGGATTTAACACCCAAACTCAGTCACCTGCTACATATGGATCTCCATGAATTTTTCCGTCATACAGTTCTTCCTGTCTCTCGTGGTGAGTTTTGCAGGTCTGTCGTACTGTTTCATAAGCAGATGTTAGTTGTTTCTTCAAGCTCACAGCATACTCACTCGGTGACTGAGAGTCAGTGGGGGTGCTACCATACATCACATCTACAGGTAAGCGAGCTTGCCTCCCAAACATTAAATAGAAAGGAGTGTAACCAGTAGTAGAATTCACACTAGTATTGTACGCCATACAGACTTTGCGTATGTGTTGCTCCTAGTCCCACGGGTGATTCTTGCAGTGAGTGGCAAGCATGATGAGCAGTGTTCTGTTAAAGCGCTCCACCATGCCATCACACTGAGGGTGATATGGAGTGGTCCTTGTTTTCTTTATGAGGAGCATTTTACAAACCTCACTAATTAACTGAGATTCAAACTGACGACCTTGGTCGGAGTGTAGCTGTTCTGGCACTGAATACCTCATGAAAACTTCATCAATCAAGTGAATAGCCACTGTGGAAGCTTCTTGATTGGGCAGTGGAATAGCCTCCATCCATTTGGAAAAATAATCTCCTACCACCATAATGTAAGAATTCTTCTGAGGGCTCTCAGGCAGTGGCCCTAAGAGGTCCACAGCCATAACTTGAGTAGGATATCCAGCTTGAATTGTTCCAAGAGGTGCTCTCCTGGAGTGAGTTGGTGACTTACGAGTGGAGCATTCATGGCAGGTAAGGCAAAAATCTCTTGTATCACTCCAGTATCCTGGCCAATAAAAGCGTTCCTGGACACGACTGAATGTCTTCTCATGTCCTAAGTGCCCCCCTGCAATACCACTATGGAGAGCCTCTAGCACTTCTTCCCTTAAATTTGCAGGAACCACGAACTGAAAATGATTAGACTTATCATCTTGGCCCACAAATACACGATACAGTACACCATCCTTTACAACTATTTGATCCCATAGTTGAGCAAGCCTTCGGAACATGAGGTTATCTGCTGCTGAGACTTGAGGCTTTTGCTCTGTTTCTTTGGACTGGAGTATGGGTCCAATGACGGGATCTGCTAACTGAGAGGCACGCAGTTCTACAGGGCCACATACGCTAAGAGATAAATCCGACATCTGTACAGCACTGATTACCGGTTGATTCACCTCTTGGGGAGATCTACCACACTGACGGCATGGTATTCTTGACAGTGCATCTGCATTGCTGTGTTGCTTTCCAGGGCGGTGCACTATATTGAAGTCGTACTCTTGCAGTTTCTGGAGCCAGTGAGCCATTTGTCCTTCCGGTTGCTTAAATGTTTGGAGCCACTTGAGGGCTCCATGGTCTGTGCGGATAGTGATTGGCCTCCCCAACAAATATGGCCTAAAATGCTCAAGGAATACTACTACAGCAAGAAGTTCTTTCTTTGTTGCACAATAATTTCGCTCAGATTTGGAAAGTGTTCTACTGCCATATGCTACTACAGTTTCATTGCATCCATTCACTTGAGAAAGTACAGCACCCACACCCATATCACTATACTAGCATCTGTATCCAATACAAATGGCTTTAACCAATCTGGTAATGCCAGTATGGGAGTTGATGTCAGTCTGTTTTTGAGATTGCAGAAGGCCTCTTCACAGGATGGCGTCCATTGAAACACAGAATGTTTTTCAGTAAGCTTATGCAGTGGAGCTGCGATGGATGCAAAGTTTTTAACAAACCGGCGATAGTAACTGGCAAGCCCCAAAAATTGTTGCACTTCTTTAGTTGATTGTGGTGTTGGCCAATGCTTGACCTTCTCTGTTTTTTTGTGTATCAGGTGAAACTACTTTGGTAGATATAATGTGTCCAAGGAATTGAACTTCAGACTGCAGTAGGTGGCACTTCTGTGGCTGTAGCTTCAATCCTGCACACTCAATACGTCTCAATACTCCTGCTAGGTTTTCGAGGTGTTGTTCAAAAGTTCTTCCAAAAATGATGATATCATCGATATAGACAAGGCAACTGTGCCATAGCAATCCCTTTAAAACCATATCCATGAGCCTTTGAAACGTTGCTGGTGCATTGCAAAGTCCAAAAGCATGACATTAAATTGGTAAAGACCCTCATGCGTGCAAAAGGCAGTCTTCTCTCTATCATCTTTGTGAACCTCCACCTGCCAATAGCCACTCTTGAGATCTAGAGTGGAAAACCATCTCGATCCAGCCAGGGTGTCTAACGTATCGTCAATCCTGGGGATAGGATATGTATCCTTTCGGGTGACTTCGTTTACTTTACGATAGTCAACACACAGGCGGATAGAGCCATCTTTCTTGGGTACAAGTACAATTGGGGAGGCCCATGGACTGCTTGATGGTGACACAATGTTCTTATTCTTCATTTCATCTAACAACTTTCCGACTGCCTCTCGTTGCAAAGGTGGTGTCCGTCTAATGCTCTGACGAATTGGGGCACCTGTAGTCTCAATACGGTGTGTTATAGCATCTGTACGACCCAATTTACTGGTATTGGTAGCAAAAACATGTGCATAATTCACCAACAAGGCATTGATTTGTTCCTTTTGACAGTTACTTAGATCACCTGGGAGAGTTTCCATCAGCTTCTCAACCAAACTATGCTGCTCCTGTTCAGCATTACAATCCTCATTTACTATAGACACTGTCGCTATATCATTCTCCAACAGCTCGGCTTTGGCAATCTTAGTGCCCTTGTAGATGGTCAATGACTCTGGTTTTAAGTTTAATACTCTAACTGGGATTCTTCCTTGTTGTGGGGTTACTACTGCTCTGGCTATGAGCACTTGAGGCTTCTTGGGCAAGTGGTCTTCCACTAACCAGGTACCATTACAGATATTGCTTACATTGCCCATGATCTCCATCTCACTTTCTGCTTCAATCACAAAATTTTCCTCTACAGTTACATCAACCTGGACAGCTGCTTGCATACCAATGTGAAGTGGATCTAAAGGTATAGTCTTCCCCCCTGTAGACAGCTTCCCATCTGCCAGATCAAGGATGCAGTGGTTTGATTCTAAGAAATCCATTCCAAGGATTCCTTGGGAAGTAAGAGAATCTGCCACAATTAATGTTTGATTCACCTTAAGCCCCATCAGAGACAAATTAATGACAGCCGATCCCCTAACCTTCAATGGAACACCATCGACCCCCACAAGTCGTGTGGTTACAGGGTTTAAATGCACCGTGTCCTTTAGTGGCTTGATGCTGTCCCACACCTTTCCATCAATAAGTGAAACAGCCGCTCCAGTATCAACTAGAAACGATACCCATGCTCCACCAATTCTTGCACTTATTGAGTAATTGGATACACTTCCCACGGTGATAGTGTTGACCTCTTGTACTTCATTTGTGTTCACTCGGTCAACATCTTTGGATATCGCCTGGCTGACCTGGTTCTCAATACTTCCTCTAGAACTTCGCCTTTGACATTCACAGTGGATTTCTGTGGTACTCTCTACCAGTTTGTTCCGATCAAGCAGATGTTCCAAGGCATCAATTCGGCTAATTAGCTTGTCAATCACATTGGTTATCTGTTCATTCATAATAGTGGAACTTTTTAGTCTTAGCTCAGTCACTGATTGCACTGCATCTGGTACACCACTCAGGTTAGTTACTGCCAGGAAAGATTCAAACTCGACAGTAGCCTGCACAGCCTCTGCAACTGTTGTTGGCCGAAGTTGTTTCACTGCCAATGCTATTTGCGGATCTTTTAACTCACCTAGAAACTTGTTAAGGGCCAATACGTCCTTCGCCTCTCTTTCGAAGTCAGGGTAAGCCTTATCAACTAGCGACGATATGGCATCTCCATAGTCAACCCAGCTTTCGCCTGCTCGCTTCAGCCGGCGCTGCAAGTCGACCTTAAACAATTCCTTTTTGCAAGGCAGATCAAACCTTAGCCGTAACGCCTCTATCGCTTGAACGTAACTTGGTTGCGTTATATGCTGCTGTAATAATAACGAGTGTCACGCGAGCTTTCCCAGTCACGTGCACATTCAACCACTTGTATCTGTCGTCATCGCTCCACCCAATAACCATAGATACACTATTAAAATGTGCAATCCACTCACTGAAGTCCTCTTCGCTGCTGAATTTATCAGGGAAAATCAGTGGACGGGCCATGTTCGGTCTGTTCATATTGACTCCTGCGTTACCATCCTCATCACGTGACTGACCATGCTGCATCTGAAAAAGGAACGGCAGACAAAGGTTGAACAAACGCGACAGGTACTCGACCTTTACGGGTACCGTTAAATGAGACTTGCCACGGTACCATGACGTTTAGGTGACTGGCTATAATAAAGTCAATGTAGTGTCACTATTGAGTATCTCTAAATCCCTCGAACGGTAGCTATCCTGCCGACTACGCCAGTGTGAGGTAGCTTGCACTCGTAATTGTAGTAAGAGATATTATATCAGTGATTATAACAGCAATGAGCAGACACAGCACTACAACATTTACAATTCTAAAAGAGACCTATCCTATCACTACTTTCTAGTGTTAATTAACTATTGTTCTGCATGGCTGCCTGTCTTACATGGCCGTTGCTATTACTCCAGCAGTCACGTGAATAGAAATAAAACAAGGTCCTCAAACTTAAAAAAAAAAAGAAAAACAAAATGTCTCGAGCAAGAAACGAACCCGGGACCTCCAGTGCTTGAGCCCTAGGTCCTAACATTGTGCTACGTGGCTCCCAGCTACCTAAATCCAAGTACCTTAGTTTCTACCTTATATGTCTCCGAGTGGAGTGGCTAACTTCTATATAATATACATATATTAAAGAAGAAACAAAAGCTGAACCCGACCCTACCCCTAACACTAAAACTACTTTTCGCATCCCATAAAAAAAGTTGAATACTCGGGGCAACCTACTAGATGCGTTCCCTAAAGTTGAATGCTTGGGGCAACCTACTAGACACGTTCCCAACTATAGTGTGTTTGATAGGGAGAAATCTAGTGGACTGCCAGAACAATACCCCTGACAAAATACTTCCGGCTGCCAGAACAATAGCAACTTCGTTTTGAGATATGGAGCCATTGCAGATTTGACCTTTGGTGTCCTCTACAATTCGTTTTATGCTCAAAAATGGTGAAATTTATCTATATATCGTCCAAGACGTCCATACAACACTCAATTTGTTCAAACTAGGGGCCAAATTGAAGATCTTTATCCAAGAAACAAGTTGATACTTGTTGCAAGTTCATAGCATATTCCATTTCAAAGTTATGGTAATTTTTACCAGCAGCAAATTCATAATAAAGTCAACCCCCCACGAAATTACACCCTTAATCTACATTCTTTGTTTGCCATTTAATTGTTTCTTTTTATTCTAACCATGAGCACTGCAAGCTACATATACAACCAAAACATGGAGAGATACCAGAAGTGAGGCATACGATACTCTGAGATAAATCAACAAACGTCATAATTTATGTAGCTAGTTTTATCATCAGCTTAAACTCAAATTTGATTCTGTATAATATTTTAATGCATAAAACTCTAAAATTATACATGCTACTAAATATCAGTCACGTCTGCTGAAAAGCCTTAAAAGCCTTTTATGTATCTAACATACTGTATTGATAGTTACTTTTATGAACTGACTATAGGGAGATTATGGTCCTGAACTATACCTACATCTTGTATCCCCTTAAATATATAAATATTTGCCTTTAGAGAGACACTCCCCCAAGATGTGGTGGAATGACTGGAGTCTGAGGGCATAACCATGTAAGTAATGCAACTGGACAATTTGTGTTTCACAAATAATTTTGGTTCCATATAGCAAAACGTGTTCCATGTTTACAAGTTTAGCTAAAAAGCTAACAACTTCAAAAAAAGTATTTTCCAAATCTTTACAGCAATAAAAATTTAGCATACAGGTTTTAGAAACAGTATTATCAGTCAGACCTTCATCTAGGAAATAACTAAAGGGGAGTCACAATGAGAGTATATATTGGGGGATGATGGTATAAAGATCTTTGTGTTCATAGCTAGTTTACACACATGGCATCTAAAGGGGCATGCCATGCACCCAGGATATTTTAGATTCCCACAGGTGCATTAATTCTCAGGTACAACCTCTAAAGTACCTGCGAATGACCTACAGTACCTGAGAATGATGAGAAATAATCTCATGCTTGTATTCTCAGGTACAGTTCTGGGCTGTTGTACTAGGAAAATACACATGTCATGTATTTCATTCAATATTACAGTTGTTGTTGACGTATTCACTGAGATTTTGATTTATAGATTAAGGAGTTCATTTGTAAAAGTGGGTAAAAGGGGGGGGGGGGGTAAATAAAGCCCCCCCCCCCCAAATTAACTATTACAGAACCCCCATTGTAGTTAAAAGTGTTCATAGAGCAACATACATATAATTATTTAGCTACGTACCACAAGAGAGGAGCGAGGGTATACGTACATACCCCACCCCTAGATATCTCGCTCCACTTTTGGTTGTATATACAACCTGCAGTACTCATGGTGAGCTAACAAAATATACAAAAATTGAGTGGCAAGCAAGAATGTAGATGAAGAGTGTAATTGCGTTAGCGGTTGGATTTATATGAATTTGCTGCTGGTAAAAACCATAACTTTGAAATGGAATATGCTATGAGCTTGCAACAAGTATCAACTTGTTTCTTGGATATAGATCTTCAATTTGGCACCTAGTCTGAACAAATTGAGTGTTGTATGGGTGATATATAGACAGAGGTCACTATTTTTGAGCATAAAATGAGCTGTAGAGGATACCAAAGCTCAAATCTGCGATGGCCGATGGCTCTACATCTCAAAATACACTTCATGGTAGGTAGGTACTATGTGCAAAGTTTCATACTTTCTGTAAAAAGTGCACAATTTGCTCATTTTTGCTAGCTAAGCTGCTCTACTAATGTAAGAATACAGCATGCCAGTGGAAATATCAACTTAACAGTACAGTTAAGCGTTTTAGGCCAGTTTCTGTACTTGTATTGTGCATGAAAACCATAAAATCTACTGATGGACATCATAATGTATGGCTAAATAACAAGGAATCCAGTCACTCAATAGCTAATGCTGCCAAAAAATGGTAATTTATATAAGGTTCGTACTCCCTCTACATCAAAAATGTTGAAACCATTTTGATCATTGATAGCTAATGAACACAGGTAGCTATAATTATTATAAAAATTGGGCATTGTTTATTGCAGCTGTTTGAAAATCATATTGCTTGATAATACCTGTAATTGCAGTGGAACCTCTCTATATTACAAACATTATGGGACCCAGAATTGGCTTTTTGCTGTAATATATATTATAGAGGTTTTCCTCTTTCAGAGATAAAAATGTATTGACCTGACCTGTAACCTGTTGGTACCAAAACGTTTGTCCTTATTGTGGAGGTTTTTTCTATTGTGTCCTTAATTCAGGGAGTTTGTTAAAAGAAGTTCCACTGTTACTGTGTTAATTTTGATAATTCATTCTATACCCAATCAATCTGTTAATTATTTCAATCTAGCACTTACAATTAAATGTATGACAAGTTTGATCACCAGGAAGTGTAGCTAATAAATTGTAAGCAATAGACTGGCAGGCAATCACACACATTTTCAAGCAATTAACAAATAATTTTAGTCACCAATTCAAGTAGTCGCATAAAAACTTAAATAATTATTGCTCTCTGCTTTCCTGATACAATTTTGACTGTTAGCTATAGCTACTTGTATGATTCCCTAACTGCACTCATATGTGTGAGATTGCCTATACAAATTCTTGATGGCTGCTACTGTACAGTTCTATATATTTTACATACACTGTAAGCAAATTAAAAAAAAAACCTGGGAATTTTACATGATAGCTAGCTATAAAGAAAATCCCCTAAGTTAGGATTTTGGATATGTTGCTCTGTAAGAAGAGATTTAAAATGATATTAAACTTACTTTTATAGTATAATATTCACCTACCAGATAATTATCCTAAAAACTATTCCTACTAAGTTGCATGGTCGTATCTTAGTTCTGGAATAGAATATTTACATACTATAATTATATAACTAGTATTATAAGCTACCTAAAGAGTTAGTTTTAATAATGGACATTTTGGGACCAGCTGATTTTGCTGGTATAAGGAGAATTGTCCTTTTTTCACAGTATTGGTAGAGGTCTATAGGAACCATAGAAACTGTCCTTTAAGGATTATATATTAAATAAATTTTGTTTCTACATGTCCTCTTTTGCAGGCTTAGTAACAAGTCTAAATGTATTACTGAAATAACATGACTTTTCGGTAGATGTATGTATGTCAGTATGTATGTATCTGATCAGAATAATTCTTTGCTTTTCTTCTAGCAAAACTCACAAATGGCTATAACAAGGAAAAATATAGTGACTACATAATGCATAGTTTCACATTTCCACACACTAAGTTTTCGTAATCTGTCAAAAATAATATGCATGGCCTAGAGTTCCTACAAACAGTACTACAGTCTAACTAAAATAGCAAGCTACGGAATATTATGCAACTAGGTATATATGCAACTATTACAGCAAAAAGTTCCAAAAAGCATTCAGCACATTGCTGGATCAAGCTGTAGTGGATACACAAAACATTTAATGAATGACATTTATTAACTAAATACATATAGCTATACAAAGTACAATTGACATGTAACATATACCTATAGCACTCACAGACATGATATTTAAATATTTCATAACTTCATTCAATGAGTTTATTTTATTTTACAACCACTATCTAATTAAAATGCACTGTAGTCTGTTATTCAGTTATTATAGTAACAGCTATACATAGTAACTGTGACTATAGAATTTGAAAGAATTTTACATACATGCATGGTAAGACATTGAGACATGTTGCAATTAGGCCTGAGCCTACCTATGCTTTTAACACACTTTTGAACAATTCTCCCAAAATTTCTGTATTATCCTTAATCTCCCAGCATCTATTTTTCCATACATTTTTACATTCATATGAAATGGTTTTTTGTAGAAAGTAAAGTAACAGGGGAGTAGACGAGTAGTGTAAAGCAAATGCACAATACTTGGGAAACTAAGGGTTATACTCCAATTATGCATATTAATTTTGTGCCCAATTGTTTCGATCTTTATCCACTGTTATCTTCCTCATGCTTAAAAAAATGTGCATCATGCTACATAGGAAATGTACCTATGTACCTGTGGATTTGTATCAAAACAATTTATTACATTCAGCACTTACAGTGGTTTGCCATAACAGCTATGAACCAATGATTTTTAATAACAAGTGTGATCATAAAAATGACATAATTGTAGCCAATTCTTTGTCACCACCTTCACTTTGCCTTTTTTGAGGGTTTCACGTTTTTTACAGCTTGGCTGCTTTGGAATAGACACCACTTCTTTTTGTTATTTCATGCCCCAAAGCCTGCCTAGGCTTGAGCCAATTGTGCTTTGAAAATTGTAAACAAACTGTTGCTGTTGATGCTTTCATACTGTTGCTTTTGAGCAGTGCACAAAATTAATCCTATTATACTCAAACTTATGCTTTCAAAATCAAGATTATATACCGCGTTTTTCAGGTTTCTTGCGAAAGCACAAATTGGAAAAGGATCACGTGCATACATTCACATGCAATTATTTGAATTTTGCCAGAATAGCTAGCGTGTTTTTCAGGTGCAGGAACACCATACAAACTTCTAAATAACTTCTTCTCCACCAGGAATAGACTTTAAGATGTTATCCACCTTCTCTAGCATGTAATTATTCACGTGCTCACACTCCAGGGATCACGTTTATGTTTTGAAACCTGAAAAATACAGTACTCTAGAGTTGGCTGTTTTATTAGAGTATATCAGACTTTCGTGACTGCTATATTAGAGTGAGTAATCAGAATATCTTGATTTTCCATGAAGTGTAAATAATCAGCCAAGAAATAATAGTAGTACACATTTTCTTGATGTGCGGAGCAGTATTAAGGTATAATTATTGTGTTCATGATTATTTTGCTGCATTTTGGCATGCACATTGTGCAGCTTAATTCAAATTTTGAAAATTGTCCTACTTTGCTGGCATAATGCTTGGTGCTTTTGCTAGCCAATTATACTCAAAATTATGCCAGTATAATTGGCACAAGCCTAAGCCTTCCTATAGCTGGCTATGGGGCTTTGTTTTTAGTTGTCTTTATCTTACTACAGCAATTAGTATGACTGAAGAACTTTAATTGTAGTCTGTATGCATGTTTTGATTTACCTATTAAAATTTGGAATTTTAAATGTAGCATTAATCATAGAAAAGAAAAGAAGGGAGCTCACCTACGCCTACAAATATACTACTGGACATTTAATGTCTAATTCAGTCTGTATTGTATGAACAGTGGTATGCCAAACAGCATCTCTTGGGCTGCAGCAACATTAAACAGCAGGCCCATATATAGCTTTAGCCATTATCAAGTTATGCTTGTATGAAGGCATTAGCAAGTCAGTCAGGCAGTCAGTCAGTAAACAGAAAATTCTGTTAAACTAAAATTTCATAGCAATCTAATGCAAGCATTCGATTGCACTGAAGGCACTTTTGGGCTCGGCTATACCTAATACCAATGTGTAATGAAGGTATTATTTATATTTAGCTGGTTTAACAGTGATATTTTGGCCAGAAAAACCCAATCTTCATGTACATCATATATACTGTATGATTGTGTTGCTAATATCTACGAAAAAATAAAGTGTGAAGATCACAGAAATGAAATAGTTATGTACACTGTATGTAATTGAATGCACTACAGTGTTGCTGGTTAAGTAGCTGGATGTTCCATACAGTGACCTGAACTCTAAACAGGGGACTTAATGTATGTAGCTGAACTCACTATACAGAGATACTTACATTGTACTATACATGTAGCTGAACTCTTTACAGGGTGGCTTAAATTGTCTCCACAAGGTGATTTTGAACATAAATGAATTTTTTACAGGATGACTAGTAACATAACTAAACTCTCTACGAGGTGACTTGAACTGTAGCTGAACTCTGTAGAGTGTATCGTGTTATGTAGCTCAATGCAGAGAGACTTTTGACTTAACTGAATTCTGTACAGGGTGAGTTGTAACCTAGTCAAACTATCTACAGAATGTCTTGTTTGTAGGTGAATTCTCTTTAGGGAGAGTTTTAATGTAGCTGAGCTTTCTACAGGACGACTTGCATCTTACTGTAACTGAATGCTCTTCAGGATGACTTGCAAGGTAAATGAATTTGTTACAAGACGACTTTCTCTATGGGATGACTTGTTATGTATGCACCTGACCTCTGTCGATAGAGTGATTTGTAACAAAGTTGAAGTCTCCACAACTTACTTGTTGTTGTAACTAAGCTTTCTACAGGATAACTTGTAATGTAGCTGAACTATCTGCAGGGTGACTTGTTTTATATGGGCTCAAATCTGCCTCAGATTTCTACTATACCTTTGGAGAAACCATGCAAATATACTTTAATTCCACATTTCTCAATTCCTTATTGCAGGTATCCAACAGCACAACAGCGGGAAGGAAAATTTTGAACCTTTGTCAAGCTTCATGTTTTTGCCCAACAAAAATGGTGAATGTTTATTTCTTAGACTGTGTAAAATTACCACGCATGCCTTCCAACTAAACTTGTCTATATACAAGACTCCCCTTTAAGTGAAGATCCTCAACTCAGATTAAACTTTTTATGCTTGTAAATGAGTAATTTACCTCATGCATCACTGACTATCTACTATTACTAACACTAGTTATTACTTGTACAACACTGACCATATGATTATCAATCAGAGTCACTGTTTTACAAGTAACAGTTGAAGCTTTCATCTGATTTGTAATCACAAAGGGCTGCAGGCCTGAAAGTGGACTGTTTACAAATTAGATAAAGCCAAATGGGTATGATATATAAACTGTTCAGTACGGGGCGTGTGCAGGTAAATAGCACCCACTTGTTAAATGAAAATTATGAAAGAGCTAAGGCTTATATTGTCTATTATGGAGAATTGTGTCCAAGAACAATATTACTGTCTTGGTGGTTAGCTAATATGTTGGTAGTCAATTTTGCATAAACAAACACATGGTATACTGATAATGATGCCATTCAGTTCAGCTTATGTACTGCTTCCCAATGAGAGCAAAATTGTAACTGTTATTGATTTTTAATAATAATGCTGTACGTAGTAGTCTTCTTAATTAATGTATTAATTCTTTGATGCCTTTGAACCAGATGGCATTTGTAATGCAGTTTACATATTAATAATAAATCAAATTCAACACCAAATCCTTGACACATGCAAGCAAATGTTGCATACATACATTTTAAATGGATATACATATCAATACCACTAAGATTGTTTGTTGTAAATACTATGTTTTACTGTTAAAAGTAACACATACATACCTTGATCATTGAGAAATGCACTTAAATCATTTTTCTCAAGCACTTTCAAGAGACAATCATTTGCAGCCAAAGCAGCAGTAGGCTGCCATTTCTTTGCCTTCTTTCCAGCATAATCACATACGCCCTTAACTATGATACATCCAATTTTGTCATACCCCATGAGACCAAAGCCTTCCATTTCAAACCCTTTAGCTTCTTTGCAGTGAGCTTGAATATACTGCTCCCTTTTCTTTGGATCATCTAAAAGCTCAGGTTTGCTTAGAATCGGACCAACAATAGCAGATGAATGCCGCATTTCATCCTTTGTACATGGAAATTTCCAATCATGATTATCTTTCAAAAAATTTAATACGGGTTCATGTGCATTTAACACTTCACCTCGTGGAATAATATCTCCCTCCTTTGATTTCACAATTGAACAGTCATGAATTCTTTCTGAAATCAACACATCACCAAGCCTAACTTTATTTTCAGCAAAGCCAGCTGCAACACCAAGAGCTACAAAAACCTGCATATTTGGAAAGACATCTCTATCAGCATGCATTGCAGCATCTCTTCCACGCCCTTGTGCAACTCTGGTGACAGCTACCGGACATTTTCCAAATATTCCAATAAAAAATTTTTGTTTTCTAGGATCAGGACCATCACTTTTTGTACACAGAACCTCTAATATCACATCACTACCATCTGGTGGTTTTAGGTGGCATTTGATGGCACGATCTTCAAAGTCATTAACCACAACTATCATCGCCTGCACTTTTGCAACCATCTCTTTTTCCTTCATCTCTAGATTTTCAAATTTTTTAAGCTCTTTTGGCTGAAATTTTTTGGCATCTTCATACATTTTGTTCAAATCTTTTTCATCATATAACGGTTCTGCAAAAAAATACACATATAGGGTTTGTATGTATGCATTATACAGTATAGTAGTGCTGTATAGTAGAGATCATGAAGGTTTACATCTTCCCACTAGAACCAGAAACCAGCCTCTTTATGACAGTATCAGTTATAGGTAAAGTACCTTCAGTCAAGATCCAAAACACTTTTAACTACAACAGAATTATTTTAGCCTTATATTTTAGTGACTGAATGACTAAACTAATGCCTCCAGACTAACATAGCCCCAAAAAAGCTAAGGCCAAGCCAAGATGGTGCACAGCTTATCGTCACCGCTCACATGGGATTTAAGTATTGAGCAAAAATTCATAAGTACATGATAGTCGTTGCTCCTGTTCCTGAACAAGTTTTGTAGACGTAGCAAAAACTGTAATGTCTCTGTCAGGGGCACAGAGAAGGGAGGACTGTAGCCCCTGTCAAAGAGATTATGGAGAGACTTAGTCACTCTTAGATTATCTCCAGTTGTCATTGAACACGCATCAAGGTTAATATAATCTAATAGAACAGTCACACTGTCAGCAAATATTAATGTTGACTGTACTGCTGGAATCACACTTGAATTCAAGTTTGGAGAGTCCATTATCAAAAATTCTTGCAGGAAGGGGGCATTCCCTCAGACTGTCAACTGTATACTTTAGTATAAATTACCTAATTAATGAGATACCCTAATAGAGCAATCACCGTAATGCAGAAACGTTATACCAATAATCTGCTAAAATCACTAACACATTCAATCTCAGAGGGTATAATTTTCAAAATTCCTGAAGGACTGGAGGTATTCCCTAGACCCCTTGATTGGCAAGCTTCAAGTTAAGCTCAGGGCATGTCATCCCCTGGATAAGTCTAGCTACCCTAAAGGTGCCTCTTCCTCGCCTAGTCTTTGTGTGTGAAACAAACAGAATGATGACTGTTGTATCTGTTTATTATTATTTATTTATTTATTTATTAAGGCTTTACAGCACAAGTGCTGAAGGTCTGTAGGACACCTGGTCCTACAGCCTATTTAAAGTTGTTACAGAAAGTATGTTTGAAAAGATGTTATCTCAGTGGCAGATCTAGGAATTTATAAAGGGGGTTTCCAGTTTAGAATGTGGACATGTACACTGACATAGGTGAGTGTGCTTCACCATGCATGCAAATCATGCATGTACTAGGGAAGTGTGGGGGCATGCTCCCCCCAGAAATATTAGTAAAATAAATATTTATGGAGTCTATTTACGGAGTGCCGAGCATGCACATCGCTTAGTATAGGAACACACCACAATAATTAATTAAAATACTCGACTGTTGCATAATTATTTTTTCAAAAGTGGGTTTCCATGGAAACCTTGAAACCTACCTAAATCTGTCACTGTAGCTGTAGCACCTTCAATGAATTTTAAGGAATTGTACACTGTATTTCATGTTCGGCATTAAATTCAGTCTACACAGTACAAGAGCAATTACGTATTAATTCAATTGTTAATAGTACGAATAACAAAGTGTGTGTACTATATTTGGTTGGCATATAAAATTTGTGGTGTTGGACTGTGTTGGTGCATGAGGTAGGCAAAAGCTCAATCAAGTTGCAACTGTTTTCAAAAATGCCTTTAATGTTGTACCATGTATTTTCATGAAATATGAAAAAATACCTCCCGCCTTCATGACTTTAATATCCCTGATGATAAATTGTGAATCAACTTTGCCTGGACTAAGGATACATGTTTGATATTTCAGTGTAGTGTGAAGGGCTGTGCAACAGTTTGAACATAATCAAAGTAGTATCTTAGAAAATTGTTAATCTAAAGGGACCTATGCAACAAAAAGTAGTGAAACAAGAGATGAATGATGGTGTTACAGCATAACTCAGTGATACTTTGGCATTGAACAAAATAATAATAGCTAATGATGGTGTTACAGCATAACTCAGTGGAAAGTCCCTACTTTGGCATTGAACATTCATCTCTTGTTTCACTACCTTTTATTGCATAGATCTCTACTTCATTTTAAAATTATTTTTTTAAATACTAGTTTGTTTAGTTTTTTGTTGTTGTGACACAGCTAGCTACAATGTAACGTGTATTAGTCCACTTGTATTTTCCACATCTGTAGGTATAGGGAAGGCAGATACCATCACTTATAAACATCTTGCCCATTTTCTCAGTGAGAAGTGGGTTCCCCATATTCTGTGGTTATGGACAGGCTTTATTGTAGTTTGCGGTTCTCCTTGCTGCAGTCTTCAGTAATATGTATCAGGGGATCGCGTTCTAGATACAAGCGTCCCTGTGTGCCTTCAGCTGTCAACCTTGTATGCTGTTGCTGAGGGGCATGCACCTGTCTCCTTTAGAACAATAATGTAGCTAATTGTGCTTGCGTCTTTTTCTTATAACAATAGCTATGTCTATCAGAACAATGTAACTTGTAACTGTTCTATCAAGCATGACTGTTGTATTAGAGAGTTTAGAGCACAAACACACAAATATATGTGACTGGATCTACGAAAACCGTTCTTATCGCCCAAGACAGGAAGTTAGATTTTTTCACACAAACACAAAGCTTAATGAATGCACTATCAAGTTTCACTGCCACAGTCGACCAGAGTAAAGTGGTCTGCTTTTGCTGGTTGCTTTTCTAGAGCACAGTGGCAAGCCGTACGAGTGATCTGGGGTCTTGATGGAGCCCTGGCCAACCAGGAGATGGCTGTGTGTGGCTGTACAGCTCTGTAGTGTTGGACAATGACCTGTGCTGTAAAGTTCCTTTCATTTTAGCCAGTTCTGAGCCCTGAATGGCCTATAACTTGGCCTAATTCATCCCAGCACGTCTCTTTTCAATTTTTGAACACCATCTTGCCCGCCTTCCAGGGCCCCCGCCTCCCACCCTTCTGGAGCTCGCCTGATACAGACAACCTCGGTTTAAAAACTATCTAAAATGGCAGGAAACTTAGCTGTTGGCTACTTCTTCAGTGGATGATCAGGAAGGTAAGAAATTGTTGTGAAACGTGTGAAAATTTGGTATGCATAGCTACCACCATTGGCCAGCTACAACACACAGAATATTTAAAACCGACGTTTCTCGATACTTTTAAATGGGCGATAAGACCGGTTTTCCCAGAGACAGTCACATATGACAAGTTTACATACAATACAGCATTTCAATAAATAAAAGAAAAAGAAAGTCTTCATGCTCAAACTGTGGGAAGAGAGGAAAACTCTGCCAAATCCTGTGTCGATGGAATCGTTGCCATTACAGATGTAGCATTGCCACATTAAACATCGATAGCAACAGGTTATTAGAGTGACTGTTGTATTAGAGTATATCGAGTCAGCCAAGGGGTGTGAAGCTAGCTAGACCAATAAGGAGTGAGGTGATCTTGTTTATTGTTAAGTAAATAGATAGATTATTAATAGGTCAGGTCTCTTTACTCTTGCTAGTCCACATAGATCTTTATTTGGTGGGCATGGTCGCAAACCTATCGCGAGCTGGATCCCAATCATGAAGTTGTAGATATTTAGCAAGGTACCTCTTATAGTAGCGCCTAGACTGAAGCACTTCTGAAATCAAGCTCTGAAATAGTTCTGTGGCATCTTATGTGCTCAAAGAAGCGTTGATACGGAAAATTAATGCCTCAGTATGGTTTTGTTATATAGATGAAGAAATATAGCAGCCTGATTGAAGATAAAAGAAAAGACAAAGCACAGAGGGCTTACACTCTTCGGAACCCAAAAAGGCACATCCCACTGGTGGGTGTGTTATTGTGGTATAAAATTGTGACTGTGCGTTGCTTTGTTTACCTCTAGCCTTGCGACTGTGGCCAGTGAGGCAGGCAGTCAGTGAGACTAAAATTCAAGTTTTGTCGATTTTTAAAAAATTCTATATCTGGTCACCTGTAAGTATTTTGTTGTATTTAATGCTGACTAGCACTATTCCATAAAGGTGATTTTCATTGCGTGAAATGCCTCTAAAATGATTTTTGAAGGCAGAAATTTGGGTGGCATGCAAAATGTTTGAAGGGATCCCTACTTAAACAGTACTACCATACTGTTTGATATGCAAAATGGCTACATATCTCAGTAATGATTGGTATTGGAGCACGTGTTTGTTATTCAGTTATAGCCTCATATGTCTGCTGGCATCTTTCTTCCTTTTACATGGTGATATAGGAGCTCATTAATGTTACAAAAAAAACTTAATTTTATGAACTACAATAATGGATCATTACAATAGAAAGTGATCATTACCTGAACTGAAAATTTAATCAAAACTTTAGCCATGCTAGTTTATAGCTAAGGTATATTTATATCACAGCAGCAGTAGGACCTGTAGAATATGCCAGAATGATTTTGGGAAAATATGTGTTAAAATTAGCTGGAATAACAGGACAATTTACTGCAATAATTTATAGAACTCATAAATTTTACTTGCAGTATAACATAAAGTTCTCTTGGAGACATCTATCAAACACTGCGAACATATGCAATAATTTGTGACTGGATCTGCAGTATGAGCATTTTTCAAATTCCATTTTCTTTTATCTAGATAATATTTATTGATAGTTATAGCCTCACAATTGCAAGGGTTTAAAGTCAGTTGCCACTGAACAGACCAGTCATATATAGATGCGAGATAAATCCTCTTGAAGATTCAACTGACAAAACATTTGCATTGATGGAATATTGTCAATAAGTAGCTTTAAAGAAAAAGATTTAATGAAAGATGTAACGTCATTTATATACAAAACAAATCCAAAATGGATCCTTGTGGAACTCCTGATAAAACTGAAGCAGCCAATTGGATATCCGAAACCTGAACAACTACCCACCTGTCACTAAGACAACAGCTAATTTTAACATTAATCCCAACAAAGAATATGCTGTCCCACTTTGAACTCTGTACTACAACAATGACATTTTCACAAGTTAGAAAAGGTACAATGAAGAGCTGTTCAATGGGCCAGTGTTTGGCAGCATGGGAATGCCAGTTGTAGCAGTGGCCATACTGAGTTCAATAGCATGCAGATACTGACAGCAACACAGAATGATGATGCACACAAATACATATAACCTTTGTACTTATCTATGAGATAAAATTTCCTGGAGTGAATCCTGAAATGCAAGATACTCTAATAGAGCAGTCACTTTATATTTTGAGTTGACTGCTCTATTAGGATAGGCAAATGCTCTATTAAGTAGCATAATCTTTCTTAGCAGTGTTTGAGAAATGTCTCCAAGAGAATATTGTATTATACTGCAAGTAAAATTGATGAGTTCTTATAGATGTGAACGGATCTGCAAGAATCCCACATGTTAACACAAGCCTAATTTTACAGTAGAATGCAATAAGCGCAATAGGTAAATATTTACGAAATCAAAAATATCTGTAATTTTTTGAGCGCTTGTATCACAATGAAGTAAGGTGATAACAACAAAGTCCTTGATAGCATCATGATCCCCAAAGCAGGAGGAGTTTGAAAATCTTCGTTTTGTGTCAGTACTCCCAAAATATGGGTGCTAGTTTGCCTCTTGTTTGACGAGCGGTTCACAATCATTTTTCTCATGTTTTCACCTTCACCCTGGTCACAGGAAAGGCCAGGAAGACATAACTTAACCAATTGGCATATTCATAGAGAACCCAATGATGTAAGTTGCATCCCGGTAGATGACTGCATTCGTAAGTTATGGCCATTTAATTATAAAGCGCCTGTAGTTTATTTTCCATAAATCAATTTGCCACTTTGAATTGCCGTAACTTCGAAAGTTCATGGCTTCTGGAGCTGAAACTCTGGTTGACCATTCCTTTGCTGGTGAAGTTACCATAAATTGGGAAAATTTCAGCATTGAAAATATTTGTTGTTGCCATAACATATTTTGTCATTTTGACTAATGATGAAAATATATTACAATGAATTTAAAACATAGAGGCAGAAAAAAACTAATAATGCTAATGCCAAAGGTCACGTTTATTTTTAAAATATAGCCACTACATCTACACTTGTTATAGCTCAATAGCTACCCTGTAATTTAGATCAACTGGATTGGTCGATTGCGGTATGAAAGTGATGCCTTGGTGATGAGAACCTGACACTTGTGATTCATGAATTTTCATTGTGTTGGAGGATTTACCATAACATGCCTTAGCCATATTCCCTCATGGGTGCAAAAATTTGTCACTTTAATTTTCGTTGATGCAGTAAGGGTGAAACTATTTTGATGATAACACTGTCCTGATTAACATGTATGGTAGTAGGCTTAATGGAGTGAACTTAAAAAAAATTGCACAATTGTAAGGACATATACTAAAATTATACATTGCAACATAGTAATGTATGTATCAAACAGTACAGTAGTACTGTTTAAGTAGGTATCCCTCCCAAAAAATGACACATGCCTCCCAAAATGCTGCTTTTTAAAACCATCCTAAAAACATCTGATGTGACAAAATCACCTTTATCAAACAATATTAGTCTATCTAACATCAAATGCAACATCAAAAACAAGAAAGCACTTCCAGATGGAAGGATATAGAATTTAAAAGAAAAATCACTGAAACTTGAATATTCATCTGCCTCCCTGTCTGCCAGCAGACTACAGTCACAAGGCTGGAGGCCAAATGAAGCAGTGCACAGCCACCATTTTATGCCATAACAACAAATTCATCAGTGGGATGTGTCTTTTGGGATTCTGACGAGTGTGTGCCCTCTGCGCCTTGTCTTTCCTTTTATATCCAATCAGCCTAGTCTACTTCCTTTTCCATACAATGAAACCAAATTTAGATATTAATTTTCCCTATCAACGCTTTCCTTCAGCCGCATATTTTGATGCCACACACTTATCGAAGTATGTGGCCAAACAAACAAATTAGGATGTATGTATATTAAATATTACTAAACCATAAAAGTAAAGTAGGAGTCCAAGCAATAAAAAGTAGTAAAGCAAGAGATGAATGATGGTATTACAGAGGGAAAATCCCTACTTTGGCATTAAACAAAATGATTGTTATAACATGTCAATTTAGGGATTTTCCTATCGAGCTACGTTGTAATATATACCATCATTCATCTCGTTTCACTTCTTTTTAGTGCTTGGATCCCTACTTCATTTTTAAATTAATACTTTTAATATGCTATGTTTATTAGAGGGTTAGTTGCCTATGTTTTTAAAATCGGGATCAATCACTATATGTGACCGGATTTGCGAAAAAGTACCTTTTTCACACACAAATTTTGACCCAATTTTTGAACTTTGAAATTTCATAACTTCTTTATCATGGCATATAACTGTCTGAAATTTCCGTGAGACAAGCCACAGTATCTGGTTATAGTTTATATATAAAAATCAGCTTAATTGGTGTAAGGAGTCAAAGGTTACAATGTTTCGTTTGCTGACATGTAAAATGTGTGGAAAAGGTACATTTTCGCAAATCCGGTCACATATACTACTGTATAAAACAAATGGGGAAAGTTGCAGCACAAGATCCATAGGAAACTTTGTTGGCCCAATTGTACAAACCGATTTACAAAACCACAACAAGCCATTTGTAGGCATGTTTTTTTGACCACTACAATGAAAGCATGCTATGGGTAAAGTAGGAACTTTTTAACAGTTGACTAGGAAGAAAGATACATATTGGCACATTGATTGATTGAATGATTAATCTCCAAATACTTTGCCATTGGCCGTTCCTCCGTACTGGAGTATACACAAAACAATACAACAGAGAAAATTGTAGCTAGCTATACAACATACACAAAAACAAACAACACAACAACCTTACAAAAGAAACAATTGCAAGTAACTGAACAACACAAAATACAAATAACAACTGCTGAAATTAAATAATGAATGAAGAGGCTGCCATGAAACTCAGAGATGTCCTGAAACAAGTTTTCAGGAAGAGAATTCCACCATGAAGATGTCCAATGTTGAAAGTGTTTCTGACTGAATGTTTTGTTTGGACGAATTGTAGTAATATGATGGACAGGACATCTGGTTTCATAAAAATGTGCACGGCCAAACTGAAAAATAAGGCTGAGAGGTATACTCCCGCTGATGTAATAATCATGAAACAATTTTAAAAGGGAGCGATACCTTTATCAATATAAGTACTACATACATTGTTCCAGAATATATTTTATGTATGCTCTATTAAAAACCTCAAAATGTGCACTCTATTAGAGTAGCTACGTAGTACAACACTATTACCAAATATTGAAGTAAATGTAAGTCTTAGATAGTTCTATGTATGTTCTATTAGAAGTCCTCAAAAAATGTACACTCTATTAGAGTATTACAATAATATTACTAAATATTAAACTAAACTGACAATACATTTGTTCAGTAATCATCATTGTGTCAGTATAAAATTATTGTAAGTATATAAAAACAAACCCCAAGGTCAGCCATAGGCTGGTTTTGGGGTGTTATAAAGTACAAAAAGAAGTGAAATCCACACAAAAACAGCCAAGCTGTGAAAAAAATGGTGTGGCCTTGAAATCCTGGGTCAAAAAAGTTGTGAAATCAAAGGTGGCAGCCAAGAAATAGCCAGATTGAAGTTAATACTAATAAATATTAATAATGGATATGCATTATTACAATTTATTTGCATTAACATCATTGCAGCCATTTCTTGGTGCCACTTTTTGATTTCACAACTTCTCACCTAGGGTTTTTAAGGCTGCATCATTTTTCATAGCTTGGCTGTTTTTTCATTGATAAATAATTCCTCAGGTAGAAAAAGGTTGAAATAAAAGGTAATTTTTCATAATGCTATCAATAGAGCACATTGTTTGCACTATGCCGTATTAGAGCTTCAATGTACTAGCTATCACAATATACCCATAAAATGTACTCATTCATTATTTTAGTCGTCAGTACATTCTATGCAACAGTAGAGGTGTACCGATGTGTTTTTTTTTGCATGTACCAATATCCGATATTGATGTCACCAAAAGAAGCCGATAACCGATAATTGATCCGATATTTGCATTATAGTTAAAAGTGTACATTTACCTACCCTACAACAACATGTGCATGTATTCATTGCTATACTCTGCCTGTGGTGGTACACAGCTTGGGTTTCTATTGTGCAATCCAGACAATTAGGCACCCACAAACATTTTTATGTATACTCCCATGAAGCCTTATACGGATATTTCTGCATTACTCTGCATTCTAATGGTTTGTGAGAAAGCTGGTACAGCAAGTTTCCTTGGTTATCCTGTGACCCTTATTTTTATTACAAGGTACTCTATAACTGCTTCATTTATAAAGACTGTGATAAGCTTTCCAGCAACAGACAGTAGAATCGCGTGTATTTATATGGCTTCTCGTAGCGTAGCGCTTGTTTCAAAGTGAATAATAAGCAAGAGCCACATGAATAATGTAGAAAACCAATGCACAATCCGTTTATGTACAAACTATTGCTACTGTATAAATATCGGTAGCGATATCGGTCCTCCTGATGTTCTGTACCGATACCGATATTGGTAAAAATTACCATATTGGTGGCCGATATTATAGCCGATCCGATTATCGGTACACCTTTATGCAACAGTCTCATCAATTACAGACCCATCGGTAAATCTGTTGTAGACTGATCTGTTTTAAAACTGTCAAATGAGTGGATTAAATGTAGGCGTGTTTTGAGGACTGTTCTCCACATGTACATTGTACGTACATAACAGACAGAACATGGCTTTAAAAAGCATAAGAAATTTTAGGAATTTTAAACTAGAGTAGGGACAATGTAGTATCACTGCAATTAAAGTACTGAAACAAGCTGGATTGGATTAGTACATAATGTCCAGATACTGTGAAAGAAGAAGTGAATATCCCTACTGTGCAGTCTGTGCTACGGAGATATTAAAATCAAAATGCACAGTAGTGATATCCACTTGTTATTGTTTACAATATCTGGACATTACATACTACTCCAATCCAGCTTGTTTCTAGTGATGCACTGATTCCACTTTTCACCACCGATCCGATACCAAGTACATTTTTGGTGGAAATGGCCGATACCGATCCAATACTGATATTTTGCCACACTGAAGCATTAACTGAGGTACTGCTAACAAAATTTATATGCCATTACTGAAAGATTGCATACAAACATTAGCCTAAACAGCTTGTAAATCCAACAATAGTGTATAAATCAGCTTACTAAATTTGTTATAATTAAATAAACTGCAGTTTGCTGGTTATCCAGTGTACAGGCTCAGCCTTATCTCATACTTTAGTCATAATCACAATCATGATAATCATCAATCATGAAGTTAACAAAACTATTATTTATGGCTTCTTATTTCGTGGCTTGCTGCTGTTTCCACTGTACTAATAATGCTAGTTGCTGACTTCTTTTAAAGAATTCATGGCTAATATCAGCTCTTGCTCAGCTCCATTTCGATGCACTACAGATTTCACCATCACGAATAGCAATTACGAGAGCAATTAAATGATGTCATAATTGTGACCGGATCTGTCAAAAAGGGACATAATCGCACAAGCCTAAATTTACAGTTTAAAGCATTGAATACATTGGGTGAAATACTTGTGTATTATTGAAAAAATTCCGTGTTTTTTTTTACCCCTGTTTCGTAGTGAAGAAAGGGACTAACAATAAAAACCTGGATATCATCTTATTCGCCTGCTCAAGAGGAGTTGGAAAGAAAATCTTTGTTTCGTTGCAGTAGACCCAAGGATACATACGTTATGAGCGTTTGTTTACGTCATGTCGAAGTGATCGTACGCGATCGATTTTTCTTTGTGAATTTAGCCTATTTATGCAGTGAAGAAGGGTGAGTAAAGGACAAACTTACCCAGTAATTGATTCCCCTGTCCATGGCGAACACAATGATGAAAAGTCTAACTCCGTACCTCAATCCATTGGTAAGTTACAACTGTTTTTGTAAACGCATGTAATTTATTTTCCCTATACTTGCTGTACAAATCGATTTTTCTGCTGTTGCTACTTAGTAGGGCTGTAACTCCCAAATCTATTGGCATATGAAGCTTAAACGTCGCCAGTAGGTACACTTGGCTAAGTAGATTATAAATATTTAATAACCAGGAATTCGAAAAATATGCGATTATGCCCTGTTTTCGCAGATCCGGTCACATATATACAAAATATCGGTCGGTATCAGACATTTATAACTTTACCGATACTAGTTCGATACCACCAAAATAGAGCTAATATTGATACTAGTATCGGTATAAGTGCATCACTACTTGCCTCAGTACTTTTTGTCATGGTACTAAATTGTCCCTACTCTAGTTAACAATTCCTAATTTTCTTATACTTTTCCTGGTGGCAGGCAAAATCTCGTCTAACAGTTCACCAAACTACTGCACATGTATTCCAATAATATTATGTTGGTGCAATACATGCATATCCAGAGATTGAAGCCATGCTATCTTATGGCCACTCTAGTGTATGGAAGGATAAAGGTAAGACAATAGCGCAAGTATTGCAATAATTATTATGTCAAAGGTTTCTTAAGTGAATTCTGTAAAAGAAATAGGGCCGTAGCTGAAGCCACTTTCCGCTTGATTGAATGTGTTAGGAAGGCAGGTAGTCAGTAGAAAATAAAATAAAAATTTATGATTCTTGATGAAATTGTTTCGAGTTGATCTGAAAACACATTCTACCAAACCAATACTGTCATGTTCTCAAGAGGAGAAATTGAGACAGGGTTTTGTGTAATATTATATCACGGGCCATGCCCAAACCTTCATCGTCCCTAATATACACAGTACTATCGTACCGTATGATTGGCTATTTTGCTCATTGATAGAAGTCATACAATTATTGGAATAGTTATCCTTTCTTTTGTTTAAATGTATTTCAGAATACTTAATAATTACAAAAAAGTAAACAAGTTATAATCTACTGGTTAAATTTACATCTTAAGTGATGATCTTTATCACATAAATTAAATGACACATACAAGATTATAAAAATTCTTACACCTACCAAATTAATAAACAGCTTATATTAGGGCTGAGCGATACTACCGTTTTAGCAATACATCGCAATATTTTGAAAGTATCGATATCGCGATATTTTGTTATTAACTATCATGGTACCATGCCTGTACATTACTGTCATTAAAAATCCATTTGTTATGCAGTACTTGGTTAAGAATCCTTGTAAATGATAAAGTCCACCCATCTGGTTTCCCCTGCAGAGAGGTGTGAACACCATAACAACCTCAAAGCATGTGTTACAATAACTGTTACTGTAAACAAGGATGATAGTGGCTAGTTTGCTGTCACCTATAAGGACTTCCTGCAGGAATGCTGAGCAATACACTATGTAGCACCAGCTATGATTGACTTATTTGTAAGTATCGTGAACTATTCAGTATTGTGAATAGTGGCTTTAGTATCGATTGTGATACTAAAATGGCAGTATCGCTCAGCCCTAGCTTATATATTATGCATTAGCAACCTTACCTCCATCCTCATCTTGCTCATATTTTTCCTCAACAATTCCTATGAATGTATACATGTCAGTGAAGTCACTGTGTAAGTACAGAACAATAGATTAGAGTATTACTCCTATAATACCAGGGCTCACGATAAGAAATTTTAAGTGCTAGGACAAATTTCCTAACAACTAGAAAGTTGCTCGGACAAAAACATTTTTTGTTCGGACAATACATTGTGTGCTGTATTATACATGTACTGAATGTGGTGACTGGTCTAATCTATTGTATTCATCTTGTTTTAGGAGGGAACTTCTGTAGGGTGTTTAAATTATTCATTTCATGTATATGATTTAATTATTACAATTTGCACTAAATAAGAATTTTAATTTCATTTAGTTATTACAGTTGAGTTAATGCAAGTTAGTCATCATCTAGGTCAGTCCGACCAATAAACTCATCCCAGTCACCCAAGTGTAACTGATACTCCTCAGTAGTTGCGTCAGTCTCTTTTTCAGGCCGACGTGGTGGTGCTCTTGTATCTTGCACTGTTCTACGCTGCTTAGCGTCCCACCAAAGCTGAACAGCTCTAGAAGGATCCCAATCTGAAAAGGGTGGACTGTCCACAGTAATTCGAAGAAGATTGTCAAGCTGGCCTTCACCTAGGCTGGTTCTTCTTTCAGTTTTTATCATTTTCAGTGTTGAAAAGACCTGCTCAAGATGCCCATTTGACATAGGTAAGCAAAATATCAATTCAACTAAAGTTAAAATATTTGCCCATTTCTTGGAATCAGTGCAATTAGCTAGTTTCCACCAAACAGTCTGGCAGTCATCTTGAACCAGGTTAAGGTAAGTTTTGGCATAATAAACCATCTCAAGCCACTCTTCTAAGACCGTTAAGTCTACACCTGCTTTCGTCAGTGGCACTGAAAAGTGATCTACAATATTCTGTAGTGAAGCATTTGCAAAATCATCTTTTTCAGTTCTGTTCCACCCATGAGTGGCAAGAACAACAAGGATATCAGTAAGCAAATTAACGTGCTGCAGTTTTACATGGTCTTTTAAGCAATCTATGACAGCCTCCATGTATTCATTCTTGTGCCTACTGAGGTAAGCCACAGAAGTCTCATAGTGTGTTACTTTTGTCCCCTGATAGGTGGTTTCAGTAGCTGATTCCGATTCATCTCCTGACTGCACACGTGACATAACCTTCTTAACAGTAGAGAGATCATTGAATGTGGTTGTTTTCAATTTTTCAATAGATTTCTTAGTCTTCAAGATACCCTCAATTGCTTCTACTACATTTATTTCAGTGGACTGTAGACTTTTGCTAAGCATGGCAACTGGTTTCAACAAATCTGCAAATAACGTACATGCCAGAAAGATTCTCCCATTTTGCCACTTCAAAATATAGCCTTTTAACTTCTGTTTATCGGCAGATGCAACACTACTGTCCTCGGTCAAACTACACAGGTGACTAAGGTAAGCACCAAAACGATCAACAAATCTATTCATGGCAGCAACTTTGTGATCGATAAATCGAGTGCCACAAGCACGGATTGGTCTGTTGCCCTTGTCAGGCATATCACCGTCATCAAGACACTGCTTCAAGGAATGAACAATCTCTTCTAACTCCCTGCACTTCTTGGGTGACCGCTTGTAAATGTAGTAAGCACGCATTAGCATGTCATCGACATCGTCAAACAGTGTTGACTTCAGTGCATCCTTCACAACAAGCTCAAGACGATGTGCCAAGCACCAAAAGATTATTATCCATGGGACAGCCTCTTCAAAATATCCTTTCAATCCATTGCACGCTATGTTAACACTAGCTCCATCACAACCATATCCAACCAGCTTTGCTTTCCAATCAGCTTCAGGAATGTTCATGTGTTCCATTGCCTGTTTAAAACATTCAAACAGCCCAGCAGCATTACCACTGGTTGGCTGCCTCACAGCCAAAAACCTGTTGCGTGCTCGAACCGTCTTATCACTTGAATTAAAATCACAATACACGACATGAAACATTTCCTCTTCTATGTTTCCTTTATCAGTGGTCCCATCTGCTTGAACACTGAAAAATTTTGCTTTTGACACAGAATCCAATAGAGCCTCTCTCCATTCTTGAGCGATAAAATCAACAAAGACTGCACAAACCTTGTCATTTTTGTATCCAGTCCCTAAGCTTACTCCATGCTTTTCTTCCAGACCACAAATAGGCCCCATTTCTGTAAAAGGTAAGTGTTGCTTGCAAATAAAATAGGCTATTTCGAATTTCCGCCTCATATTCGATGCAGTGGTGGCGTCCATCCTTTCCAGAGCTCTCGCTATGGGAGCATAATCGACTACTGACACTGCCTTGCTCCTCGTAAACAAACTGTATGCCTTCAGGTGCATTTCCGACTTTGCGTGTTCTTTAAACGCTGAAGTCCGGAGGTTCTTCGACCCAAGGATAAACGCTGGGCTGTAATTCTTGCAGCTTTCTAGCTTATCTCGATACGTAATGCACAATTCGCATTTAAGCGAAGTTACTGTGCCGCCTCTCCCTCGGTCGTACTTCAGCCACGTTGTCGTTTGAAGTGTCTTGTCGTTTTCGCGAATCCATTTCTCTACAGTTTCAATATTAATGGCACGTTTCTTCTGTAAAGGCTCGCTGTCACTGGCACTGGTTGAAGTAGAAACGTTTCGCTTGCTTACTCGTGCCCTTTCTGAGTGAGCGGACATTTTTTCCGATCATGTGAGCAATTGGCCGGAAATCTATGTAAATGCCCGGAAATTGTCCGATGTCCGACCGTTATCGTGAGCCCCGTAATACATATATAGTCATAGATGTAATGTAATAACCTTGTTAAACACATTATACTACACTATACACTACACAGAACCCTATACCATCCACTGTAAGAAATTTAATATAATAGCTAGCAATATGCAGTACACAACTTAGTACAGTGTATAGCTACATAATTCTGACACATGAATCAAACTATGAAATAGACATGCATGACATACTGTTATCAACCAATTTCATACATTTCATGCATTTACTGTACAGTCTGTAGAGTAGTCAGCATACACACTGTAGCTATACTGTATAATATTTGGACTGGGTAATTTAAACATGCCACTTAAGTATGTACATAGCCGGCATATTGCCTAGACAAAAATTATAGTGAGAAAATAGTTTACTCCCGTCTTTAATTCCCAACCAGTTCAAAGAGCTTCATATTGAGTGACAAAAGCTTTATATTGTGGGATTTGGTATAGAATTATAGGTTGAATTTATTCACCAAATTAAAACCAGTTGTTTGTAATAAAGACTGTCATATATACGTATGCACATGTATATTCTTAAGTACTGTATGTTGATTGATTGTTTTGCTGAATGGCCATTGTAGGGATAGTTGCTGTACACTGTATGATTCTGGTTTTACTTTGATTAATAATCTTAATCACAATATTACATTTCTGGCGAAAAAGATGGCGATAGCATTTGGCAAAGTTTCTGCGTTCAATCCAACTCAGGACGAATGGCCATTGTACGTCGAAAGACTGGGACACGTTTTCGCTGCAAATGGGATTACCACAGAACCCAAGAAGCGAGCAGTTTTTCTGTGAGTCATCGATGCCAGCAACTACAAACTGTTGTCTAGTCTTGTAGCTCCAGATAAGCCCAGCGATAAAGAATATTCTCAACTGGTAGAGAAACTTTCCGAACACTCTGCTCCTGCTCCCTCAGAAATTGTCGAACAGTTCAAGTTTCACACAAAGTTTCAAAACCCAGGAGAATCAGTCACTTCCTACTTGTCTGAACTACATTCCATTGCAAAGCGTTGTAATTTTGAGGGCTCTCTTGAGACCATGTTGAGAGACCACATTGTTTATGGGATCAACAACGCAGTAATTCAATGCCGCTTGTCGGAAAAAGATTTGATGTATAAGAAAGCGTTAGAAATAGCTCAAGGAATGGAATCAGCGGGACAGAATGTCAAAGAACTGACGTCTCATCCTGCCGACACAAGGCCAACTGCACCTGTACATCATGTTACAACCTTTAAACAAGTCGTTTGTTATCGTTGTGGTAAGCCTGGACATTACGCTCCAACTTGCAACCATAAAGAAACTGTGTGTACTAAATGTGGAAAGGTTGGACATTTGCAAAAAGTCTGCCGCAGCAAGAAGACTACCCTGACTAAGCCTACGGAACAGCCACTTTCTAAGAACTCTACAGAAAAGTCAGGCTCTAAGAAAGGAGTACTGACAAAGAAGCTGATGAGTATGAATTGTTTAATGTTGCCTCACCTGGAAAAGTCACGCCCTGGAATGTCAATGTTGACATAGAAGGTGTTGCAGTTACAATGCAGTTAGACACAGGAGCCACACTGTTTCTCATGTCTGAGACCACATTCAGAGAACATTGGCCTCAAAGGACCCTTTCATCTTCTGAAGTCAGACTATCTTCTTACTCTGGTGAGTCAATACCTGTGTTGGGCTCTGTTAATGTTAAAGTTACTTATAATTGTCAATCATTTACTGTACCACTGATAGCGGTTAAGGGTTCTGGCATCACATTAATGGGGCGTAATTGGCTTCAAATATTCAAATTAGACTGGCAAGAAATTTTTGTTGTAAATGATGAATCTATTTTGTACCAACATGCTAAACTTTTCGAAGAAGGCTTAGACAGGCTTCCAAGCAAAGATTGTGGTAGACCCTTCAGCTCAACCAAAATTTTGCAAGGCACATACAGTTCCTTATTTTTTTACGTGACAAAGTTGAGAAAGAGTTAAATCGTTTAGTTGAAGAGGGAACACTAGAAACTGTTGAAGTGTCTGAATGGGCCTCTCCTATTGTTTCAGTTTTAAAACCTGATAAAACCAATGTCCACATCTGTGGAGATTTTAAACAAATGATCAACCCGGTCTCCACGTTAGACAAGTATCCAATCCCACAGATTGAGGATCTGTTTGCCACACTTGCAGGGGGAAAATTTTCAGTAAAGTTGACCTCAGTCAAGCATACCAGCAACTACCATTGTCTGATGAATCTAAGCAGTAAAATTGACCTCAGTCAAGCATACCAGCAACTTCCATTGGCTGATGAATCTAAGCAGTATGTTGTCATAAATACACACAAAGGCCTTTTTCATTATACCCGTTTTCCCTTTGGTGTTTCATCAGCACCAGGCATTTTTCAGCATGTCATGGAGAATGTGTTGCAGGGTATACCAAATTTTGTAGTATATTTAGATGACGTACTTCTGTCAAGTGCCAATAAATCAGATCATGTGTAATTACTTGACCAAGTTTTGGATTGGCTTGAAAAAGCTGGACTAAGAGCTAGAAAAGAGAAGTATGAATTTTTTTTACTTACCTAGGTCACAAAATTGATAGTGAAGGCTTACATCCTCTGCCAGATAAAGTTGAGGCTGTTCAGAAGGCCCGACCACCAACAAATGTTCAGCAAATAAGAGCTTACTTAGATCTGTTGACGTATCATAGTATATTTCTTCCAGACATGTCATCTGTGTTATCCCCATTGTATCAATTGTTGCAAAAATCAGCCAAGTGGAAACGGACTGATTCTGAACACAAAGCATTTGTTGCTTCCAAAGAATTGTTGTCATCATCACGTTTACTGGTTCACTTTGACCCAAAGCTTAAACTCACTCTTGCAGTTGATGCTTCTGCCTATGGGTTAGGGACTGTGTTAGCTCACAAATATCCTAATGGCTCTGAGAGACCAATTGGTTATGCATCTCATTCTCTAAATAGTGCAGAAAAGAATTATAGTCAAATTGAAAAAGAAGGGCTTGCTTGTGTATTCGGTGTAAACAAATTCCGCTCATACTTGCTGGGACACTCTTTTGAACTGGTCACAGACCATAAACCCTTGTTGTCTTTGTTTCACCAGCACAAGACAACCTCAGTTCAAGCCTCTGCTAGAATCAGATGTTGGTCACTAACTCTGTCAGCATATGAGTACACAATTGTTTTCCATGGTACCAAACAGCACAGTAATGCTGATGCCTTGAGCAGATTACCATTGTCAATGGCTCCAATGGATGTGCCAATGGCACCAGAACTAGTTTTACTGCTGGATCATTTGACAAATTTGCCAGTGACAGTTACGGACATCCGTACCTGGACCAGACGTGATCCTGTACTAGCTCAGGTTCTTCAGTAAGTGGAACAAGGCTGGCCACACAATTGTGATTCAACTCTGTCAGCTTACTCTTCTCGTAAAACAGAACTCTCAGTGCTTGACGGCTATATTTTGTGGGGGTCTAGAGTAGTGGTGCCAGAAAATGGCCGACATGCAGTTTTACAAGATTTACACAGTGCACACCCAGGCATGACAAAGATGAAAGCACTGGCTAGAATGTTTGTCTGGTGGCCAGGTCTAGAAACTGATATACGAGAATCAGTACGCTTGTGTAATGAATGTCAGCTCAGCCAATCTAATCCTCCGACAGCTCCATTCAATCCGTGGAACTGGCCATCACGGCCATGGACAAGAATACGCATAGATTGTGCTTGACCCTTTGAAGGTCACTACTTACTTATTGTCATTGATGCTCATTCCAAATGGATTGAAGCCCTACCAGCAAAATCTCCATCTTCTAGTGTTACTATTGAATTACTCCATTCAGTTTTTGCCCAGTTTGGACTACCGGAAACAATTGTATTAGATAACAGCAGTTGTTTTGTTAGTGAAGAATTTCAACAGTTTTTGAAGTGTAATGGCATGAAGCAAGTAAACTCTGCACCTTATCACCCTTCCTGCAATGGACTGGCTGAACGAGCCATACAAATTGTGAAGAGAGGACTCAAAAAGACTACAGATGGATCAATGAAATCTAAGGTGTTGTTTGCTTACTATACTGCTCCTCATTGCACTACTGACGGCTCACCGGCTAAGCTTCTCTTAGGCAGGCAACTTCGTACACGGCTTGATTTACTTAAGCCTAACACCGCTGCTCAAGTTGAAAGCAAGCAGCTGAATCAGAAGATCTGTCATGACAATTCAGTACAACCTGAAAAGGGTCAGTTAGTTTTAGTCCGTGTCTATGGTCAACAATACAAGTGGACATGTGGCACAATCTTTAGATCTACTGGTCCAGTGTCTTACATAGTAAGGTTAGCCAATGGTCTTAATTGGCGACGTCATCAAGATCAACTTAAAAGTTGCTCAGAAACTGAATCTGTGTCACCAAATAAGTTACCTGAAACTGTTCCTCAAGACCTTCTTACTGCCCCATCAGGATATACTTCCACAGAACTTACAGACCCTGTGTCCTCACTACCTTACTTTAAATTAAGTGTTGTATTTTAGGTGGAGAGGATGTGTCATATATATGCATGCGTATGTATATTATTAAGTGCTGTACGTTGATTGATTGTTTTGCTGAATGGCCATTGTAGGGATAGTTGCTGTACGCTGTATGATTCTGCTTTTACTTTGATTAATAATCTTAATCACAATACTACAAAGACACATGGCAATGTGTCATGTGGACCAAGAAGCCAGCACACAACACTGTGAATATATTAACAGGAAGAAAGAAAACATGATTTTGACGCACATGTAGCTCCATGATCTCTTATCCAATTGAAGCCATATTTGCTACAGAAGTGCCCACCAGGTAGGAACGTTTACATATGAAAGTTGAAGAAAATCACTTCAGCCATTTCCAAGGTACAAATGGCCAAAGTTTCGGGTTTTTCCTCGTTTTTTTCTTCTTCTTCAGCTTCATCTTTTTGCACACTTTGCAAAATCTGCCATAACATGCAAACACATACTCCGATCAAGCTGAAATTTGGCACACATCTAGGGCTCATTAAGGCAAATCGCAGTACCACGTTTGGTAGGAATCTGATATACATTCACTGAGTTATGTATGACTGATTATTCACGTAAAATACAGAAGCCATTAAGGAGAGGAAGCTCCCATTACACGAAACCAGAATACTATTTAACTCTAAATAATGCACATTCTTTGGTTAAAATTATGGCTATGAACTGATGAATTATAATTATTCTGATGGTTTAGTGATACAAGTGATCTGAGTGATGAGAGTGCTCTAAGTGATCTGAGTGAGTGGAGTGATCAGAGTGATTGGAATGATCGGAGTGATTGCAATGATCTGAGTGACTGGAGTAATCTGAGTGACTGGAGTGAATAGAGTGATCTGGGAGTGATCTGAGCGATTGGAGTGATCTAAGTGATTGGAGTGGTCTGAGTGATTGGATTGATCAGGGTGATTGAAGTGATCAGATTGATCAGAGTGATTGGGTGATTGGAGTGATCTGAGTAATTGGAGAATCTAAATAGTGTTGGGCGGTATGGCATTTTTGATCCCGGTATTCAGTATTGAGAAAATACCCCCATATCCAGTATTTCACGGTATCCTGGCAGTCAACTAATAACACACTTTCAATCAACATGGTATTGCTCTAATTGTGATAAAAACAGTCAAGTGTTAATCTGTAGTTACAGTACTATTCAAAGTTGGATATATACCACAAGTAAAAGTTACTCATGGCTAACAGGTTATAAATACTTTTTACTAACATCTATACAGTTGATACAAGTAGGCTGGCAGTAGGTTGTAACCTGAAACCTCACAGTTTACTGTTAGGCTGGCTTTGTCATCAAATCCAAACCATTAACACATTACTTAATTAATTGTCAAGGCCTGATGTCTGGCTTCCCTCATAGCACAATAGAATATTACCTGCATATTTGAAAGTCAATACCTTTCAAATGGTATGATGAAATTACCACAGTATACGGCATTTTCGGTATGCCACCCAACACTAAATCTAAGTGATGCAGTGATCTGAGTAATTGGAGTGATCTAAATGATCTACGTGATTGGAGTGATCTGAGTGACCTAAGTGAGTGGAGTGATCAGAGTTACTGGAGTGAACTAAGTAATCGGAGTGAATGGAGTGATCTGAGTGAGATCACTCCACCACTCAGATCACTCCTCTATCTCACTTCAGTCACTCAAATCACTCCAATCACTCCGATCATTCTAATTACTCCAATCACTCCTATCACTTCGATCACTCACATCACCCCGATCACTCTAATCACTGAGATCACTCAGATCACTGCAATCACTCTAATCACTCCAATCACTCTGATGACTCTAATCACCCATATCACTCCTATCACTCTCATCACTCTATATAATCACTCAGATCACTCCAATCAGTCAGATAAGAATAATCAGTCTAATCACTCCGTTCACTCTGATCTCTAATACTCCCATCACTCAGATCACTTAGATCACTGCAATCATCACTCCGTTCACTTCCATTAATCCGATCACTCTAATCACTCCAATCACTCAGATCATCTGTATCATTAGACCATCAATATATAACTCATCAGCTCACAGTTGTGATTTTAACCAGAGGATGTAGAGTTAAATAGTATGCAATAATGTCCTGGTTCTGTGCAATGGAAACTTCTCCTTAATGGCTTGTTAAAATTCTGTCATGCCCACAGTGTAAACCCTCTGAAGGAATGAGCTGAATATTGCTATGTAGATGGAGTAACCATCGTAGGAGTGTCTTTCTGTGGTTTGAAAGGAATTGAGATAAAGACCATGGAGATATGATACAAAACCCAACCTGTGTCACAATTACATGAATGAGTTTCATGAATAAACAATTATTACTTTTCACGCCTACCATGCAAACCGCTAAGAAGAGTGAGCTGAAGACCAGTGGGTACATGAAAAAACCAATCACCCTGTAGAGTATTCAGCTACAAAAAGTCACCCTGTAAAGAGATCAGCTGCAAACAAATCACCTTGTGGAGTCCTCAGCTTCAATAAGCCACCCTATAGAGAGATCAGCTACAAACAAATCACCTTGTGGAAAGTTCAGCTACAAAAAGCCACCCTATGGAGAGATAAGCTAGAATCAAGTCACCTGTAGAGGGTTCAGCTACAAACAGGTCCCCAGTAAAGAGTTCAGTTACAAACTAGATCTGATAGAGAGTTCAGCTACAAATACATCAGAGTTCAGCTACAAACAAGTCACCTAGTAGACAGTTCAGTTACAAAAGTCACCCTGTAGAGAGCACTAACCTGTGGAGAGTGCAGCTACAAAAAGCCACCCTGTAGAGAGATTATCTGCAAAAAAATCGCCCTGTGGAGAGTCTAGCTACAAAAGCCACCTATAGAGACAGGGGTGGATCTAGGATATATAAAAGGGGGGGGGGCTAACTCAAGACACTTATCTCTTGGGTGGAGGTGTGTGAAGCACATGTCCCAGCATGCAAAGCATGCTGAAACTAAAGCTGAACTCTCTAAATGATGTTTTCTTTGTAGCTGAACTCTCTACAAGGTAACTTCTTCTAGCTGATCTCTCTACAGGGTGATTTATTTGTAGCTGAATTCTGTATAGGTGATTTGTTTGCAGCTGAGCTCTTTAAAGAATGGTTTCTTTGTAGCTGAACTCTCTACAAGTTAACTTCTTCTAGCTGATGTCTCTACAAGGTCACTAGTTTGTAGCAGAGCTCTCTACATGGTCGTTTCTTTGTAACTGAACTCTCTACAAGGTGACTTCTTCTAGCTGATCTTTCTACAGGGTGATTTGTTTGAAGCTGAACTCTCTACTAGGTAACTTCTGCTAGCTGATCTCTCTACAGGGAGATTTGTTTGTAGCTGAACTCTCTATCATGATGGTTTCTTTGTAGCTGAACTCTCTACAAGGTAACTTCTTCTAGCTAAGCTCTCTACAGGGAGATTTGTTTTTAGCTGAACTCTCTACATGATGGTTGCTTTGTAGCTGAACTCTCTGCAAGGTAACTTCTTCTATTGATCTCTCTACAGGGCGATTTGTTTGTAACTGAAATCTCTACATGGTGGTTTCTTTGTAGCTGAACTCTACAAGGTGATTTCTTCTAGTTGAACTATCTCTTTCCATAGTTGCATGAACTCCCTACAAGGTAATTTCTTCTAGCTGATCTCTCTACAGGGTGACTTGTGTGTAGCTGATCTCTATACAGGTTTCTTGTTTCTAACTGATCTCTTGAATTCTCTTCAGGGTGACTGTTCTATTAGGATGACTGCTCTATTAGAGTATCTCGATCCCGCACTTGCTGCACAAAGTTGGATTTCATGTTATAACTCCGTGGCTTTAAGTCTGATTCTTCTACACCATTGATGAGCCTTTCTAAGATGATTACTCCATCTTTACAACGATTTTCAAAGCATTACTCCAAGCGGTTTATCTGGTAGACGTGGCAAGCTGTCGTTTTTTTATTAGCTAATCTCGATTGCATAATTGTTACACAGTGTTGGTTTTTTCGTTGTATCTTCCTGGTTTTTAGCTCGATTTCTTTCAAACCACAAAAGGTTTGAGGTTCAATAGTTAAACCTATTCACCCACTGATTTTCAGTTTCTTCCCATACGCGGTTTAACCTGTAGGCGTGACAACATATTGGTGTTATTTTTCATGAATAATCGCTCATAACTCTTTGCCTGTTTATCGTATTCCAGTCAAAGTTGGTACCGAGATGCGCCTTTATATCCCCCTTCCGTGTGCCAAATTACAAGGCAATCGGATATGGCGTTCGAGTTTTATAGCAGTTTTTGTAAGTGTGCAACAAGAGGAAGAAAAATAAGAAGAAAAAAAAACAAACTAAGCCAATTTTTGAAGTCGCATATCTCGGAAACGCGTGAAGCGATTTCGCTCAAATTTGGAATGTGGAGTGCTGAAGTTGGAGGGAGTATCCACAGTAAAAATCGTCTTGTTTCATCAAGGCAGCACAGAGCTACGGAGGTGCAAAAATTGTGTTTTCTTTCTTCCTGTCAATATACTCACGGGTGTTACGCGCCGGCTTCTTGGGCCGCACGACACACTACCGTGTGTCTTGATTCTATGATGATTCATCACTTTTGGTGACGCATACAGCATTTCTTTGCAGCCTTTAAGTAAACCATGAACAAGATTGCAATGGCGGTTCCAGGATGGGGCATGGAATTTGGGGCACATGCCATCCCCCCTTCACCTGTATGTAGAGGAGCCAGCGATTCTTCTGAACAAAATACTAAACTTTGTTAGGCCAAGATCGAGTTTATAAATCTCATGAAAATATGAACATTTTACTACCATTTATTACAAAATCACCTGAAACCAAAGCAAACCAAAGTCATACTACCTGTGAAATTGTCACCCAGCACCTTTGTGCATACTAAGCGCCTCTAAAATAATTATTGGGTTGCTGTTTTTAAAGACATTCAGAGCCTTTTATACAGCTTTTAAGACTTCTGCAAAGGCCAAATGGCAAAAATCAACAGTTAGACACTACTAAGAGGGGATTATTTGCTGCTTCAAAAATGCAGCAACTAACAAGAGAATCTTAGAATCTCGTACAACTTAGCCCCTCCCGTTGCTAGCTCCTGAATCTGCCCCTGAATTGCTGTTTACACTGAACTTTAGTTAATAAAATAAAGTCACTTATTTATTGTCCAGAAAGCAGGCTTCATCATAAAAGTTGAATTAGTTGTGCATAAATGCATTTGAAACATGTATCAAAGTATGGATGGAATTAATTATTTCAAATCAAATATTACATTGCCATGGAGTGCCAGGAACTGACAGTAGCCATGTTTTTGCCAGCAAGCACTGCTTTTTCTCAATAATACTCATAAAATATAGTTTCCATTCATTCTATAATGTGCATGAGCATTACTGTGTCTGAAGTAAAGATTGCACAACACAGATGGCTCAGAGGTTTGTATCATTCTAGTACTAAACCAAATATCTGCATAGTCTAGGTTTGAGTTTCTCCTCCATGCTTAACTTAAGTATATGTATATAAACAGTGTGGCTCTACCAATAATACTTTTTTTAATAAAAGCTTTTTGACAAGTCATTTTTCAGCTCCTGCAGCCAGATCAAGAAAGCTGGAGGTGCATGATTTTGCATACAAGAATCTATAGGTTAGACATCTCTACAGGCATAACAAGAGCAAAACTTTTTCGTGGGTTTAAACCAATGGTGGTCAAAAATTGGTGGCTTTCTCTATAGCGCACTGCACCTGCATGCATGCACGCCACCCACACTGCATATTATTATTTTGCTGTTATGTTCCTTGTATATAAGCATGGTGTTATTATAATGGTGACTCACTGAGCAAAACCAAACTACTTTTCTTATCTTGCATTGAAATACACTGAGTAAAAACATGCACTACAGCAACAGCTTTACACATGTTTCAATTGCTTCAGTAAACACTTCTGGCAAGCAAAATTGTTTACAACATGAAAAGTGCTTGTGACAGAATAAAATCATTTGGAGTGAACACATGTTCAACTCTTTGATATGACAGTATTTTGTGGGGGCTCATATGAACTCGAGCTGATTATAGTTCAGAAACTGTTGAATCAGCAATATAGGCATCTGTATAGGCCATGGGGTGATTTCTTTCAATCCGAGAAAGATTGGTAGCTACATCATGTAGCCCCAATGCTGTAATATACTGTAGCTACAAAAAATGCTAAATTCAATTTTGTGTTTCAATCTCATTTTTGAGCCATATATCTAAACAGTACATACGTGCACACATGCAGAGAAATGACGTTCCCATACAGTACCAATCCAGACATGTGAAACAATGCACGTAAACATACCATAATTACTAGCTGTCTGATCTGTGGTCTGTTGTTCAGAGGATGTCTCATTTGTGGTCTGTAAACCTAAAAATAAACAATGTACACACTGGGGGATGTGAACTAGTACTGTACTTTATCTATAATTCTCGTACATTATTGCATTAAGTATTTCAATCAATTTCCATTGAAATATTAACATGATAACATTATGATGCAGTTATTATGTGGATTATAGCAATACATATGAAAAAAAAATTATTAGCTAATTTTATAGTACAATTTCTGAAATCATCACCAAAAGTAAAAATTTATGAGGTAAGAAATGAATATGCAAAGTTAGCAGACAAGTAACTATAGGGCTAGCAGTGGTAACTGCAATAAAACACACTGAAGCCAAAGGTCAGTAATGATAATGCAAGTCTAATTCTTGGAATATTGCAGGGATATGGCACTAGCTAGTTATCAATGGCTGTTTGCAAAGTGTTTATTAAAAATGCTCTGATTTTGTCAGCATAAATCAACTAAGAAACTAATACCAAAAACCTAAAAACTGATCAATCTGGGATTCAAAACCACACTAATTAAACATACTAGTTTCTTACTCATGCATGGTATCTACACGTACCACTGGCTCCACAGCACTATAAAGCTACTTGCATGAGTCCAAGGCTAACAATAGTCAAACAGTCAGTACAACAGGATGAAACACAAGACTATAAATCGTGCTTGTCAAAATGCATGTAACAGAACACTCTAATAGATCAGTCAGCTACCTGATTGTTCTATATCAAAGGCTTTTAGGTTAAAAGCAACTTGGAAGGTATTAATTACTAAGTTACAAGTGACTTAAAAGTACTTTAAATAGTTGTAACATGTGTTGTAACATGTGTACTCGTGGTCTACCTGATATGTCTACCTTCAGCCCGAGGACTAAGGGGGCAGGCGCGAGGGCTGAGAGACATTAGGTAGAGTGAGAGTTGTAAAATGTGGAATACAGAATAATAGAATAAGCAAAACTTATCTTTTACTGACTACTATACATGCTCTATAGTAATTATATTTTTGACCTTGTTACAACTTTGCATGGCATGCCATGGTGATGCAGTTGGAGGAGTATTAATTTTAGGACAAGCACACAACAAATCATTCAAAAATGATCTATCTTTGCTAAACTTATCTACCTACACTCCTGATTCAAACCCGAAGAGTTTCTTAAATCCATTTTAACAACTACTGGACTCCACTAACTCAATAGTGTGACTCTAATAAATTTGGTTGGATGCAATGAAGGTCAGCTAGTTTGTCTTGAGAATAGAACTACGTAGGTCTTAGTTTTTAGCAATATCAACTAACGAGTAGAGTAAGCCACCAATACTTGACTATCACTGGATAGGATGCAATTTTTCTTTAAACCCACAAAGGAAATTCCTGTTCTTGCTATGCCTTTGGGGAGCTCTAGGCCATAGACTCTTAGATGCAAAATTTCAAACTTGTAGCTACTTTGTCTGACTGCAGGAGCTGCAAAAGTGACCTGTCCGAATGTTTGCAATTATTGGACAAAAATTTATTATCAATCAAGTGGCACTGCTTGTAATGCTTGAAGCTGATCAAATGTTTCTGTGCTTGATAAGAAAGAGCAACTCTTATACTCTCCAAATATAATTATGTAGATATTTGGCTTAGTCCTTATTGGCTGTGAATTACAAAGTTCCAAAATCACCTCTGTCATGCAATCTTAAATTGTGACAAATGCAAAGCTATTTTTATGAACATTGAAAGTATCAGTTACTGTTTACTAGTAAATAGATACATATATGATGTCTTGATCAGCTACGTACATTGCATTTATGCTTCTCTGACAGTAGCAGCCTAGCTACTGCACCCAGTAAACACACATACACTTAAAGGTGGTTTTGACTATCCACTCTTTTAAAAACATCAACAACTCCAAAATGTCCAGGATATTAGACAGAATGAAATACTCTGATAGAGCTGTCAGTATTGTCACTATGCATTCAATACTATGATCCATTCAAAAGCCTAGTATATATTACTACGATATATTCAAAAGCCTAGTGTTACTACAATACATTTATAGACTCGAAGACACAGGAAGCCTCAGTAAGAGTTACCATCAATTAGCCAGCAAGCTCAATAAGTAATGAGTATATTTCCAAGTGCAGCAAACCATTACTTGTAATTATCTTATATAGGGCGCTTATATAGAGTAAGAACTTTTACATCAAGATCAAGATACTCTAATAGAACAGTCAGTCACCCTGATACAGCAGTCAGACAAATATCCAGTAATAATAGCTATGCCAACAAACTGTTAACATCAATCTAGTATACAGTATAGTGCTAAAAATGTTTCCTGGGTGGTATGCACTTGGCAGAAAGGTTACTATAAAATATGCAAACTTGAGATACTCTAATAGAGTAGTCACCATATACGTACAACCATCATTTATGTTATACTACAGAAATCACTCTCATATTCAATCTTAATTGGAGGGTATAATTTTCGAAACTTTCCTGGGGAGCATGCTCTGAGACCCCTTTTGATTGGCATACTTCACATGCTAAAGGTGTTGTCTAGTTGTATCAGTTATAGTGGCCCCAAGTTCTAATTTGCTCTGGGCCTGACTAAATTCTCTTGGTACAGCCCTGATTATCATTATTTGTGACTGTCTTGTGGGAAACCGGTCTTATCACCCATTTATAAGTATTGAGAAATGCCAGTTTTTAACATTCAAAGTGTTATAGCTTGCCAATGGTGCCAATGGTGGTAGCTATGTGTACCAAATTATTATTCACAAGTTTTACAACAATTTATTACCTTCCAGATTATCCACTGAAGAAGTAGTCAACAACTACGTTTCCACCATTTTAGATAGTTTTTAAATCAAGGTTAGCTGTATCAGGCAAGCCCCAAAAGGGGTGGGAGGTGGGGGGCCTGAAAGGTGGGCAAGATACTGTTTAAAAATTGAAGAGGAATGTTTTGGGATGAATTAGGCAAAGTTAGGCCATTCAGGGCTCAAAACTGGCTAAAATGAAAGGAAACTTACAGTACAGGTCATTGTCCAATACCACGGAGCTGTACAGCCACACACTGCTGTCTCCTGGTTGGCCAGGGCTCCATCAAGACCCCAGACCACTTGTACAGCTCACCATTGTGCTTGAAAAAAGCATTTAGCTAAAGCAGATCACTTCACTCTGATCAACTATGACAGTGAAATTTGATAGTGTATTCAAAGCTTGTGTTTGTGTGAAAAAAATCAACTTCCTGTCTTGGGCGATATGACCGGTTTTTGCAGATCCAGTCATTTTGTTGTGTATATTTAAGTGATCATATAATTATTTAGCATGTCTTAAAGAACAGCCCCATTTTTAAAGCCCGAATGTGTCTGTTTGTGTACAATTGTCAATATAGATACAAAAACATTGTGCGTATGTAATTCTATGTATGCACATGTACAGTACTTGCTGCATATCATCATGTTAAACAAAGTACGCTATTGAGCTGTTGACAAGGGAGACACATGAGTATAATTCTAGCCGCAATTCCATTATTGTCAACTGTTGAGTATGTAAGTTATCTATTATTGTTGATTGCTTGAGCATAAAATGGAATTACATATGTCACCGGATTTGCGAAAAGGTACCTTTTCCACACATTTTACATACCAGCAAACAAAATAATGTAACATTTGAATCCTTACACTGATTAACTTGCACTTGGTATCAAATTGCAGCCAGATACCATAGCCACACTCATGAAAACGTTCAGGCAATGGTATGCTATAATTAAAAAGTTATAACGCTTCAAAGTTCAAAAAATGGGTCAAATTTTGTGTGTGAAAAAGGTACCTTTTCGCAAATCCGGTCACATATTAGCATGCAACTGTGATCGGCTACATTTTTTTAATCCCATCAACTTGAAGATGGATCTGCACAAGAAACACACAATGCCTTTTAGCTGAATGATAATCTTTAGTTAGTTTTCAGTATTTTCATTGGTAAAAAGAGCTTTTAGACTAGCAAATAGCTAGCACTCATTAACAAAAGGGATATTGCACCACTAAGAATTGTTATTAAACAGTTTTAGTTACAGTTTCATTTAATTCTCCTATGCATCTACTAAAGTAAACTGTATCATGATGTATTTAACTTCAGCATGCTGCAGTAAAAACTTTATAGTGATGTAAGTTATAGAACTTTGTGTGGGTGAGATCAAAGAAAAAAGTGTACTTTAAAGTTAATAAAGTACACTTTAGGGTAAACAGTGCTTTATTGCCCACAGAGAGTGCTTTAATTGTTCAATAAAGCACTCTTTGCAGAGCAATAAAGCACTCTTTGTGGGCAACAAAGCACAGTTGCCCAAGTGCATTAGTGCAGGCTAATAGCCCGTGGCGCTCATGCCAATATGACTAACCACACAATCTGGTGCAGGCTGATAGACAGCTCTGCGCTGAGTGATCAATCACCCCAGTTCTACCACTGGATAGCATTTATAGACACATCTAAATACTTCTATGATGGGTGGAGAAGGTAACGTTGCTGTTACGTTTGTTAATGTAAACGGACAAGTCCTGGAGATATCACAGAAATGCTTCATCATGTGTCACAATAGAATCGATTGTGGGTTTTGACCAAAACCTGTCAAAATACATGACGAACATCTACCATGCCAAACTATGATGAACTACGCATGAGTTACTTTGTTAAACTAGTTTGTGTGCATTCAGGCTGCTAAAAATTTGTGCAGCACGTGTTAATTATGAGTCCTAGTGTATGGCTGCAAGCTACCACTAGAAAGTTCCATAGCAACCAAGAATGGCATTAACATCATTAATTATTGCAGCCATTTCTTGGTTGCCACCTTTGATTTCACAACCTTTTTCACTCTGGCTATCGAAGCATGCATGCACACTTGGCTGCTTTTGTGTGCAAATAATTGTTGTAGCAATTAGTAATATAGATTTTCAGAAATACTTTGAATCACTATACTTATTGGATGGTGCTGTGACCTATATTGAATTACAACAATAATGGAGGAGCGATATTGGAAATCTCTCAATTATGACATTACTGGTGTGGGAGTTGTTTTTTAACAGGTGAGACATGAGCTCTTTTGTGAGGTAGGTATTCAGTGATCAAGTTTTCTGTCCAGTAGCCGATAAGCTTCACCAACATAGCACGCATGTAAACCTAGTTATCACCTGTGATGAATTTCATGATTAGTTTTGTGGTTAAACTGAAGTACCTAACAGAAGCCATAACTTGATTGCATACATCGGTTGCAATTGCTTACTGAAAAAAGGACCATTACCATGCAGTGAATTATTATATGGCATAGAAGGTATGAAATTTATTATATTGCATGTAGCATTTGTGAATGTACGTGCAGATCAAAATACTGGATCTGGGAGCAAAACCTTCACTGAGTGTATATAACAGCACCTTTGGCCAAATAAGACAGACCAGCACAAAGACAGAACTAATAGTCCATGAGCTAGACACCAAAATTTTGGCTGTTGGTACCATCTTTGCTGAATAAGGTTCATGTTCATTTTTGAGAAGGTATACATCCCAGTAGTTGAAAAATTTATGATAGCATTGATGATGTGGTAGCTTGTGGTTTTTATGGCACGATTTTCACCACACCCCAAATTTCAACATGCATCACATATGTATGTGAATATGAGCACTTTCAAGCAAGCAGTTGGGCTTAAGTTTGGCATAACTTTAGTATGATGTTCATTCTTTCAACTTATTCTAATGACTGGATAGTGACTCTTCAAAGAACCATATAGCTAGTACGTAGCTCTAGTCTGACATATAAAATTATTGATTTGATTATCAATCTTGTCAGTGTGTTTAGTAAGCCACACCCATGCAGAGACTGGATACTTACTCTTCAAAAAGCCACATAGTAGCTCTGGTCTGATATTCCATAAAATTGCTGTGCTGGGATTTGACAATTCAATCTTGTCAGTGTGTTTAGTAGGCCACACCTATAGACCCTATACTTACTTTTTTAAAAACCACATGGTACCTCTGGTCTGATATCCCATCAAATTGCTGTGTTAATTCAATCTTGTCAGTGTGTTTAGTAGGCCACACCTATAGACCCTATACTTACTTTTCAAAAAACCACATGGTACCTCTGGTCTGATATCCCATCAAATTGCTGTGTTAATTCAATCTTGTCAGTGTGTTTAGTAGGCCACTCTTATAGACTGGATACTGGATCAGGCTACATGAGGTGACTGTGAACAAAGATACTCAGACTCTAGGAGGTACCACTGGATTTAGTTATCTATTGAGTATATCGAAAGCCCCTAGAGAAGTTGCTTCTAATCTGATGAAGGCACATGATATTGATCAGCAATGTTATTCAGATTTTAAAGATCAGTGTCTAGAAAAAGATCCTCCAGTAAAGAAATTTCATGACCCAATAGTATTGAACAAGTTAACATCTTTTAGCAGCCTGTGTAAAAGGAAGCAAGTGAAATCTAGTGGCAGAGTGGCTATATTGAAGGCAGACAGATCTTTTTTTGGGAGAATTATTGTGTTGCTTAAAGGGTGCAACCTCAAGATGGAAGATATTCTGTCCCATCCCCTTGGACTATTACCTTGGGCTTTGTCCACACCAGATGGATTCCTTAGGAAAACCAATAAAGCTGCTTTAGCAACATCTCTTCAAAGCAAATTAGCACCCGGTTGATCAGTTACCAGATAATTTGTGACCCAGTTTAAGAAAACCGGTCTTATCGCCCATGTCAGCAGATTCGATTTTTCACCCAGGACACACAGCTACATGAATAAACTATCTAATTCCACAATCAAAATCAGCTAGACTTGAGTGGTCTGGTTTTGCTGGCTGCTTTTCCCAAGTCTGGTGGCGATCCGTACGTGTGGTGTGGGGCCTTAATGGAGCTCTGGTCAGCTTGGGGATGACTGTATGTGGCTGCACAGCTCTGTGGTGTTGAATAAGTACCTCTGCTGTGAATTTCATTTCATTTTAGCCAATTTTGAGACCTCAATGGCCCAAAACTTGGCCTAATTCATCCCTACTCCTTCCTTTTCAATATTTGAACACCATCTTGCCTGCCTTTCAGGCTCCCTGTCTCCCACCCCTTTTGCAGTTTGCCTGATACAGTCAACCTCAGTTTAAAAAACTATCTAAAATGGTGGGAAACTTAGTTGTTGGCTACTTGCACAGTGGATGCTCTGGAAAGTAAGGAATTGGTGTAAAACGTGTGAAAATTTGGTACACATAGCTTCAACCATTGGCGAGCTACAGCACACTAAATATTTAAAATCAGCGTTTCTTGATACTTTTAAATAGGCGGTAAGACCGGTTTTCCCAGAATGGGTCACATTTTGCATTGATCTTAGATGGAATGAGCTTAGTGCAAAAGGTCAAAGGTGAGCAAACTACATTTGGTGATGTTGCTACTGCAGTATTACAAATGGTGCTGAGAGAAGGAAAACATAAAAGAGAACTGATGTTGTTTTTGACACATACAAAGAAAATTCAATCAAAAGCAGTGAGAGGTTGCTGCAAGAGGTGAAGAGACCGGTAATCAGTTTCAGAACATTGCTAGTACACAGATCGTAAGGCAATGGATGAATTTCTTGTCAAGAACCACTAACAAAACCAGCTTAATTGCCTTTTTAGTAAGTGAATGGAGGAGTACACAGCAAAGAGAACAATAGGGTGAGAAAGTTTTGTATGCTTCCATTAGAGAGGTTTGTTTCAAAATTACATCAGAGGAATGTGTGCAAGTACCATGTCTACAGAAGAAGCTGATGGATGCCTTTTGCTACATGCTACTCATGCAGCAAACGATGGTTGTCAGGCTATAGTTATCTGCTCAGAAGATACAGATATTTCATCATGTTGTTAGCTTTCCATGATGCCACTGGAGTACCCTTATTTCATAAGTGCGGCACAAAAATAAGGAAAAGATGGTTCTGGTGTGGGAATATCTGTGTGCCAAGCTCTAATTGGTATGCACGCATTTACCGGGTGTGACACTGCCAATGCATTTGCTGGTAAAGGTAAAATTAAAGCTCTAAAGATGCTGACTCACAACGAAGATTACCAAGATACCTTTTATGGAATTGGGTAGAGAGTGGGATATGTCGTTAGAGTTGACGAACAAGCTTGAGCATTTCAAGTGCCACATTTATGCTCCCAAGACATCTTCTACTAAAGTCACTGAGCTATGGTATCTTCTGCTCTGTGCCAAGAAGGGTGAGGTTGAAAGCCATCTACTTCCATCTTGCAAAGATTGCTTAGTTCAGCATGCTCTTCAATCAAATTTTCAGGCTGCCACATGGCAAAGATGTTTGGAACAGAACCCTAGTATTCCAAGTCCTGAATGTAGGGGATGGAAGATTGAAATAGAAGGATCAGACACTCAACTAGTGGTACACTGGATGACTGGTCAACCAGTACCCCAAGATATTTTAGATCTTCTAGCTTGCAATTGTGCAAAGAAGTGTGAGCTGCCAAGGTGGAATTTGTATGACTAATGGGCTCAAGTGTACAAAAGTGTGTAGACTGCAGGACTGACAGTCAGTCTGATAATACTGATGATGATGAAGATGTTATAAATGGACTTCAAGATGACCTAGAAGAATATTTGACTTTTAAAAATGAACAAAAATGTTTTATGTAACTAGTAATATGATTTTGCATAATTTTAAATTACACGTAATTACTGTATCTACATAGTATGATCAGAAGCTACCACAAATACATTGCTATCATGCATTTTTGTGTTATTGGGATGGATACTTTTACAAAAAAAGCAATGATCCTTATTCAGTTCAGATGGTACCGACTGACCCCTCCAGCTCATGGACTATATAAACAGTCATTATGAACTGGCAAGTTGATCAAAACATAGTTATTGCTTTGTGTGCACAAAGAACAAGTCCATTCCAATAAACAGACCTCAAGTGCCCTTTACTGTACCAACCAATTTCTATTACTCCATGAACAGGTAAAATCTGATGGGGTATAGGTTTCACTTTCTTAACGGTGCACGGACTGTAATGTATACTATACTTTTTTTTCTAAATTACTCAATACTTCTTTGCTGTATAGCAAATACGTATGTACGTACATAGCTTTTGAACAATACTCAAATCCCAGCCTACTATGCTCAAAATTATGCTCACAAAATCAAGATTATGAAGACTGCTTCATTATTGGAGTTTTTCTACTACTGTAATCCTTCTGTATCAAGAAACAGTAAAGTATAATAATTTCATTGACATTTTGCACTGTGTTTATTACTTGTGCATAATCAGCATTAAGAACATTGTATGTATTATGTTGAATCCTTAGTACTTTTTCTAGACCATTATGTACAAAATCATGCTGATACAATAAGCAGTTTTCACTCGAAGCTATGAATAAGGATCTGAATAAGGATCTTTATATACTTTATAGTATATAAATTTTGGTAAAGGATAGCCATTATTGTTGTGACCTTTTTTTTTTTTTGCTCTTCAACTTTTCAGCATAGTGCACCCCCTCCTTTCCAAACTCTGGATCTGCCCCTGCATTACTTTGTGCATGTAAATTAACTTTGTAAAAGAAATAGTATTATATGTTTATAATAGTGGTTAAATTGGTTGAATTTCATTGTTAAAGAATCATCATAATATTATGTTCTCCACTAACTAGTTAAACAAACAAAATCTTGCAATATTCAGTGTTTGTACAATATTTTGAATTACTGTGTATGTGTATTTGGGCCTAACCTGTATGCACTTATCATTTTACTGCTCCTAATAAACTGCTAGTGTACTATAATAAGCTACTATAAGCTACTAGTGCTTTAATTAAAGCTACTACTTTTAGGTTGTTTACTAAAGCAATAATGTTGCTAGTTCATTTGCTGATCCATTGGCACTATTTCTCATCACGTCAACAAGTTTTAAGTACTTAGTTGTAAATCCAGTCTTCAAGGACGGTATTATCACCTGGTCAAGGAGATATTCTGCCTTTTCCTTTGGAAGTTGTTTAAAACCAATAAGTGACTTTTCCTCATCGGTAATAACATTTTTCTCTAGAAGATCTGCTAGTAGGTCTGTTGTAGGCAGGCCATCAGATAATGCTTTGTAGTTTTTTTTGATGCAATCAAGATAATCCTTGGATGTATATCCTATTATATAAGTGCAAAGAATTTAAAACCGAATTGGTCATTTTTAAACAATGAAGACAAGTAATGAAATGTGACCAGGCCGGCGAAAATAGGGCAAGTGGGCACAAACTACATCCCATAACATTTCACACATAACATCGCATATCTCAGCACTGCGATAGAATATTTTCATTCTGTAACTAGCATTTAAAAGCCGACTAAAATTTTAATAAGTACTGAAAATTTCATAGCCAAACAACAATGGACTACAAAGTTATGATTCATAAAAGTAGGAAAAAGTAGGAAATTTTTATGTGCCCTAATGGTATATTTTTGCAGGCCCAGTCACAAATTATAATAGTGGATATATGATTTACCATAAAGTATGGGAAGGGTATACGTACTGCTTATGCAAATCTATTATCAAAGTGCTCAAAATTCATGCAAAGACGGTATGTTGTAGATAATGTAAATGTTAATAAACATTTATAGTTGTGTATATACAATATATTTGTTATACAGTATGACAGTACTGTATAGTAGGGACCACAAAAACATCACTAAAAAATCTGCCTCAGTTTTCCCTGACGATGATGAGACAGAATTGATTAAACCTAAGCCCAAACAAGCTTTGAGGTCAACCCGAAATGCTTTCAACAAGTTGCTACAGAATTTTTTTTTAAATTATTAAATGGAATTTTCTAGTGACTGATTGATTCCTTCAGACAAGCATAACTTAATAACGGCTAAGGTTATTGTTCGAAATGAGAGGTGCCTTTTGGCATACGGCAGTAAATACAATGCATGCTGCATGAACTTACCAGTGTCCTCCTTTGTGTCCCATTCATGTTGGCTGACAGCGAAAAGTGTCGATTTGGCGAGAGCATGTGATTGCTTCCCTTTGTAATGGAAATCGTCCATATTTTTCTAGTGGCTACTTTGATTGCAGAGGTGCTACAGTTCTTGATTCGTAATGCTGTGTAACGGGTTGAACATAGCTGACAACGAAGAGTAATGGTTACTTCACTTTTCAGACGATAATTGATATCTGGGGCGCATGGTGCCATTCTTTCTTTTGATGCGATATGCATGGGTTCACCAGTCATTATAATTTTATTTACAAAAAAACAAAAACAAATTAAGTGAACAAATAATTTGGAATTTTGAACTAGAGTAAGGACCATAGTACATCACTAAAATGTACTGAAACAAACTGGAGTAGTGCACGATATTATTACATCACAGTAAAACAATAAGAAGTGTTGTATTCCTATTGTGTTCAAGATACCATAAGGAAGAGCACAGTAGGGAATACATAACACTACTTATTGTTTTGCTGTGATTTAAAATATCGTGCACTACTCCAGCTTGTTTCAGTACATTTTTTGGTAAGAGCAAGTGCAGATCAAGATACTCTAACAAAACAGTCACTTTAAGGTGAAATTGTATCTGCACTTGGAAATGGTCAAATAACATAGATTAATTCTTGAGCAAAATATAGAGCATAATAGGTGAAAAATTAAAGAATTGCAGGAAAGAAAAATAGGTGGAAACAAAGCAAAATAGACTCGTCTCTAGTATTAGTAGAGTGGCTAAGTGAAAAAATCATTCACTTTTTGATAAAAGCACCAAACTTGGTACACCATTTGCTTAATTCATACTGTTTTATATTAGATATGGTGCCATTAAAATCACCAATCATATCATGCTCAAAGAACCTGAAAAGTAAAATCAGTACAAAATGTATAGGTAGCCATAAAAATGCTCTGAGCTGGCTCAATAGTAAATATACTGAAACTTTGTATCTGAATAGACAAGCAAGTTATGGTCATATCCAAAAGCTGATCAAGGGAGGTGTCCATCCAGGTCATTAGCTTGCCATGTTAAGAAGCACAGGGTCACGGTATACGAAGCCATAGATGTACATATTTTTCTATTGGATCATACCTGTACTTTTAACACTGAATTATTGGCTGCATTAGAAGTGTTTACAACCAGGTTATTTTAATACATTATAGAAAGATTTTCTGATTACACCTGTAAATTAAGCAAAAGCAAAGATTTTGGGTGCACTTGTATGGTTTCCTGGGTAGCTAGAAATGGGCTTATAACCATCTTTAAAATAGAGGTGTACCGATATATATTGTATCGGTGACCGATATGAAGACTTTACTCATATCGAAATAACCAATATTATGCTAAAAACCGATCTGATATACCGATATAATTATGCGTAGGGCGTGCGCGATAAACATTTTTCTTTGTATAATTGAAGAGTTAACACGTGGTCGAAAGAAAAGAGCCTTATCTGGGATTACTTCACTGTAATCCAAATGATTCTAGAAAAGCTGTGTGTGGAACTTGCGGCAAGTGTATTAGTCGTGGAGGAACGACTACTAAGAATTTTAACACGAGTAACTTGCGATATCACTGATTTACAGCGAGTTCACATCGATAAGTATGAAGAATTAGAAGTGAAACAACAACAAGCTGATTAAAAAACTGAAGAATACAAGGTAAAGCGACGGTAAACTGACACGCGGCAACTTACACTGGCTGAAGTAAAAGAACGAAAGGATTCGTGGAGTTATGACCACCCGCAGCATAAGAAAGTGACACAATGGATTGCAGAAATAATAGCGATGGACTCTCAACCCTTTTCAATTGTAGAAGATATCGGTTTCCTGCGTCTCTTGAGTAATGTGTGCCCATTATATACAGTCCCATCAAGAAAGTATTTTGTGGAAAAGATAATCCCAGAAATATTTTCTGCAATCAAGGCACAGCTGATGAAAGATATTCACTCAAGTGGAGATAGCTTCCCAATAAGTTTTACAACAGATATATGGATAAGGGATGCTGGAGGGGATTCTTTTATCAGTTAGACAGCTCACTACATTAACCCTATTACCTTCATACGAGAAGAGCACATCCTTCAAGTGTGCCCCTTTTCTGGATTGCACACAGCAGCTGCTATATCAGAAATGATCACAAAGCTTTTATACTCTTGGAATATTCCAAAATCCAGAGTATACACTGTTGTACATGACATTGCTGCCAATATGGTAGCAGGTATTGAGCAGTGTGGCCTTGCAGCAATTGGTTGTGCAATCCATATCCTTCAGTTAGTTATTAAAGATTGTATTTTGGCTCAACACTCTGTATCTGACATGCTGTCAAGATGCCGGAAGATTGTTGGTCACTATAAACATTCACATTTAGCAGTGGAAAGGTTACAGGCCATTCAACGTCAACTTACCTGATCACAAGCTTATACAAGATAAACCCACCCAATGGGATTCAACATACTACATGCTTGATCATCTAGTTGAGCAGAGAAGAGCTGTCACCTTATATGATGCTGACTTTGAGCTGCCAGACCACCAAAGTTCTAACGAGTGGCAACTAGCTGAAAAAATTATCAAATTGTTGGAGCCCATGCAACGTATTACTAAGGAATTCAGTACTAAGGGAGCTATGGTGTCACAGGTCATACCATTCCTAGAGATTTTAAAGATGGAGCTGGAATCAAGTGAGCCGGAGACTGCAGACAAGTTTAGGGGCATCCTAACTACCAAAGATGAAATATTGTCATCACTTGACTCTCGATTTGAGCAGGTCTACTCTAATGATACTTACCTTCTTGCTACCCTACTTGGTCGAAGGTTTAAAAATAAATTTATGACGAAGAAACAACTCAGTCTACTATTGATCGATTGATACAGGTATGTGAATCAGATTCTGAGATACCAGATGATGAAGATCAGGGACAGAGCAATCCATCAGATGTGCCATGCGATTCACAGCTGAGATCTTCTGAATCTGATTCTATACAATCTACTACTACTAGTACTTCTATGGAGCCTACTAAAAAAAGGGTTTTAGTGTGTATGACTCTTACCAAAAAGCCATCAAAAACATGCCAAGGTACCAGGCTCAACACCTACTATAAACTTTAAGGATAAAATGTCAGCTATGATCGATGACTACATACGTGAACCTGTCATAGATAACCCCAAAAATAACCTTTTTAAGAACCCCATGGAGTATTGGAAGAGCAATGAACAATGCTATTCTGTATTAGCAGCATTGGCTAGAAAATATGTGTCTGCCCCTCCATCCTCAGTTGCCTCTGAGTCTTTATTTAGTGATGCTGGAATCATTGACAGCAATAGGAGACGATGTTTGTTGGCAGAAAGATTAGAGATGCTCACTTTCTTAAAGTGTAACTTACTTTCGATGGAACATGCTTGAACCTATAAAAACACAGAACAGTGTAATTTGTGTAAAGTGTCATGATTAACAATACAACAATAAGAGACAATAAAATAATACAATAAACCATTCAACTGTATTTACAGATCCTTTTCATTATGACTATATCGGTTATATCGGATCGGTATTGGCATTTAGGAGTGGTATATCGGAATATATCGGATCGGTTTAAAATTTCTCTATCGGTACACCTCTACTTTAAAAGTTTCAAAACATTCCCTAAGGCAATGATTTTGACGTGGCACCGTATCTCAAATGATTTATCTCAACTTCCACAAAACTTGTTGCTTTTATCATAAAGTAAACTATTTCATGAAAATTTGTTGCTTAGCCGCTCTACTAATACACAAGTTTATTATAGTAGACGGTATAGACAGGATAGTCACTGCAGTCACTATAGACAGATTAGTCGCTGTAGTCACTATAGACAGATTAGTCGCTGTAGTCACTATAGACAGATTAGTCACTGTAGTCACTATAGACAGGTTAGTCCCAAAAGACAGTTGTTAACATTGTTATTCTAGGTGTATATAATGGCTAGACTCCTTGTAGTACATATATTATATGTACCTCTTAAGTAGTATTGCCTACTTTTTAGATCTAGTCACATGTACAGTATGTACCACAGCTTAGCAATCAACAGCTACCTTGACATAAAGATTAGATGTATTTACCAAAATCATAAATCAGTTATAATTGGCTGTGGCCAGCAGATTACTAGCCTATTAAGCTTCAGTAGTTGCAGTACCACTGGAGGGCAGGTGTAAAAGGCTCTGGCGTGTACTTAAGTAATTTGTTCATATTTTTGTGGTACCCACAAAGCAAACCCTACAATAAATAGCAAAGGTTGAAGCCCCAGCCCACTTTTCTCTTTAGCAACTTTGGGTTGAGGTAAGTGTACAACCTCACGACATCGGCTTTACAAGCTGTACTTTTAGTGGAGTATGCATAAGTATAACTTGTACAATCGGGTATGGGTTGACTATTGGTAAAATAGGGTAAAACAATATTGGATATTGAAAGGGGCCTTATAGCATTTCCAATCATACGTACCTAGTAACCTACTTTTGAATAAGGTACCAGCTGGAAATAATTTGGTCATGTTATACCCCTAACATACCTGTATTTCTTGGGATAATTTCATGGTGAGACAAGGAATTCTGAAGCATTAACGCAGATGTAGTCATGTATTATGTGTGTTGGTGGTTCCCAGTATGCCTAGAGGTTGCTGACAATAGTCTACTTATGGCTTGTATTCTCAGTTCAACTGCACTTTACAAACATGACTTTAGATTGAAGTACAGAAATTGTTTCATTCATTTGCTATCATAGAAATAGCAAATTAATGAAACAAGAGAATCCCCTACACTTGTAATTTTATTGGTGTGCAATACTTCTGATAGCAATAGAACAATAGATGAATGCTGCCTTACTATGTACCTTTGCATTATATGACATTAACTCCAAATAAGGGATATGTACTATGAGTAAAAAAAGCCATCATAATAATTAAGCGAAAACCGGCCATTTTTGCAAAATTCTATTTGCCATAAAATCGTATTGAAATACGTTGGGTAAAAACACGCGTGCTACTGTATGTGCACTAAAATTAAGCTCAAGTCAATAAAACCTATAACCACTGGATTCGCCTGTTTATGGAGAATAAGAAAGTCTTTATATCCTGTTTGCAAAGCAAGGATACGTGAGTTATGGGCATTTATTTACAATGTAGTAAAAGCAATATTCGCCGCCATCATTTCTTAGTTAGAATGGCTTTTTTCTTTGTCAACATGAGGAAGCAGGGGAGGTGGAGTAGGCCAAAGAGTGAGGGGCCAGGCTAGCTGTAAGTTGAAGACCAAAAAAAAAAAAAGGTCACAGCCTGCTGACAATAGCTGCTGACAATAGCTGCTCTCCACCAATTATATCTTCTCATTTATAACTACACATACGTAGGTAGTAATCTACTACACTGCTTCTCTGAATACTGTGACTGCTCTATTAGAGTATCCAGATCCTGACTGTTCTATTAGAGTATCTCGATCTTTTCTTGCAAACAGTGTCCCAAAAAAGTGGGGGGGCCATGGCCTCCCTGTCTCCACCGCCTATGTGAGGAAGTACAAGGAAAACACTATACCTTGATTGATTTGCCAGCTCATGATGCATAAGTGCCATCTTTATATGGTGCAGCTCAACTGTAACTTCACATACGCATGGTACCTCACGCATGATAGCACGCGTGATTTCGCGTGGAACTGCAACTAATCACTCATTAAGATATAATTTCCATGTAAAAAGGTCCACGCAAACTTCAGTGATAATACATTGTATACTGTCAACTCGCGAGATACCTTCCACGGCTGAGACATCAGTTACGTAGCTACGTATTTCATGAGTTATCCTTACTGTAGCTATGGCATTAGCTAACACAATGTTTGAAGAACGCCAAGCAAAAACAAAAACGCCTAAAGAACGCAGGAAAAAACCAAGCACAGCACTAGCAAAAAGAATTATATCCTTTGTTACACTACAACAGTACAGTGTTGGTTTAGGCAGTAGCGAAGATTATTATAGTTATTGTTATTAATTAGCTATGTAGCTAGCTGTAGCCTATACCTTATTACAGGCGCACGGTGCAGCCTACACAGTATACTCGTTTTTTACCCATGTGTGTCCATTTCCTTTTATCCAGCTAGATAGCCACAACTTACTTTGCCAGCAGCAGAGCAGCGCCAGAGCCAACTGGCTAGCTCCTGACATTCATGAAGACGATAAAAGCAGAGATCAAGCCTTTATTTTTATGTAGAATAATAATATTTGTATGCATCACCTTTAGTACGTATCTCAGAACAGTTCCTTGTTCGTAGCTCAGCTCATATTAGTTCAGCTCATTTCAGTGGGCATACCTACTTTCCGGAACGGGACGGAACAATTCCGGAAAATGCTACATCAAGACACACGGTAGTGTGTCGTGCGGCCCAAGAAGCCGGCGCGTAACACCCGTGAGTATATTGACAGGAAGAAAGAAAACGCAATTTTCGCACCTCCGTAGCTCTGTGCTTCCTTGATGAAACAAGACGATTTTTGCTGTGGACATGCCCTCCAACTGCAGCACTCCACATTCCAAATTTGAGCGAAACCTCTTCGCGCGTTCCCGAGATATGCGACTTCAAAAATTGGCTCAGTTTCTTCATGATTTTTTTCTTCTTATTTTTCTTTTTCTTGTCGCACACTTACAAAAACTGCTATAAAACTCGAACGCCATATCTGATTGCCTTGAAATTTAGCACACAGAAGGGAGGTATAAAGGCGCATCTCGGTACCAACTTTGGCTGGAATATGATAAACAGGCAAAGAGTTATGAGCGATTATTCACGAAAAATAACACCAATATGTTGTCACGCCTACAGGGTAAACCGCGTATGGGAAGAAGCTGAAAATCGGTGGGTGAATAGGTTAACTATTGAACCTCAAACCTTTTGTGGTTTGAAAGAAATCGAGCTAAAAAACAGGAAGATACAACGAAAAAAACCAACAGTGTGTAACAATTACGCAATCGAGATTAGCTAATAAAAAAACGACTGCTTGCCACGCCTACCAGATAAACCGCTTGGGGTAATGCTATGAAAATCGTTGTACAGATGGAGTAATCATCTTAGAAAGGCTCATCAATGGTGTAGGAGAATCAGACTTAAAGCCACGGAGTTATAACGCGAAATCCAACTTGGTGCAGCAAGTGCGAGATCGAGATACTCTAATAGAGCAGTCATCCTAATAGAGCAGTCACCCTGAAGAGAATTCAAGAGATCAGCTAGAAACAAGAAACCTGTATAGAGATCAGCTACACACAAGTCACCCTGTAGAGAGATCAGCTAGAAGAAGTTACCTTGTAGGGAGTTCATGCAACTATGGAAAGGGATAGCTCAGCTAGAAAAAATCACCTTGTAGAGTTCAGCTACAAAGAAACCACCATGTAGAGAGTTCAGCTACAAACAAATCGCCCTGTGGAGAGATCAATAGAAGAAGTTACCTTGCAGAGAGTTCAGCTACAAAGAAACCATCATGTAGAGAGTTCAGCTACAAACAAATCTCCCTGTAGAGAGATTAGCTAGAAGAAGTTACCTTGTAGAGAGTTCAGCTACAAAGAAACCATCATGTAGAGAGTTCAGCTACAAACAAATCTCCCTGTAGAGAGATCAGCTAGAAGAAGTTACCTTGTAGATAGTTCAGCTACAAACAAATCTCCCTGTAGAGAGATCAGCTAGAAGAAATTACCTTGTAGATAGTTCAGCTACAAACAAATCTCCCTGTAGAGAGATCAGCTAGAAGAAATTACCTTGTAGAGAGTTCAGCTGCAAAGAAATCAACACTGCCCAAATTTCAAGGCAATAGCTCTTTCCAATCTGAAGTTATCAATTGCCAAAGTTGGCAAATTGGATGTGTGGAAGGCCCCTTTTCGCAAATCCGATCACATATGTATTATATATATAATTTGTACATTTACTGATAAAATATTTAAAGTACATCTACTTCATCTTTTCTTCTTCCTGTAGTAAAGAAAAAAAACATAGGTTAAAAAAGTCCCAAAGCTGGCCATAGGCCGGCATTGGGGTATACAAATACAAAAAGAAATGAAATCTAATCCAAAACAGCCAAGCTGTAAAAAAGTGTGCGGCCCTCAGAAAGGCTATGGTGAAAAAAGATGTGAAATCCAAGGTGGCGGCCAAGAAATGGCTGTGATGGTAGGTTAATGGTAAAAATTTTAATAACGACAATTCAGGTGAATTTTTGTGCCGCTTCACAAAATTTACCTGAATTGTCATTATTAAAATTTTTACCATTAACCTACCATCACAGCCATTTCTTGGCCGCCACCTTGGATTTCACATCTTTTTTCACCATAGCCTTTCTGAGGGCCGCACACTTTTTTACAGCTTGGCTGTTTTGGATTAGATTACTACTTTACGGGACGGGACGTAAAAAATAACGCTCTATTGGACTAACCTTTGAACTGACAGATTGAGCGACCTTCATGTGCCAATAGTTGGGCCACCACTACGCCACATCTACCGTGAATGTAGCCTCGGTAGCTCCTTCGCTAAAATATAACTCAGCGCGAGGCCGTGTGAAATAAAGAAGCATGTGCTGTGCACCTGCTCACAGCTGCAGGTGCTAGCTAAGAGAGTACATGGCACACAGCTGAAACAAATGATTGTGATTTAATACAGATGAAAGGTCATCAGTTAAACCTGATCGAATAACTTTATGGAACTGCCATCTATGTCCTTTAAACCGCCTCACCTGCAAACATCCTACTGTATAGGCAACAATGTTATATCCAAAGTGACTACTCATAGAGATCTGTGTATAATTATCTCATCAAATTAAGACTGGAGACCTCACCACCAACACATAATATCAAAGGCTTATTGGATGTTAGGATTATTACGACGTTCTTTTTCAACTAACATAAACCAAGAAACATCTATATATCACTAGTCAGATCCCAATTAATGTTTTGTTCAACACTATTATTATTTGGGGGGAAAGGGCAGACAGCAAAGCTGATTAAGCCCAAACAATCACAAAAGTTCAATCAAGTTTGAAAATGTAGCTAGCTAGAGTGTTCATATGGAAACCATAACACTATGGAAACCATATATTTATTAAAAGGTATCAGACAACTAAAACAGCTTCAGTGTCGCACAACAAAGTACATATTGAATGACTATACCAGCTACTATAAATCTCGACTACTTGAGCTCAAAATTTTGCCTTTAATGTATGTTTTGGACATCTGTGACATATAGTTAAAAAAACCTTAAAACCCTTATAAATGCATTTAATATCACTGACTATATTACACACGATCCGGATCTAGCTATAAACTGCAACACATAAGAAATACTAATGTTTCCAGCAGCAACTTCTATTCAACAGACTCCCTCGTATATGGAATGTTTTACCAATAATAAATTACAATCTTAGCCTACCTACTATCAAGTAAAAACTTACAAACTTTCTATGGAATCATTTTGAACTAAATTTTGATCCTGACAATGCATGCACTTTTTCTATTGTTTGTCCCTGTTGTAATTGTAGTAAGTCCCCCAAACCTCCAAACTTTGATCATCTGTAACCCTTGCTTTAAATGAGTTTTATATAATATGATATAAGCAACTATAACTAATCTTAATAACTACTTACTCCTGGCCACTGGCACTGGATGCCAGTGGACCTTCGGCATACACTAGATTTTAAGGACTACTATAATGTTTATACTGTATGTATCTTGTTGTATGTATGCTGTAAAGCAAATAATAAATAATAAAATCCCTATATATGCCTTATTGCTGGCACAAGGTACACGACATATGCTTACAGTACAGCAGCAACAATTCTTCAACTGAAGGAGTTGGGAGTAACCTTAGCAGGTACACCGCCCTTCATATGTGAGAGACACATAAGTATGTGTTGTGTAAGTCTGTTCCGGTGTTATTCATTTATAGCTATACTGAGCTTCACCAGCTCAGTATGACTGATACTGCACATAAGTATGTAGCTAAAGAATTAAGGTGTCCCTCACAAAATTTCTATAGCTACTCTGGACATCTCACATCTATTACACAGGACTTGGTAAAGGATTCCACAATTTTGATTGCTGGTGATAAATATAGGGATTGGGATGATGATGTAAAAGCTATCGTATAGCTAAAATTACAATTAGCTCCTCTATCACTCTGTATCGGTATTTGGTTACCAATTTACAAGGTTGAAAGGCCAAGGGCTTGCATACATGCATAATAGTCCATTGTGGCATACAACAATATGAGGAGTATTGTATTCATCATGTCCACTATGTAAAATGGAGCAGCAGTAGGCCTGCACTAATCATGCCAGCACAATTTGATGGTTGGTTGGTTGACTGGTGGTAGTGCCCGTGGAGATAGATTCTTTATTTTATAAATGAATTTGTCCATGCATGTCATTTGTAACACTGTCACGTCACTTCCACTAATTCCGTGAAGAATCCTGGCCGCTTCGTCGGTAGTATAGTACAAGGGCTTCTACAGGAACAGCTCCATAATATCACATTAAGTTCGTTGCTTGATTTGCTGTAGCAGTGGCCATGCGCTTAATTTGCACCTGCAGATGTCAACACGTGCTTCGTTATTCATGTTATTCCACGTTCCCCGCGCTGAGTTATATTTTAGCGAAGGAGCTACCGAGGCTACATTCCCGGTAGATGTGGCGTAGTGGTGGCCCAACTATTGGCACATGAAGGTCGCTCAATCTGTCAGTTCAAAGGATAGTCCAATAGAGCGTTATTTTTTACATCCCGTCCCGTAAAGTAGTAATGTAGCATTTTCCGGAATTGTTCCGTCCCGTCCCGTTCCGGAAAGTAGGTATGCCCAATCTCAGCTACACACTTCACTACATAACCCGAGACAAAACCTCTTGAAACTATGGTTATCCGCTGATTTCAGTAAATTGTAGTAGTCTACTTACCGTTTAAACCCCCATTCAGCTGCCTGAATCAGAGCTCGGACAGAACGGCTCATTCTCTTGGGCTTTTCCAGGTTAGCTTTACTCATTCTGTATCTCATACAACTTTGTGGATACTCTAGTAAGTAGTATGTACCTGATCCAAACTTAAGCAGCACCTGCCAGTGCCAACTTGCTTGGTGCAAATCGCTCATATAGACAACCTGGAAAGTTAAAAATATAGAGTAAGCCACCAATGTTCGACCACCATCGGTTCGGACGCAATTTTTCTTTAAACCCGCAAAGAAAATTTCTGCTCTTGTTATGCCTTTGGAGTGGTCTAGGCCATAAACTCTTGCATGCAAAATTTCAGACCTGCAGCTTTCTTTGTCTGGCTGCAGGAGCTGCAAAAGTGACCTGTCCGAATGTTATCAATTCTCGGACAAAAATATGTATCATCGGTCGAGTGGCACTGCTAGTAATTCTTGAAGCTGATCAAATCTTTCTGTGCTTGATATGAAAGAGCAACCCTTATACTCTCAAAATATATGCAGATATTTGGCTTAGTCCTTATTGGCTGTGAATTACAAAGCTTCAAAGTCACCTCTGTCGAGCATTCTTAAATCCGGCCACATGTGAAGCTTGTGCAAATCAAATAGTTACCTATATTGAATTCAAAGCTATTTTTATGAACATAGAGAGCATCAGCTACTGTTCAATAGTAAATAGATACATGCACGATGACCGCACCTTGATTTTTTCACGAATAGCTACATTACATTTAGGCTTCTCTGACAGTAGCAGCCTACCTACTGCACCCAGCACTAATATACACAATCCAAATCCACTTAAATGGGGTTTTGACTATCCCCAAATCTTAAAAATTCAAAAGTTTCTCTTTAAAACATTCAGGATATTAGCCAGATCGAAATACTCTAACAGAGCAGTCACTTACTGTAATACGATCAGCCAATGTATTATCACTTGTTCGCCCAATTGTTGAATGTAACAATGTCATATGGGGACCTTCTTACACACTTGACAATCAAAAACTTGAAAGAATGCAGTGTAAAGCAACCAGAATGATTCCATCTATCAACCATTTATCATACTACGACAGATTAAGACATCTAAACATACCATCTTTACAACACCGTAGACGAAGGGGTGATTTGATATATTTGTACCAAATTCTCAAAGGAAGTTATGATATAGAAAATCATTTATTTACCCCATTCACTTCTACTGTAACAAGAGGTCACACAAGGAAATTATTCAAACATCACACTAATTCGTATACAAGATCTAATTTTTATAGTAACAGAGTAATCAATGACTGGAATTCATTACCCCAATCTATTGTTGATTCTCCCTCTGTCAATGATTTTAAAACACTGCTGGACAGACACTACAGTAATTGCTTATTTGATTTTGTATAGTAATTAGAATAGCTAAGTACATAATAATTAGTAATTTTGTTTATGGATGCACAGGCATAAGCCTTTATCCTTAAAATACAAAATACAAATTATCACGTGTAATCAGTATTTAAGTGTTGTAATCAATGAAATTCACATATTAATAGTCTTATTGAAGTGAATATACCTCAGCGTGGCCCTCAGATTTTCTGACTGCTCCAATTGTATAATAGGTGACTGTTCTATTAGAGTGTTTCGATCTGGCTAATGTCCCTGACATTTTGGAGAGCAATTTTGACATTTTTAAGACAGAGGTTCATCAAAACTCCATTTAAGTGGATTTGGATTGTGTATATGTGTGCTGGGTGCAGTAGGTAGGCTGCTACTGTCAGAGAAACCTAAATGCAATGTAGCTATTCGGACAAAAATCAATGTGCGGTCATCATGAATGTATCTATTTGCTATTGAACGGTAGCTGATTCTGTCAATGTTCATAAAAATAGCTTTGAATTCGATACAGGTAACTATTTGATTTATACGAGTTTCATGTGGCCGAATTTAAGATTGCTCGACAGAGGTGACTTTGGAGCTTTGTAATTCACAGCCAATAAGGACTAAGCCAAATATCTGCATATATTTGGAGAATATAAGAGTTGCTCTTTCATATCAGGCACAGAAAGATTTGATCAGCTTCAAGCATTACTAGCAGTGCCACTTGACCGATGATACATATTTTTGTCCAACAATCGAGAACATTCGGACAGGTCACTTTTGCAGCTCCTGCAGCCAGACAAAGAAAGCTGCAGGTCTGACATTTTGCATGCAAGAGTTTATGGCCTAGACCTCTCCAAAGCCATAGCAAGAGCAGAAATTTTCTTTGCGGATTTAAAGAAAAATCGCGTCCAAACTGATGATGGTCGAACATTGGTGGCTTACTCTACTACACAAATTATTTTATAGTGTATTATGTTATGCTTGTACACTGTATGCGTGTTCGCTTTCTGTCCAACTTGACATCACGTCTTTGGTAGCCTTGTCTTCTGTGTACGTAGCTAGGAGCCTTTTCTGGCAGGCCAGTCCCACTGCATGATGATGCTCTCGAAGACTCTATTAGTTAATCACACATACAGTAGGAATGCACAAACACATGAACTAGCTAGCCATTATAATGCACTTGGTAAATGTTCGGTTAGCCAAAACGAAAACTCTTGTAAAATGCCAGCCAAAATGGAAACGCTACGCCAACGGGAGGTGTTGTGCAAAATGTTAAACACCGGTGGAACGGGAACATTTTTTGTCCGCTAGTGTACTTATGTACAAAGATTAACTGAATACTAGTCATTAAATTGTGGTATGCGTATCTTACATTTCACTGCAAACCCATTTCACTGTGTGGTTTACTGGTTTTCCACTGTATACTCCATGAGAATATTGCGTATTTCCATGAGACTTTCTGCTCTACGTGCGTGCTTCCACTAGAAGTGAGGTGAGTACAAAGACGTGAGCCACGTACTAACGTGGTGTGAAATCACGCATGTTCACGTGTGATATGATGAAGTTGTAGTTGAGCTGTACCATAGCTTGTTCAATGATCATTTATCTAATTTAATTCCCATGTTGTTGCTGTACAAATTGAGTTATCACTGTTCTAACTGTGAAGCACTACAGGGTATAACTCCATCATAAAAGGCTCAAACTTTAGCTGTCTACTCTTTAGTTACTATAGATTACAGAGATGCAACAAAATGGAATCCAAAGAATGTGCGAAAATGGCCGTTTTTTTGCTTAGCCGGTCACGATTATGGTGCACCAAGGCATAAAGTTTCAAATTGTTAAATTCACATACTGTAAATTTGGTTCTTACTTCTTATCAACAATATGTTTCTTACATAATATGTTTGGACATGAGTATGAATAAATATTTTTTATTTCTTTGTGTAACTGTTGCTATGGTAACCATTATTCTACAATATGCACATTAATGATACATAGTCATTGTGAAACTGGCTCTAATGAGATTTGCATAACCAATTCTGATAACAAAAATGTGATGATTGTTTTTTACTAGATTCTTGGTTACTTGCTGTGTTTAACTAAAAAATAATGTCAAACACAATGCTCTATAATGCCAAGTGCAGCATAAATGTATATCGCTGTATATAATACCAATAAACAATACATAGAAAAAACAAAGTTACCTGTAGCTCTACCAGATGTTGGCTCTGGTCTACCCTTTTTCTTGGGGCTTTCATCTATTAACAGGAGTAATAAGGTATGTAGTTTGTATGACATGAATTGAGAATAACTACTAAGTACTGTAGGTAAGCTAAAATTTTATTACTTTATGAACTGACAACACAAACAGATTGCTCACTGTTCAACAAACATTTACATAATGTATACATATCTGTGTATGATACTGTAACTACTTAATAGATATACATGTAGTCAAATGGTACATGGGTCATTTCCTGTCAAATCAACAAGGAATTTAGGGTCACCTCTCAGATTTTGACGAAACTTGGTATGTTTGTAGTATCTGTGGTGCTTATCACTCATGCAAATTTTTAGCTCCATACATTCCATAGTTTCTGATTTATAACCACAACTGTTTTGAATATTTCATGAAAATTTGGTCCATCTCTAGTTACAAAAGTGACTGCAACTTTGTACTGTGTACATATTTTTAACACAATTTTCACTGATGGAAGACTGTTGATTGACCTTTCAAGTGATCCCTAAATTATGGGATATCTACTTCATTATGGTTCAAAAGTACTTCATTGAAAACTTTAATCCTTTATATTTTGAAAAATGCTGCTTGAAATTTTTCAAATTCTTTTGTGAATAATGATAGGGTCATATCTATGTTTGATAAAATTTTTGTGGTGGGACCACAATGGGCTCAAGAGATATAATGAATTATGTTGAGGTATGTGATGGAATTTGCAGTCTATTATTGCTGTATTGGAGTCTACACCTCCAATAACCACTGATAACAAGGCCATGCCAAGTTTATCTTACAGAGTGAAGGTGTCTAGCTACATTGCAACCTGTATTAATGACCACCTGTATTGAAAGACCATCTATAAGCTGCAGCTAATTTTTACTTTAATTGGATCTTAATGTATAGCACCAAAGCATCAATCTTTTCTAGCAAATCCAAAAATGGTCCTTATTAGACAGGTTGACTATAAATGAGATCATCATGCGTCCATAAACACATTAATGTTGTACTATCTCTTCAGTTATACCTTATTTCTTAAGTAAAATCTTGCCGTAGTGCACTTACATACATATCCCAACTCTACACTATTCCAAGTTACGTACACAGCTGCATAGGTCCTCAAAAAGGATATCTGGGTACCTTGATAGCCTCACGATCTTACTTTATAATTGTACATACATTTTAGACCCAAGACAAGTCTGTGGTTTCTCGAAAATGAACACTTCATCAATGGTCCAGGGAATAGAAGAGTTACACTATATACGGTAGATGCATTACTTGTACCAAGAGTTTTTATATTATTAACAGTTGCTTGCACCTCAATGTGTGATTTTAGTACTGTAATTACTAAAATTAATGGTTTTTCAAAGTATTTTGTGTTCACGCTTTGAAAATCTTTACAGGTAAATGATAAATATGTGATCAACATGTTTACTTCCTACGTGAGTATGTGTATGAATTTATGACTTGATCTTCAAAGTGGTCGTGAATGTAAAGTAATTTAGAAATTAATTTCACACATTGAGGTGTGTAGTGCATGTATACAGTAAAATCTCCTCCCCATCCCCAGGACCATAATAAAGTGCTCATACTACAGAAGCTACAGAAGTATCTTGGTCTAAATGTATGTGCACCACTAGAGCGGGAGTACAGTGTATAAACAGGTGTTCTGGTTATCAAGGTATCCAGGTATCCCTTCTGAGGAGTTCTGTTGTATGTACCTATGCAGCCACATACGGAACTTAAATATGGCTAAGTCCACTACAGTGGGATTCAACTTAATAAAGAAGGTGCTTGTGAAAAGATGGTACAACATTTACGTGATGTTTATCGACACATGGTGGTCAGATCTGTAATTCATAGTCAACCTGTCTAATAAGGACCATTTTTGGATTTGCTAGAAAGGGTTGATGCTTTGGTGCTATACATTAAAGAAGTATAACTTAACTGTAGCACATAGATGGCCTTTCAATACAGGTAGTCATTAATACAGGTTGCAATGTACCTAGACACCTTCACTCTGTAAGATAAACTTGGCATGGCCTTGTTGTGAGTGGTTATTGGAGGTGTAGACTCCAATACAGCAATAATAGACTGCAAATTCCACCGCATACCACAACATAATTCATTATATCTCTTGAGCCCATTGTGGTCCCACCACAAAAATTTTATCAAACATAGACCATGACTCAATCATTATTTTAAAAAGAATTCAAAAAAATTCAAGCAGCACTTTTCAAAATATAAAGGATTAACGTTTTCAATGAAGTATTTTTGAACCATAATGAAGTAGATATCCCATAATTTAGGGATCACTTGAAAGGTCAATCAACAGCCTTCCATCAGTGAAAACTGTGTTTAAAAATATTTACACAGTGCAAAGTTGCAGTCAATTTTATAACTAGAGATGGACCAAACTTTCATGAAATATTCAAATTATTTGTGGTTATAAATCAGAAACTATGGAATGTATGGAGCTAAAAAATTGCATGAGTGATAAGAACCACAGGTATTACAAACATACCCAGTTTCGTCAAAATCCGAGAGGTGACCCTAAATTAAATTCCTTGTTGATTTGACATGGAATGACCCACATGCATAGCTTAAGACTTGACCATTGTTGATAGGCATAGGTGGTGAAAAGGAGGCTAGGGTACTGAAGCCCCCCTCGCTCTGCTGAGGGGTAGGTTTAGTCCCTTCAGAGTGTTATCATGCTGACATTATTCTCTTGAAGTGGGGCTGAAAACCGTGATAAAGATCAATATACTCTGATTGAATGCTAAAATACCCTAATAGAGCAGTCAAGGTCTTCATAAAAGTGTTCCTAAAGTAGCTTTAAAAAAAAGTTGCCTACAGTGGGAATCAAACCAGGTACCTCTTTCTTTAAGAATTGGTGTCTTACCACTGTACCAAGTGTTTCCAGGTGGCTATAGGCTGTTTTGTATTGTTCATAAATGCTATATGTTTATTAATCCTGTAGTTAACAGCTAAAAGCTTTGCCAAAAAAGTTTTTAACTGGAGAATAGCCTGTTTTAAATATTTTGAATAAAAGTTGGTGTTTTAGTTAAAATGCTTTAAAATGTACCTATATATAAAATTGCTATAAATTAATTTTGGTGAACTTTGAGACATTGTGAAAGCTAAAATGGCTACAGCTTCTAGGGGCTGTGGCCCCCAGACCCCCCTGCTTCCAGAGACTCTATATTCTGGTCAGCCCCCCTCATATCAACTACATCCTCCACCACAGTTATAGGGCAACAAGTACATGCACAAGTAGTGATTCGGGTATCCCAAAGTGGTGGGTCAGCTCATACCAGGTTGCCTCATAATGAGATTGTTACTATTATTATTACTAGGCCCGGGGCACATATAACCAAGTACAACCACTAATGGGACAATCTACTAATAGGGCATGTATAATAGTGTATGCGCGGCCATCACAGTGTGTGTGGGTTGACAAGATACACACACACACACACACACACACATATATATATATATATACCATAATCACGTGAAACTTCAAAGGCGCCTCTGGTTGCATATAGGGCATATACACCCCAACCCACAGGTGAGTATATATATACTTACCTGGGTGAGTATATATACATACCTACCTGAGGTGAGTATATACATACTCACCTGGGATATCACGTGACACATTACTGTGTCACGATTACGGGCTGATAGCCCGACGTGGGCGGGTAAATGATGCCCACGCTAGCATGACTAATCACCCAGATGACTCAGGCTAATAGCCTTCGTCACGCTAGGTGATCAATCACCCCAGCCAGTAAGAGTCCATTCACTGGACTCATTTTATACCCATACCTAGCGACTTCGATGATGGGCGGCAGCAAGTGACGTTGCTCCTACGTTTGTTGATATGAACGGACAAGTCCTGGTGATACAAAGAGATATGTTTACTAAGTCCCACAATCAATTTGATTCTTTATTGTGAGAGCTGAATTGTGAGAGGAACATTTCCAGCATGTCTACCATGCCAAACTATGGCGAATTAAGTGTAAATAGATACTTTAAGTTGGTTTGTGTGTATATGGGTTGTTAGTAAGTAAAGTAAGAGTTAGAACCTTGCTACAAAATCCCACATCGAACTACATTCTCTAGATCAGTTATACCGAGGATATACCAGGAAGTGAAGGAACAAGTCATGTCTAAAGTAGAAGTTTTGCAGAAGATGAAGACCAAGTGACACTAACAACAGATATGTGGACATCGGAAGCGAATGAAGCTTACCTTGGGGTAAGCTGTCATTATTTAATGCAAGATTTTCAGTTGGTGTCTGTGTGTCTGGCTGTTGAACATTTTTCTGGACGACACACAGGTGTGAATATAGCTTCGGGTATAAGGCATATACTCAGTAATTATGCCATTGATCAGTCTACAGTGTCTGCAGTCATAGCTGATAATGCTGCAAACATGGATTTAGCTCTATGGTTAGGAGAATGGAGAAGCAGGCACTGTTTTGGTCATACCCTTCAGCTAGCTATATCTGATGGCTTGAAAATGTGTCCAGCTGTGCTGGACATGATAAAGTCTGCCAAAGCCATTATAGCATTTTCCCACTGTTCCATTAAAGCAACCGAAAAGCTGAAAGAATTGCAAGCTCAGTTGAAGCTACCTGACCAGAAGATTATCACAGATTGTCCAACACATTGGAATAGTACATATTATATGCTCCAAAGGCTGTTTGAGCAAAAGGCTGCTATCACTGTGATGTGCAGCTCAACTGGAGGTCCGTGAGCAAGCTTATCAGTTTCAGAATGATCCACGCTGGAGGAACTCGTGCAAATACTAAAGCCTCTGGAGGAAGCTACCAGGGAACTTAGTGTGGAACAAACTGTGTCCTCCAGCAAAGTTATCTCTTTGTTAAACGCTATTTTGCATGGATTGCAAAAACATGTTGTGGATGATGACAAACACAAGTCCCAGAGAGCCAGGACAGCAGTGCTCCTATGTCAGAAGACTGCCAGCAAGTGGTTTCGGGGTTGATTAACTCAATAGAAACAAGATGGATTGATTATGAAAATGATGAGATTTATCCTGTTAGCACACTGATGGATTCATGGTTTAAGGAAGTATCCTTTAGTGCATCAGCACTAGACAGAGTCAAGAAGTTGTTACTTACCTTGATGAAGAGAGTGATCATAAATGCAGATGAAGCTCATAGCAGTACAGCATGTGTGATAAGTGATGATGAAGATGCTCAAACTGAAAAGAAAAGTCTCTGGGATAGTTTCAAGGAACATTTAAAAAAGAAAAGGGCTAGCCATCAGTCAGCAACTCAGCTTAACAAAGATGAACACGAATTAACCTTGTATTTGAGTACTCCTTACATTGACAGGAAGGCTAACCCTTTGAATTGGTGGAAATTAAACAAAGGTCAATTCCCTATTCTTTCACAGCTAGCAAGGGACTATTTGGCCATTCCTACTATGTCCACTCCTTCTGAATGTCTATTTTGTGCTGTTGGATATATCAGCAATCAAAGAAGATCTTGCCTAAATGGAGAACATATCCATCAATTGGTATGTTTAAACAAAAACATGTGAATGGCTAACTAAACAGTAAACACTTATAGAAAATTGTCTAATTATACGTACATGAATTTTATAATTTTTTATTCTTTTTAATTGTAATATTGCTGAAAACTTGTTTTGTGCAATTTATTCAATAAGATTATGGTATCGATATCGAGTAAAAGTAGAAATATCGTATCAATATCATATCGAAATGAAAATTCTGATATCGCACAGCACTACTAGCAAGCCAGAAAATATATAAAATGTAAGTAAACAATACAAACAAACATACCGCTATTAATCTTGTTATTGTGCAGCTGGCATGGCAAACTCCCTTCATGTTGGTGTTGGGCATGGTGTGGCTGCCTTAATTAGCTACCTGCTTCACAGAGGACATCCACTGGCAGCTGGCATGGTGACTTGAGACTTAGTGTGCCAGCTGGCAACACTTTCAAAAACAAAGGAACAGTGGTTCACTCATCTAAATAGGTAATTGAATCCAGCTCCTTTGTAGTGGTTATCACATGCTAAATGTTTTGATCGGCATTAAATAGAATCATTGCACGGTTTCTATCACCTCCATGAAAAACACTAGCCCATTATACGATTGTCTCTTCATACAACATGGATTCTATTCCTGGTGAATGTGAAGCCTTAGGCCCTGTAGTTTTCTCAAACATTATTTATTATTTTTATTTATGATGTAATTTTAACCGCATTTCTTATTATGTACCAATATTTTGAGTGCAGCTGTTTTTTGTTGTATGTACCAAATCCTTTGTGTAGAGCATACTACAGAAAACCACTTTGCTTGGTAAGTATAGTATAGGCATGTATTTTGGATTTGTACTCTGTGAAATTTTGTGCTATACACTACTAGCAAACCTCAAGCATTTCCTTGTATAGCTACATCTCATGTAGGAGCTTTGTGTTTGTCCGCATGTACTTATCAACAATGGTTTGGTACAAGAAAAGGTACGCTTAACAGGTAATATGCACTTAATATACATGTGTACTTTTAACAACCAGACTCTACAGTATGTATAAATATTTTTTGTGATCAGCACCTGAAGAAAGCAGATTTCATAATATTTTTGCTCTCTGGAAAATATCTGATCTGTACCTTTTAATTTTACACGAACTACTACAAGTACAGTAAGAACATACATAATTATAATTTATAAATATGTATATCCTTACATGCATGTACTCAGTGACATATTTTATTTTCAGGCAACACTCATGGTGATGTTGTACTGTTATTAAAATCCAGGCCCCCAATTACCATGTTGCAGTAAATATGGAATGTATAGAATATGCTATGCCATTACAGTGAATCCTATGACTTCCAAGCAGTTCCATTCTTAGGATTTGATGATAGTGTGAAATGTCTGAGCCAATTAATTTAGGGTTTAGAAAAATCAGTCTCATCGCCCATGACAGATTTGATTTTTCCAAAGAACACAAAGTTACACTAATAAACTTTCAAATTTCATAACAAATCTCAGCAAGACTTGAGTGGTATGCTTTTGCTGGCTGCTTTTTCCAAGCACAGCGGCAATCTACATGTGCAGTCTGGGGCCCTAATGGAGTTCTTGCCAGCCAAGGGATGACTGCACATGGCTGTACAGCTCTGTGGTGTTATATAAAGCCCTGTACATATTCTTTCATTATATCCAGTTTTGACATGTGAATAGCCCTTAACATAGCCTAATCCATCCCTACTCCTTCAACAGCCCCTTGCCCTCCTCCGCCATCCATTTTGAAGCTTACCTAACACAGTCAACCCCATTTTAAGAAGTAATTAAAATAGCAAGAAACTTAGCAACTTAGCTGTTGGGTACTTGTACAGTGGATGCTCTGGAATTAATTAAGAAATTGGTATTGAATATGTGAAAAATTGGTACACGTAACTTCATCCATTGGCGAGCTACAAAACACTAAATACTTGAAACCACCATTTCTCGAAACTTTTAAATGGGCGATTAGACCGGTTTTCCCAGACTAGGTCACAGCTTCATTCAATTAATAGACTATCACCATAATAATTATCATACAGTATATTATCTATAATAGTATCATACAGTATATTATCTATAATAGTATATTATCTATAATAGTATATTATCTATAATAGTATCATACAGTATATTATCTATAATAGTATCATATACTATATATTCTAAATAAACACATGCACATGCACAATAAGTGCTCTAAATGAACAGTGTATTCATGTTCAGACAAATTCATTACTTACATAGTAAAGAACTGATAAGAAGCATAACTCATTCAAACCACAAAAATGCACAAACGTACCTTCTCAATAATTATTATAATAACTACAGGGCTCAATATTGCAAATTGACTAGTTACTTTTATTGATGTCTGGACATTGTGGCTGGATAAATCAGAATGCAGTACAGTGCTGCTAGAAAGCAGCCTTACAAAGGCAGTAATATTTAATTTTGTTTATGGTTTGTGGCCACAAGCTTTACCTCAAGCCAAAACAGTGAGGTTTGAACACCAGCCTACTTGTACTTGTCTGCTATGAATGTGCAACATCTATTTAATTAACCCCCTCACCACCAAATTTGTAGAGGCCTCCAAATCTACTGCTTCTAAACTGCTATAACCTACACACCATATAATCCTATAAAACTATATATCAATTTACTCGTTGTAGAACAAGGAATTCGATTATTGAGTTGCTGTTTACAAAAGAGCAACCACAAAGCCATTATGTAACTTCGAAGTGCAAAAATCAGCCAAAGTGAAACCAAACGTGAAATTTCACTACTTTACAGGCTAGGACTGTTTATAATAGCACAATACACATCACTAACCTGTTTACAGTTGAAGCGATAATCACAAAATCTGGTTTTCTAGCATTGTACATGCGTATACAGACATGAGGTCACTGTTTCGAGAAGTAAAAAGGTAGCAACACTCCACTCAAACCTATATAATCCTTCTCCTTATTGTTTCTCTTAATTAATAGTGCCATTATCACTTCAAAGAACCGTCTACAATACTTGTTATCAACATTCTGAAAGTATGTGATTGCATCATCTTTCCACGTGAGTGCGCGGGAGACTGGACATCCCTGTTCCCATCACTTAAGGGCATGGCCGCTACAGGATAAGCGCAGGAGCTACTAAAATGCTCAACTGAAGTTACAGAACACTTGGAATGCGATGCTATGGGCATTTATATATCAAAACTGCCATATGACGGTTGTGGCAGTGAGATGGTTAAAACCATGTTACCTTTGACTTGTGGGATGCATAAAGTTTCATTTAATAGCTAAAAAACTGTTGTACTTGGCTAGAAACAGTATGATACATTATTTTATGACATGGTTACATGCCATAGATTATCTCTCAATAATCTATGTTACAAACTTTTGGCATGACTATAGCATCTTGAGTACTGAAATCTTAAAACTGGGCACCAGTCCATTTTATATTTTGGCAGGACAAAATCCGTGTTGTACTGGCAGTTTCACAGTACACTCAAAAAAATCACCAGGAGCCCTGAACTATTTTACATACATTAGAGGCAAACTTGATATGTATCACTCTTCATGGGCAGTTCAGAGGGGACACCAGCACTATAATTTGTATTTGGTACTGTTTCAGATGACAGAAAGTGCGTTATAAGTTATAATGCACCGACCACAGTGCAATATACACACACTACACTGGCTACAGTTTTGTGCACTATTGCACACGTGCTGGCAGCTGAGACTACTACAACATCCCACCTAATAGGTGGAAAGGCACCTCACAGATCACTCGAATTCTTTTATAGCCTGCCATGTAAAAGTCTATTATGGGCCATAACATCACCGATATGTATAATGTTTACCAAGCAGCCAATGGCAATTGAAAAAGCCAACGTGGTGGCCACAATATTATATAAAACTGTACTTATACACCTTACTAGTCTGGTACCATCTGAACCTAGGTAAAACTGTAATCCACTTCAACAATGACTAAATAAAACTTATATTCTCAACATTACGCAAAAATTGTGGCAACCAGTTTTTGCCATGCCACCAGATTCAAGTTTAGCCAGTATGTATAGTAAGAATTAGACTAGTGTCATTTAGTAATTAGGTTTGTTTACTGAAACCGTCTATTAGCTGCTTTTTTTTCGCTGGAGAGAAACATTACAGGCGATTGAATGATCACGTATGCTGAGCACTACATGATGAGAATTGAACAGAAAATGCAGGTTAGTGATATGCCCATAGCGTACTAGCTTTCAATATCTTAGGTGGCTGCGGTACTGTAGAGGAAACGTCACCTCAATGTTTGGCTATGTCACCCACAATCGATGTTAGAAACCTGACCTTTATAAGAGTTCCAAATGTCTTATGAGACTCTCTCCATCTATTAAGTGAGTGGTACATAACAGTTACACAACGTACACTTGTGCTCTGCCTGTATAAACCCACTTGACTTCGGGCCTGAAGGCCCTTTGGCTTGTATGTTTATATCAGGCAGAGCACTCGTGCCCATCGTATAGCTATATCTAATCCAAAACAGCCAATGTGTAAAAAAAAGAGTGCAGCCCTCAAAAAAAGCTATGGTGAAAAAAGATGTGAAATGGAAGGTGGTGGCCAAGAAATGGCTGTGATGTTAGGTTAATGGTCAAAATTTTAATGACAACAATTCAGGTGAAGTTTGGTGCTGCTTGGTCTTGGCACAAAATTCACCTGAATTGTTGTTATTAAAATTTTTACAGTTAACCTATCATTACAACCATTTCCTGGCCGCCACCTTGCATTTCACATCTTTTTTCACCATAGCTTTTTTGAGGGTCGCACTCTTTTTTTTACAGCTTGGCTGTTTTGGATTAGATTTCACTTCTTATTGTATTTGTATATCCCAAAGCTGGCCTATGGCCAGCTTTGGGGTTTTTTTTAACCTATCTTTTTTCTTTACCACAGGAAGAAGAAAAGATGAAGCAGATGTTAAATACTTTAAATATTTCTGATTTTATCAATAAATGTACAAATTATATATATATAGTACATATATTTATTACAGAACTCTCTAAATGGTGGTTTCTTTGTAGCTGAGCACTCTACAAGGTGACTTCTTCCAGCTGATCTCTCTACAGGGTGAATTGTTTGCAGCTGAACTATCTACAAGGTAACTTCTTCTAGCTGATCTCTCTACATGATGATTTGTTTGCAGCTGAACTCTCTACAAGGTAATTTCCTCTAGCTGATCTCTCTACAGGATCACTTGTTTCTAGTTGATCTCTCCACAGGGTGAATTGTTTCTAGCTGAACTTTCTCCAGGGTAATTTGTTTGCAGCTGAACTCTCTACATGGTGATTTGTTTGTAGCTGAACTCTCTACAAGGTAGCTTCTTTTAGCTGATCTCTCTATGTTTGTAGCTGAACTCTCTACAGGTGATTTGTTTGCAGCTGAACTCTCTACATGATGGTTTCTTTGTAGCTGAACTCTCTACAAGGAAACTTTTTCTAGCTGATCTTTCTACAGGTTGGTTTGTTTGTAGCTGAACTCTCTACATGGTGGTTTCTTTGTAGCCGAACTCTCTACAAGGTGACTTCTTCTAGCTGAACTCTCTACAGGATGTAGCTGAACTCTCTACAGGTGATTTGTTTACAGCTGAACTCTCTACATGGTGGTGTCTTTGTAACTGAACTCTCCACAAGGTGACTTCTTCTAGCTGATCTTTCTACAGGATGATTTGTTTGTAGCTGAACTCTTCACAAGGTAATTTCTTCTAGCTGATCTCTGTACAGGGTGAATTGTTTGTAGCTGAACTCTCTACAAGGTAACTTCTTCTAGCTGATCTTTCTACAGGATCACTTGTTTCTAGCTGATCTCTCTACAGAGTGAATTGTTTCTAGCTGAACTCTCTACAGGGTGGTTTGTTTGCAGCTGAACGCTCTACATGGTGGTTTCTTTGTAACTGAACTCTCTACAAGGTGACTTCTTCTAGCTGATCTCTTTACAGGGTGATTTGTTTGTAGCAGAACTATCTACAGGTGATCTGTTTGCAGCTGAACTCTCTACATGATGGTTTCTTTGTAGTTGAACTCTCTACAAGGTAACTTCTTCTAGCTGATGTCTCTACAAGGTCACTTGTTTGTAGTTGAACTCTCTACATGATGGTTTCTTTGTAGCTGAACTCTCTACAAGGTAACTTCTTCTAGCTAATGTCTCTACAGGGTCACTAGTTTGTAGCTGAACTCTCTAAATGGTGGTTTCTTTGTAACTGAACTCTCTACAAGGTAACTTCTTTTAACTGATCTCTCTACAGGGTGAATTGTTTGTAGCTGAACTCTCTACAGGGTGATTTGTTTGTAGCTGATCTCTATACAGGTTACTTGTTTCTAGCTGATCTCTTGAATTCTCTTCAAGGTGACTGCTCTATTAGGATGACCGCTCTATTACAGTATCTCGATCTCACACTGGCTACACCAAGTTGGATTTTGTGTTATAACTCTGTGGCTTTTAGTCTGATTCTTCTACACCATTGAAGAGCCCTTCTAAGATGATTACTCCATCTGTACAGCAATGTTCAAAGCATTACCCCAAGTGGTTTACCTGGTAGGTGTGGAAAGTAGTCGTTTTTTTATCAGCTAATCTTGATTGCATAATTGTTACACACTGTTGGTTTTTTCATTGTTTCTTCCTGGTTTTTAGCTCGGTTTCTTTCAAACCACAAAACGTTTGAGGTTCTATAGTTAACCTATTCACCCACCGATTTTCAGCTTCTTCCCATACACGGTTTACCCTGTAGGCTTGACAACATATTGGTGTTATTTTTCGTGAATAATCGCTCATAACTCTTTGCCTGTTTATCGTATTCCAGCCACAGTTGGTACCAAGATGTGCCTTTATATCCCCCCTCTGTGTGCCAAATTGCAAGGCAATCGGATAAGGCGTTTGCATTTTATAGCATTTTTTGTAAGTGTGCGAAAAGAGGACGAAAAAGAAGGGAAAAAAACAAAGAAACTAAGCCAATTTTTGAAGTCGCATATCTCGGGAATGCTTGAAGCAATTCCGCTTGAATTTGGCACGTGGAGTACTGAAGTTGGCGGACGTGTCCACAGCAAAAATCACCCTGTTTCATCAAGGCAGCACAGAGCTACAGAGGTGCGAAAATTGTGTTTCGTTCTTCCTGTCAAAAAACTTACGGGTGTTGCGTGCTGGCTTCTTGGGCCGCACGACACACTACCGTGTGTCTTGCTAATGTGGCATTCAAGTTAGCGTAATCTGAGGGCATCCAATCCCTAGGGATAATAGTGGAAAATTTCAAAATTTCACAAAACTTGTACAGTTATGTGTTGATTATTGGAACATGAATTGCTGTATCTGTACAATTAATTATGTAAAAATCAAAGTGACTGTTCAATTAAAGTATTTTGTCAACAGAATGCCCCATTAGCTATTATGCGTACTTTTAAGTTATGAGACCACATACATATTACACTCTGTTTCAAACTACAATAGCACATAACCACCTAACATAGAGCAAAGCTTACTGTAACACAAAGTTGATAAAAGCCTATAACAACCTTTAGTTCTCATGCACTACAAATTTTCTTCTACAGAAAGGCAATTGTGAAAACTGGGCACTATATACATGGATGGATGTGCACTACCTATTATTATTATTATTTACAAATCACTCATGTTCATATGAAAGTGCATTCATATATATCATCTATGAAATAATTTGGTACGCACTTTCAGCCTATGTACCTGCAGTCACTTGGCCTGTGTTGTATTACGTACATACGCATAACAACACACAACATTTAAACATAACACTGATCTACACTGTACACTTACCAACACTATCAGATTCTGATAGTTTTCTTTTCCTGGGTTGACTTGCTGCAGAAATAAAAGGTTTCACTTCATAATATGAGTAAAACACATTAAAATTCCCAAACTTTAACGTACATATGGATATAAACCAATTTTCAAGCTACCATAAGTGTGAGAAAGTACTGTAGGCAATGAATAGAAGAAAGTAAGTCAACCATATTAAGGGCTTGATATCCCAAATTATCGTGGAGATTTTTGGTTTGTATGTAGGGTACTAAATGTGGAGTGTGCATACATGGAAATTTTGAAGATAGAACATTGAATTATCATTTGCATAAAACAATCTAGTGTGACTTACATGGTTCCAATTTACTTTGGAGTTCACGGGCCAACTTTGACACAGGGCCATTGTCATCTCCATCAAATGTTTCCATTACCTCAAGGAGCCTTGGAAAGTACATGTCAACATCACGGTTAATTATGTCATCCAGAAGGAATGATGTTCTTTTAGCTGATGTGTCTTTTGCTTGCATAGTAGACAACTGATCTCCAGAAAAAAAATTTTCCTCTATCAACATTTTTTCAAAAACATCATCCTTCATAGGTAGAGTCTTCAGTAGTTTTACTTGACATTTCTTAAAAACTTCTTTTGAAGTTGGCATTTTATCTTCTTGTTATAATACTATAAAAGCAAAATCTATAATAGCAATTTGCATAAGCAGTTGCACTGAAAATAAGGATGCTGCTTTGACCTTTAGAGGTGCATAAAATTAAGGAGAATGTGTGTTTACACACTACAGGCATGTATGGCGACATTATGTGGGAAAACTTAACATCTTTAGCACTAAAACTAAAATAATGTTTAATTCACTGGGCTACTTGTGGAACAGAAACAGTATCAGTAGAGGCTTACTTGTTATCAAGCGAAGGATAATGGCCACTCACATTATCCATGATTCAAATTTCACATTATGTTTCTAATTTCGATTGTTGGTTTAATCACGGTAGTGTCTAATCACTGTACTGGACTACCAGACTGGAATACTGGAATGAACTACTGGACTAACATTTTTTTGATTTTACACATTTTTAAGGGTGGAGTTACTGTATATTTGGGTGACTTGTGACAAGATTTCAGCACTGAGTGGTGATCTATATATGTGATCAGATTTTACAAAACTGATCCAAATTGCACATCAGGCAAAATCAAACTAACACCACCAGTGAATAGCTACACTATCGTACTACTAGTTTTGGCCCTCAGTATTACTCAAACTACTCGAGGCTGGTTTTAACAGATGTCTTTTCTGGGTGGTGTGGAGTGCTCAAATGGCGGTTTCAGGCCTTGTGAACGACCTGGCTTGGCAAGAATCAGTGGTTTACTGGTGGACAGCCTTATAATGTTGGCCAGACATTTTCTCTGTTGATTTTGCTACATATCAGCCACTAAGGAGCCAGCACAGCCCTATAATCTCGTGTCTGGACTCCAATCATGGTCTGCCTCCATTTTGAGGTCTATCTCTTGCCCTCCCCGCCACCCCCCACCCCCTTTGTGAGCACTCGTGATACTACTTCGCTCATCCAACTACTCAGATTTTCTATCTTATTTGGCAGGAAACTCTACAAGCAGCTACAAGTACTGGACGTGGCCTGAAAGGTAACAGATTGATACATCTTTTGTGTAAATTTCATATGTGTGCTTGCTATCCTTGGCGAGTTATGCTGGCGAGTTATGCTGGCTTCAATTCTTTAAAACCGTTTATCTCGAAACTTCTAATGTGCGATTTGGAACGTTTTTCCAATATCCAGTCACATATTAAACTGAATTGCTGTCCATCTGTCTGTCATGCATTCCATGGCATCCAACGATTATCTCACCAACCACTGCATGAGTCAGTATGGTTTTAACATCAAACAAAGCATTCATCATCTAAGAATAGTATAGTTTTTAAATGAAGTTTCCAACTGCCGTCATTCATTGTTTACAGCGTGTTGAATGCAAGGGTGTAACCTAAATCTTGTTGGAATTATTTCTGTAAACCGCATGCAAACCACAAGTAAACAGCTTTCCATTCAACTTAAGCTGATCTTTATAAACAACTTTTAGAAAATGCTATGCATAGTATGCTTTGATCCTTGGCAGATAATGAGGTCTTTAAAAACCATTAAGAAACCTGCTAGTAGGTTTCTAAAATGGTTAGAAACCTGCTAGCAGGTCTCTAACTAACTTAGTTAGAAACCTGCTAGCAGATAGACCTCAGCATTGCAAATCTCACTTTCGATCATTGATTTGCTATGCATGCTCTGCAAAGCATATACAGGCTAATAGCCTATAGACCAACAGAGCTTGACCTACTCCATTCCTTTTATAAGCACACCTACGCCAATTCGATTATGGGAGCTAGACTATAACGTTGTAAGTGCTATCATAAACGGAGAATTCCAGAAATATAATGGAGTTCTATTTAATGCCCGTCAGTGTTTCAAGCCTGTTTAATATGCTTTTACTGTACTTTAAGCGGACTCCCTATAAATAGGTAAGCTTTCTTGTAGAATGTTTATTTGTTTCTTGTAAAAAAAATTATCTAGGGGTGAAATCGTGTATATACTGGCTTAGTCACAGAAGGCCTAGCGCCAGACCAAGTATTATTAACCATTGACAACAATGTTACCACTTACTTTAAACCTTTGGTAGTGCTGGCTTTGTAACTATCACCCTTTGTTTGATCCACCAGCTAACAGAAGCAGCGATAATGTAGCTAGCTACAAGCTTTAATTCGAAAACACGTTCAATCTTCTCTCTGGTTGCATGACTCGTTATAACACTGTGACGATTTTGAAACGACATATAACTCAATCCCACAATGGTTCCACCTACATAGCGATATATATATCTAATCCAAAACAGCCAAGCTGTAAAAAAAGTGTGCGGCCCTCAGAAAGGCTATGGTGAAAAAAGATGTGAAATCCAAGGTGGCGGCCAAGAAATGGCTGTGATGGTAGGTTAATGGTAAAAATTTTAATAACGACAAATCAGGTGAATTTTTGTGCCGCTTGGTCTTGGCACAAAATTCACCTGAATTGTCATTATTAAAATTTTTACCATTAACCTACCATCACAGCCATTTCTTGGCCGCCACCTTGGATTTCACATCTTTTTTCACCATAGCCTTTCTGAGGGCCGCACACTTTTTTACAGCTTGGCTGTTTTGGATTAGATTTCATTTCTTTTTGTATTTGTATACCCCAAAGCCGGCCTATGGCCAGCTTTGGGACTTTTTAACCTATGCTTTTTTTCTTTACCACAGGAAGAAGAAAAGATGAAGTAGATGTACTTTAAATATTTTATCAGTAAATGTACAAATTATATACATAATACATAATATTATATTGATTACAGAAATCTCCATGGTGGTTTTTTTGTAACTGAACACTCTACAAGGTGACTTCTTCTAGATGCTCTCTCTACAGGGTGAATTGTATGTAGCTGAACTATCTACAAGGTAACTTCTTCTAGCTGATCTCTCTACAGGGTGATTTGTTTGTAGCTGAATTCTGTACAGGTGATTTGTTTGCAGCTGAGCTCTTTACAAAATGGTTTCTTTGTAGCTGAACTCTCTACAAAGTAACATCTTCTAACTGATCTTTCTACAGGGTGATTTGTTTGTAGCTGAACTATCTACAAGGTAATTTCTTCTAGCTGATCTCTCTACAGGGTGATTTGTTTGTAGCTGAATTCTGTACAGGTGATTTGTTTGCAGCTGAGCTCTTTACAGAATGGTTTCTTTGTAGCTGAACTCTCTACAAGGTAACTTTTCTAGCTGATGTCTCTACAAGGTCACTAGTTTGTAGCTGAACTTCTACATGGTGGTTTCTTTGTAACTGAACTTTCTACAAGGTACTTCTTCTAGCTGATCTTTCAATAGGGTGATTTGTTTGTAGCTGCACTCTCTACAAGGTAACTTCTTCTAGCTGATCTCTCTACAGGGAGATTTGTTTGTAGCTGAACTCTCTACAGGTGATTTGTTTGAAGCTGAACTCTCTAAATGATGGTTTCTTTGTAGCTGAACTCTCTACAAGTTAACTTCTTCTAGCTGATCTCTCTACAGGGTGATTTGTTTGTAGCTGAACTATCTACAAGATGATTTCTTCTAGCTGATCTCTCTACAGGGTGATTTGTTTGTAGCTAAATTCTGTATAGGTGATTTGTTTGCAGCTGAGCTATTTACAGAATGGTTTCTTTGTAACTGAACTCTCTACAAGGTAACTTCTTCTAGCTGATCTATCTACAGGGTGATTTGTTTGTAGCTGAATTCTGTATAGGTGATTTGTTTGTAGCTGAGCTCTTTAAAGAATGGTTTCTTTGTAGCTGAACTCTCTACAAGGTAATTTCTTGTAGCTGATGTCTCTACAAGGTCACTAGTTTGTAGCTGAGCTCTCTACATGGTGGTTTCTTTGTAACTTAACTCTCTACAAGGTGACTTCTTCTAGCTGATCTTTCTACAGTGTGATTTGTTTGAAGCTGAACTCTCTACAAGGAAACTTCTTCTAGCTGATCTCTCTACAGGGAGATTTGCTTGTAGCTGAACTCTCTACAGGTGATTTGTTTGCAGCTGAACTCTTTACATGATGGTTTCTTTGTAGCTGAACTCTCTGCAAGGTAACTTCCTCTATTGATCTCTCTACAGGGCGATTTGTTTGTAGCTGAACTCTGTGGTTTCTTTGTAGCTGAACTCTACAAGGTGATTTCTTCTAGCTGAACTATCTCTTTCCATAGTTGCATGAACTCCCTACAAGGTGACTTCTTCTAGCTGATCTCACTACAGGGTGATTTGTTTGTAGCTGAACTCTCTATAGGTGATTTGTTTGCAGCTGAACTCTCTACATGATGGTTTCTTTGTAGCTGAACTCTCTGCAAGGTAACTTCTTCTAACTGATCTCTCTACAGAGTGATTTGTTTGTAGCTGAACTCTCTACAAGGTAACTTCTTCTAGCTGATCTCTCTACAGGGTGGTTTGTTTGTAGCTGAATTCTGTACAGGTGATTTGTTTGCAGCTGAGCTCTTTACAGAATGGTTTCTTTGTAGCTGAACTCTCTAAAAGGTAACTTCTTCTAACTGATCTTTCTACAGGGCAATTTGTTTGTGGCTGAATTTTCTACAGGGTGATTTCTTTGCAGCTGAACTCTCTACATGGTGGTTTCTTTGTAGCTGAACTATCTACAAGGTAATTTCTTCTAGTTGACCTCTCTACAGGGTGATTTGTTTGTAGCTGAATTCTGTACAGGTGATTTGTTTGCAGCTGAGCTCTTTACAGAATGGTTTCTTTGTAGCTGAACTCTCTACAAGGTAACTTTTCTAGCTGATGTCTCTACAAGGTGACTAGTTTGTAGCTGAACTCTCTACATGGTGGTTTCTTTGTAACTGAACTTTCTACAAGATGACTTCTAGCTGATCTTTTTACAGGGTGATTTGTTTGTAGCTGAACTCTCTACAAGGTAACTTCTTCTAGCTGATCTCTCTACAGGGAGATTTGTTTGTAGCTGAACTCTCTACAGGTGATTTGTTTGAAGCTGAACTCTCTAAACGATGGTGTCTTTGTAGCTGAACTCTCTACAAGTTAACTTCTTCTAGCTGATCTCTCTACAGGGTGATTTGTTTGTAGCTGAACTATCTACAAGATAACTTCTTCTAGCTGATCTCTCTACATGGTGATTTGTTTGTAGCTGAATTCTGTATAGGTGATTTGTTTGCAGCTGAGCTCTTTAAATAATGGTTTCTTTGTAGCTGAACTCTCTACAAGGTAACTTCTTCTAGCTGATGTCTTTACAGGGTCACTAGTTTGTAGCTGAATTCTCTACATGGTGGTTTCTTTGTAACTGAACTCTCTACAAGGTAACTTTTTCTAGCTGATCTTTCTACAGGGTGATTTGTTTGTAGCTGAATTCTGTATAGGTGATTTGTTTGCAGCTGAGCTCTTTAAATAATGGTTTCTTTGTAGCTGAACTCTCTACAAGGTAACTTCTTCTAGCTGATGTCTTTACAGGGTCACTAGTTTGTAGCTGAATTCTCTACATGGTGGTTTCTTTGTAACTGAACTCTCTACAAGGTAACTTTTTCTAGCTGATCTTTCTACAGGGTGATTTGTTTGTAGCTGAATTCTGTATAGGTGATTTGTTTGCAGCTGAGCTCTTTAAATAATGGTTTCTTTGTAGCTGAACTCTCTACAAGGTAACTTCTTCTAGCTGATGTCTTTACAGGGTCACTAGTTTGTAGCTGAATTCTCTACATGGTGGTTTCTTTGTAACTGAACTCTCTACAAGGTAACTTTTTCTAGCTGATCTTTCTACAGGGTGATTTGTTTGTAGCTGAATTCTGTATAGGTGATTTGTTTGCAGCTGAGCTCTTTAAATAATGGTTTCTTTGTAGCTGAACTCTCTACAAGGTAACTTCTTCTAGCTGATGTCTTTACAGGGTCACTAGTTTGTAGCTGAATTCTCTACATGGTGGTTTCTTTGTAACTGAACTCTCTACAAGGTAACTTTTTCTAGCTGATCTTTCTACAGGGTGATTTGTTTGTAGCTGAATTCTGTATAGGTGATTTGTTTGCAGCTGAGCTCTTTAAAGAATGGTTTCTTTGTAGCTGAACTCTCTAAAAGGTAACTTCTTCTAACTGATGTCTCTACAAGGTCACTAGTTGGTAGCTGAGCTCTCTACATGGTGGTTTCCTTGTAACTGAACTCTCTACAAGGTGACCTCTTCTAGCTGATCTTTCTACAGTGTGATTTGTTTGAAGCTGAACTCTCTACAAGGTAACTTCTTCTAGCTGATCTCTCTACAGGGAGATTTGTTTGTAGCTGAACTCTCTACATGATGGTTTCTTTGTAGCTGAACTCTTGCAAGGTAACTTCTTCTATTGATCTCTCCACAGGGCGATTTGTTTGTAGCTGAACTCTCTACATGGTGGTTTCTTTGTAGCTGAACTCTACAAGGTGATTTCTTCTAGCTGAACTATCTCTTTCCATAGTTGCATGAACTCCCTACAAAGTAACTTCTTCTAGCTGATCTCTCTACAGGGTGACTTGTGTGTAGCTGATCTCTATACAGGTTTCTTGTTTCTAGCTGATCACTTGAATTCTCTTCAGGGTGACTGCTCTATTAGGATGACTGCTCTATTAGAGTATCTCGATCTCGCACTTGCTGCACCAAGTTGGATTTCGTGTTATAACTCTGTGGCTTTAAGTCTGATTCTTCTACACCATTGATGAGCCTTTCTAAGATGATTACTCCATCTGTACAACGATTTTCAAAGCATTACCCCAAGCGGTTTATCTGGTAGGCGTGGCAAGCAGTCGTTTTTTATTAGCTAATCTCGATTGCGTAATTGTTACACACTGTTGGTTTTTTCGTTATATCTTCCTGGTTTTTAGCTCGATTTATTTCAAACCACAAAAGGTTTGAGGTTCAATAGTTAACCTATTCACCAACCAATTTTCAGCTTCTTCCCATACGCAGTTTACCCTGTAGGCGTGACAACATATTGGTGTTATTTTTCGTGAATAATCGCTCATAACTCTGCCTGTTTATCGTATTCCAGCCAAATTTGGTACCGAGATGCGCCTTTATATCCCCTTCTGTGTGCCAAATTTCAAGGCAATGGATCTGGTGTTCGCGTTTTATAGTAGTTTTTGTAAGTGTGCGACATGAAAAAGAAAAATAAGAAGAAAAAAAATGAAGAAACTGAACCAATTTTTGAAGTCGCATATCTCGGGAACGCGCGAAGCGATTTCGCTCAAATTTGGAATGTGGAGTGCTGCAGCTAGAGGGCATGTCCACAGCAAAAATCGTCTTGTTTCATCAAGGCAGTACAGAGCTACGGAGGTGCGAAAATTGCGTTTTCTTTCTTCCTGTCAATATACTCACGGGTGTTACGCGCCGGCTTCTTGGGCCGCACGACACACTACTGTGTATCTTGATATATATATGACGTCCACATTTTCTAAGTCGGTTAGGAACCACGCCCTCAGCTCTTCGTGTTTTAGAAAACTCACTTCGCTCGGTTTCTGAAACCACGAAGAGCCTCGGTCTAGGTTCCTAACCTATACATAGGCTAAAAGAAACCACAGAGCACATTTGTTCAAAGCGGTAGGGTGTGGAACTTATAAGGGTTCTGTCCCCAGATCAAATCCTCGTGATAGCATTTTCTTCTTCTTACCTGACCTTTTTGGTTACAACTTTTATTTGCTTCCAACCTCTTTGGTTACAACTTTTCAGTTAAAACTTTTTTTTTTTTGCTTTAACAACCTTTTTGGTACATTGCGTTTTCGGTTATACCTTTTTTCTGTTACATGTATGTGTTCTTTAATGCACATAATATGGCATACCATTATTCTCTCACAGGGGACCGCTTACCTGTTTCAACATTGAATTTTATTTCAAGTGTTTTTGTATTACTCCAATGCTTTCACCCATATTTTGTTTCACATAATTGTTAGCTAGGTTAAGTAATTGTATAGTCTCAAGTTTCAGTTTGTTACATAGGTTAGGTAATCTGAAGTATGCGACACATGTTGCTATCAGACCTTCAGTGCTGACCACTGTAAAGCTTTAATAAGAATAAGATATCATTAAGAATACAGAATTTAATAGTATAACTAATGGCATGTATAAGGAATCCACAGGTATCAGTCACAACAATCTATCACCTTACTTCAATGCATAACATGTGAAACTCCTGTGCCAAAGGACAGGAACCAGTGCTGTAGGGCACTGTACGTTGATGTTACATGCTGCATTATGTACAAATTCATTCCTTTTTATAGTCAGTAAGTCAAATGTCACGTAGAATCTTTAATGGTGCCATTACCTGTGTGGCTGTATGACAGTTACTACAAGCACTGCATTTATAGTTTTCACCTTTGTGGTAAACATGTGGGATAATGCAAGGCTTAGCTACACACAGCTCACGCTCTTTAAAAGTGACATCACCTACACTTAGTTACATGAATGGCACTGATGTTTAATGCTTGGCTCCCATTGCTCATGCAGTTAATGTGGACATGGTTCTGCACACAGGCCTTAGCATGTAACATACACAGTACGGCAAGTGCTGCAAGTACCAATGCTACAACAGTATGTACAGCTTCATGTCTTTGTTGTCAGCATTTTAAGTGATTTTACATATATAGTGTACATAATGGACTACCAGCATCATTTGTACTTGTATGGTAAATGGTGTTGCACCGATAATCGGTATCGGGCCGATATTGGCTACTAGCTGATTAATCGGTTTTGATTAAATATCAAGGCCGATGTTAATCTCCACTGCGCTGTGTAGTATAATGATGTGGGGGAGGCTAGACATAAGTTATTTGGCATTTTAATTAAGTTATGTGTTAATGGTTTAGCAGTGACTACAAGCCATGCCCATAATAAATTGTCAGGGTTTAGGCCATGCCCAACAATAAACTGAGGTTTTTAGGTTTCTATGTAGTACCAGCCACTTGTCTCAACTGTATGGCAGTAGTAAAATGTACTTAAAACCTGTTTACCATGAGTAACTTTTACTTGTGGTATACATCTAACTTTACATTTTAGCCTAGAATGAGCTGTATATCAATGGTTATGTCACTAATATGAGCCATTTAATAATGATGAGATGAGTGTTAGTGTTATTAGTGTATATCGGATCGGTTATCGGTATCGGCTAATTCTGTTGCTTAATATCGGTTATCGGAATAATCGGCTAATTTGGATATCGGTGCAACACTAATGGTAAACACTCTAGGTATGCACAATATACTACGAACCTTATTGGTGCTACATTCTTTACTCAATGTGTGCCTTGAAGCATAATTATATTACCTACAGTATATGTTTACAGTATAGACAAGTGATGTCTTATACTTGGATTTCCAATGCTGTGTAGGATTTTTTGTCACTAGATAGCTATAAGATTAAACTTAGTGTAAAGTGCACGTACATGACTCATTGTAAACAGTCTGCACCATAGGGCAGGTACCAGTGCTAGCTGTAATAAGTCAAATGGGTTCAATTAAATGTATTCTATTCACTGTTTGACAGTATCTACTCTACTGTATAGCAGATACTGACATGTAGGTATACCCAAAAATGTTTCTCTCACTCTTAGGCACACGTGATTATTGTGATACTACTTTCTATAACATTCGTATATTGTTAATTGGTGATTAGTCCATAGTATGTAACTGTGTGCACATTAAATTTACCTACTTTACGTACTGTATGCCGTTGTGCTATGACCATGCAATTTTCTACTCCTAGTTAAATGGCACTGTAATATAGTTAACAGAATGCAGACATTTCATTTCAGTAAAGAAATATAATCAGTTATGTGATGGGATCTAGTTTGCGTATTTACACAGACCATATATGTTATAGAAAGTAGTATCTAATTCAAAACAACCAAGCTGTAAAAAAAGAGTGCGGTCCTCAAAAAGGCTATGGTGAAAAAAGATGTGAAATCCAAGGCGGCAGCCAAGAAATGGCTGTGATGGTAGGTTAATGGTAAAAATTCAATAACAACAATTCAGGTGAATTTTGGTGCCGCTTGGTCTTGGCACAAAATTCACCTGAATTGTTATTATTAAAACTTTTACCATTAACCTACCATCACAGCCATTTCTTGGCCGCCACCTTGGATTTCACATCTTTTTTCACCATAGCCTTTTTGAGGGCTGCACTCTTTTTTTACAGCTTGGCTATTTTGGATTAGATTTCACTTCTTTTTGTATTTGTATACCTGGGGCTTTTTTAACCTATCTCTTTTTCTTTTCCACAGGAAAGAAGAAAAGATGAAGCAGATGAATCCTTTAAATTTTATCAATAAATGTACAAATTATATATATATAATACATATATTTATTACAGAACTCTACATGGTGCATGGTTTCTTTGCAACTGAATACCCTACAAGGTGAGTCCTTCTAGCTGATCTCTCTATAGGATGAACTGTTTGTAACTGAACTATCTACAAGGTAACTTATTCTAGTTGATGATCTCTCTACAGGATGATTTGTTTGTAGCTGAACTCTCTACAAGGTAACTTCTAGCTGATGTCTCTACAGGGTCACTAGTTAGTAGCTGAACTCTCTACAAGGTGACTTCTTCTAGCTGATCTTTCTATAGGGTAATTTGTTTGTAGCTGAACTCTCTACAGGTGATTTGTTTGCAGCTGAACTCTCTACATGGTGGTTTCTTTGTAGCTGAACTCTCTACAAGGTGACTTCTTCTAGCTGAACTGCGTAGTTGAACTCCCACAAGGTAACTTCTTCTAGCTGATATCTCTACAGGATGAATTGTTTGTAGCTTATCTCTATACAGGTTACTAGTTTCTAGCTGATCTTTTAAATTCTTTCAGGTGACTGCTCTATTAGAGTATCTCGATCTCGCACTTGCTACACCAAGTTAGATTTCGTGTTATAACTCTGTGGCTTTAAATCTAATTCTTCTAGATCCTTTCTAAGATGATTACTCCATCTGTACAGCGAATTTCAAAGCATTGCCCCAAGCGGTTTTTCTGGTGGGCGTGGAAAGTAGCCGTTTTTTTTATTAGTTAATCTCGATTGCATAACTGTTACACACTGTTGGTTTCTTCGTTGTATTTTCCTGGTTTTTAGCTTGATTTCTTTCAAACCACAAAAGGTTTGAGGTTCAATAGTTAACCTCTTCACCCACCGATTTTCTTCTTCTTCCCGTAAGCGGTTTAACCTGTAGGCGTGACAACATATTGGTATTATTTTTCGTGAATAATTGCTAATAACTCTTTGCCTGTTTATTGTATTCCAGCCGAAGTTGGTACAGAGATGCGCCATAATTGCTAATAACTCTTTGCCTGTTTATCGTATTCCAGCCAAAGTTGGTACAGAGATGCGCCTTTATACCCCCCATCCCCCCCCCCCCCCCCCCGTCTGTGTGCCAAATGTCAAGGCAATCGGATATTGCGTCTGCGTTTTATAGCGGTTTTGTAAGTGTGCGAAAAGAGGAAGAAAAAGAAAAAAAATAAAACAAAACAAAGAAACTAAGCCAAATTTTAAAGTTGCATATCTCGGGAACACTTGAAGTGATTTCGCTCAAATTTGGAATGTGGAGTACTGAAGTTGAAGGGAGTTTACACAGCAAACATCATCTTGTTTCATCGAGGCAGCACAGAGCTACGGAGGTGCGAGTATTGCGTTTTCGTTCTTCCTGTCAAAATACTCACGGGTGTTGCGCGCCGGCTTCTTGGGCTGCACAACACACTACTGTGTGTCTTGATCACAATAATCACTTGTGCCTAAGAGTGAGAGAAACATTTTTGGGTATAACTACAAGTCAGTATCTGCTATACAGTAGAGTAGATACCATCAAGCAGTGAATAGAATACATATAATTGAACCCATTTGGCCTATCACAGCTACCTTGAGGATCATATTCACCACTCAGTGCTGAAATAGTCACCCAATTGTACAATAACCCCACCCTTTAAAATGTGTAAAACCAAATAAAATATCAGTCCAGTAGTCCTTTCCAGTATTCCAGTCCAGTGATTAGACACTACCGTTTAATTTCCGAATGGCTCAGGGCATGTAATGCCTGCATGCTATTAGGAATTACATGAGGAAGGTGAAGTTGAAATATCAATATGTAATGAGCATAATTACACACTATTACAGCAATTCGAAGTGTTCACGTGACAAAATAAATCAAAATGAAGTCACTTCTGGGATCCGGAGTATATAAACTGCCACGTGTTCAATCGATCCGGCTCTTTTGTAGTAACTAGTGAATGAATGAATGACTGATCCATACTCTTGTGTTACAATCTGCAAGAAAAATGATGTAGTTTGTTACATAACTATAGGGAGGGTACAATATGGGGGGGACATATTGATATTTCAACTTCACCTTCCTCATGTAATTCCTAATAGCATGCAGGCATTACATGCCCTGAGCCATTCGGAAATTACATTTCGGAAGGCTCCGTTTCGATATCAATATGTAAGTTTGAAGCCTCCACTGATGACAAAACAACTCTCCTATATGTGGACTGATCCTTGTCATCAGATGGGCGATGGTAAAACCTTTGGAAGGTGCTCTCAGATGACCAATCTGTGGCCTGTAAGATCTCTGAGATTATAACCCCTGAACAAGCAGCTTTAAATGCTGCTGCTCCTCTAATAAGTGAGCCTTGAATATATCTGTTATTATACCAGCCTCCTGTAAGCATGTTTTCGGCCACCTAGCAATAGTGCTGCTGGTAACTGGGTCGTGCTTCCAATCCAGGAAATAAAAAGGGTAGTTTTCCTTGTATCTTTACTTGTCGTAGATACACAGAACTCAAGAGTTCTCTTCTCATAATCCTGAATTGTGACAACAGGGCAAATGGACGGGTCCTCTCGAAATATGGGGAAAAAGAAGTCAGCCAGAGGCTTGACTGGTCTTCTTTGCTAAGACAAATGTTGAGGCTTAAACAACAAGCCCTCTGCAGTGAAGGTTTGGCTACTTATGTCCTGCTTGCTAAGGTCAACTGATCTTGAGGGTCTAGTCAAAGCCAAAAGCATTGCCGCTTTGAGGGTAAGAGAACGAAAGGAAAGTTCTTTGTTCGCACTCTGGTCCTTCAGGTATCTTAGTACCACTCCAACATCCCAGAAGGTAGAGAATCTGGGCAGAGGAGGTCTCTCATTGAATGCCCCTTTAAGCACTCTTGAGATCAGTGGGTGCTGTCCCACTGGTTGACCATCCACCTTAGTATGGACTGAGGAGATTGCTGAGCGATAGGCATTGAGGGAACGGTATTTGTACCCCTCCTTATAAAGGTTAGCTAGAAAATTTACCACATCCTCTATAGGTCCAGTAGTGGGATTCCTATCCCTTTGCTGACACCAATCTGCCCATTTGGCAAACAGAGAGTTGTAGTTTGATTGTGTCTTTGTCCTCCAGGAGGACAAAAGGAGGTCTGAAGCTTGTGAAGAAATTCCTCGTGATTTGAAGGATTCCCTGAGATGGGCCTTGCAACTAGTTCGGGAACTCCCTGATTCATGATGAACTCCTGATCTGTTGGGAGCAGTATCAGGTCCTCCTGAGAAGTTAATAGGCGAGGATAGTCCTCCAGCACTCCCAGAATGGTTGGAAACCATGGTTGAGTCCTCCAAAGTGTAGTTATCACGATCAGTCTGGCCCGTTGTCATTTCATTTGAGACAGACATCTGGGTATCAGACACCATGGTAGGTTGGCATATCCCTTGCTTGTCGACCAGTCCTGGCTGAAGGTATCTGTCCCCTCTGCCTCTGGATCTGGTCTCCAACTGTAGTACCTCGGTAACTGCTGTGTCAGGCGAGATGCAAACAAGTCTATTTTGCAAGGTCCCATCTGGGACTGAATTCTGTTGAAGATGTTGGGGTTCAACATCCAGTCGCACCTGTCTCTCACTGTTCTGGACTCCTCGTCTGCTACTACATTCTGCTTCCCTGGCAGATGTTCCACAATTAGGTATATGCCTTGCTGCAGACTCCGGTCCCATATGGCAATTGACAGATTGCAAAGAGGTTGGGAATGTGTCCCATCCATCCTGTTTATGTAGGATACTGCCGTTATGTTGTCCAACTTCAGCTGAATGGTAAGGTTGGACTTCTCCTTCGTGAAACATTGGAATGCCAAGAAAGCTGCTAGGAGCTCTAGATGGTTGATATGATTCGAGGACTCTGTCCTTGACCACTGGCCCCCTGTCCGAATCTCCCCTTGACGTGCTCCCCAACCCATATTGGAAGCGTCGGACTCGGTTATCAAGTCTGGGGTTCGAGGTAACAGGGTTGAGACCATCAGGGAGCCTCTGTCCAGAGCTATCCACCAGTGCAAGTCCCTCATGGCTTGTGTAGTGAGCTGGAGGTTGACATTGAACCTTGATACTCTGCTCACCAGGGAGTGGTCTTCCTCATTCACCGAATTTATCATAGTCTGTAGAGCCCTGCAATGTAAGGGGGCTTGCCAAATGGCCTTTGTCGAGGCTGACACCTTCCCCACAAACCTGGCCAGGTCTCTTATTGAGACTGATTGGCATTGTATGAGGGTTCGAGCATCCTGCTGGATCTTCCTCATCTTCTCTGGTGGGAAGGCTAAGTGGAAGGAGGCTGAGTTCACAAGGAATCCCAGGAACTCTATCTCCTGTTTGGGGGTGAGTTGAGATTTCTCCAGGTTGACTATCAGTCCCAGGGCCTGGAGAAACTGGCATACTAAGGGAATGAGCAATGTCAGCTCTTCCCTCGAATGGTGCATAATTAAGATGTCGTCCAGATATATATAATCAGACGAATTCCCATTTGTCGAAGCATCCCCACCACTGGTTTCAATATCTTTGTGAATACTCGGGGTGCTGATGTCAGCCCGAATGGGAGGCACACAAATTGGTAGATCTTGTGTTCCCATTGGAACTGGAAGAGACATTAATGTTCCTTGTGAATTGGTACCTGAAGGTATGCATCTTTCAGGTCCAATTTCACCATCCAGTCCATCCTCTGAATCAAGCCTGGGAGAATATGGAGGCCTTCCATTTTGAAGTGCTCCATCTTCACAAAGTTGTTGAGGCCCTTGAGGTTTATCACTGGCCTCAGTCCTCCCCTTTCTTCTCCACCAAGAAGATTTGGGAGACAAAGCTGATTTGGGTGGGAGGAGCTTCTACTATGGCTCCTTTGGTCTGGAGCTCCCTGATCTCCTGAGAGATTTTAGCATGCTCTTCCTGTGAGTATGAAATCTCTTGGCTTGGCCTTACTTGGTGTGGCATTTGGGTAAGCTCTAGTTTGTACCCTGTTATTGCACATTGGTCTTGTGTTATGTGTTACCAATTTGGCTCATACAGAGCTAGTCTTCCTGCCAGGTTTGGATTGCTTATTTGCAAATCCATCTGGTCTATCAACACCTTTATATGGTGTGTCAGTGAAGTGTGTGGTGAAGGGGTAGGGTTCACAACGTTTATTAAAGTTTTTGCACAAGGTGTTAACACACTGTTTATAGTTTCTAGTCATTCCTTTTCCTCTGCTGGTGCTGCTCCTTGGTGGCTCCTCTTCTTGTATTTTCCAGGGCCTGAGTTGTTTGGGCGGCCGCTCATGTAGCCCCGGTGTGGTTTGCGGGAGTGGCCTCCATGAAAACCCGTATTTTTCTTGGATGTCTGTGAGTACACCACTTTCCGTAGGGCTGCAGCTGACTCGAGCTTCTCCTTGGCTTTCTGACCAAAGTTTTCTCCAAACAAGTAGGGCTGACTGTTCTTGAAATCCTGTTCATTCATGAGTTTCTTCATTTGGGGATTGAAGTGTTGCAGGAGAGTTTGTCGCTGGAGGGTGTCGCCGGAGGGTAGACTGGTGTAGTGAGGCATCCCCCATCAGCACCAGGGAGGCTTGTATCATAGGGATAGCCTCAGGAAGAGTTAGGTTGCCTTCGCTGGTTCCTTCCAGGATGGCTGCCAAAGGACCGGCTGCTTCCAGCTACAATTCTTGTGACTTATAGGCCACTTTGTCCTGCTTGAGGGCCTCTGAGGAGAGTATACCCTCTACCACTGGATCCAACTGTGGACATTTGGTCCATCTAGAGTCTGGTTGGCTATATTTGGCCACCTTTGCCTTCTGAGTTGCATACTCCATCCTTTTGGAGAAGATGGTCTCAAAGAAGGCTTCCCCCTCTTCAGACAGTGAGACGCTTCCTGTTGTGCCAGAGTCAGAAGGCAGGCTTGGATCCTCAATCTCCGGTTCTGGGTCACTATCGCTCCCCTCATCGAGATTGTGGTCATTATTGTCATTGCCATCGCGATGGATTAGCTGGCTCTGTAGACCGTCGCCATCGCGAGGCCTCTTGCGAGACTGTTGTTGCTTCATGTTGTCATTCTTCTTTAGGTCGGAAACTTCCTGTTGGAGCGATGACACCTTCGTAGTAGATCCTGCAGTAGCGTTTCGGTTGTCTTCTCCGTTGGATCAGTCATGGTCGGCGTGACTTTTAACTTGAGCGCGGAGACGATAGTCGAAGTGCTGTCACAGTAATATAAAAAGCCGGGTCAATTGAACACGTGGCAGTTTATATACTCCGGATCCCGGAAGTGACTTCATTTTTATTTATTTTGTCACGTGAACACTTCGAATTGCTGTAATAGTGTGTAATTATGCTCATTACATACGGAGAAAAAGAACTTGATTAATAAAGTATGAGCACACATACTGTATTTTTATCTTTGAAATTTCACAGACAATTTAGCTTGTTATTTACCCCTCGGCCATTAAATTTCAAACCAGACCATGTAGGACTTATGTGATTACATTTCGGAAGGTTCCGAAATTGGAAACTATGTAAAATTTAGTAATTTCAAATTACAAAATCCCTTATTCTAAATCTCTGTACAATTTTGTAAACTACCATTACATCTGTTCAATCATCAACTTTTATCTTTCAAATGTACAAAATTTCAGGCAATGATTTTCTCATTTTTAGAAATAATTTTAGAGGTGACTTATGAAAATCTAAGTTGTTATCTACCCCTCATTAAAGGTAAGCAAATGAATCTTATTGCAAGTCAACAGAAGCAAATTATGGATAACTTAACAAATCTAAAGTATGAAAAGTTGCTTACATTACAAGTTACAATTTAATGCAAGGGATAATCCAAGGTGTTATTTTAATCCTAATTACATCATGAGTAGAACAGCATAAATTGCACAGTAATGAATCAACGTAACACTTCAAAAGTTATAGTGATTTGACTATAGCCATACATAGTTGCCTGGCTTAAGTGTCTCGGGTGTGAAGGCAGTTTAGTTGAAGAAATGGTGACAGTCTTGTCACTGCATCATAAACAAACACACATAACATGCATACTGTTGGGACTACAGAATGAAACAAAGATTTACAAACTCTTTATGAGCAGGAGAATAATATGGTGTATAGTTTTAATCAATTTGAGTCTTCCTTCTCTGAGTAATGGTCCTATGTGTAAGTGACTACAGGACTAACACTATACACCTTGCTAGTATATGGTGAACATTTTAAGTCAAATCACAACATTGGAGACTGGCTCTGAATGTTAGTGCCTGTAGTTTATTTTCAGTATAGTCGGTGTACAAATCGATTTTCTTGCTCTTCCTATTGTCTAGTGTTATTTTTCCAAACCACTCACCACAGAAGGATGAAACTTTGGTGATTCATTCCTCAGACAGTTCCGAGAAAACAAAAAAAATCGGAAGTTGTGCAAACAGGTAGGCTGAGATGATCACAAGAAAGTTATTGAATGATAAGGTTTTAATTGGTTATGGTGGGAATATAATCATTGGACTAGTATCAAATAACAAGGTATTTCTGTTTAAAGTTGATCGACATTGCAAGGACAATTGCTGGATTTATGTATTTATACAGAAGGATAACTTTATGTCTACAATTAATCATCATCATTCAATAACTTTAGTTTTACAGCTGAACACTGTTGATAAAGAAACGATATACGTGGATCAGGATGATTCTTATACAAGCTGTGCAATGGAAATTCAAAACTTTAATACACTCTTTACTTCGGTCATTTTGCTTATGCCAAGCTGAGAAAGCAGTTTGTTTCATCGAGTCATGTTGTAGCAGCAGGCTTTGTAACTACCTACTAGATCCAGTTGTTTAACTATGCTGGAACATTGCTATTGTTTCAGCAGTCATGTGAATAATAAAACTCAGGTAAAGGACTACTGAAATGAAAAAAGAAACGAAACTGCAAAAGTTTTGGGAATTGCTCCTGGAATTTCTAGGTAGTAAACTTGGAGTGGTAATCACTATGCTATGCCACCACCAGCTATGCCCACCTCCCTTAGTTTCTAATCTCATAAACGTGAGGCAATATATGGTTCGCATTCACCTGTGCCTTCATTTCTTGATAATAACTGCAAGGTTTACAATGGTCATACTGCGGTGTAATCTGAAAATAGGTACTTTTGGCCAAAACATCATGCAATTTGGACATAGACTTAATGCCTTACCAAATACACAGTCCTTAAGGAAATCCTACAAAACTTGGTGTGCTAGTTGGTGAGTGTCTAAGCTAACAAATGATCAGTCAGTAGCATCACTTGAAGTCAATAATAGCTTGAAAATTACAGCATCATCTACAGTAAAGCAGAAGTACTCAGAGAACAATTTTTCTCAGTATTCACCAGAGAAGATGACAACATTCTTGTAATACTTACCAGCCAGTATCCCTCAATGCCCAACATACATGTAACATTTAACACCAGTGGCATTGTATCCCTACTAAAGAATCTCAAATGATAAGCTGCTGGCCCAGATGATATACCCACTTGAATCCTCAAAGTATGTGCAGAGCAAGTAGCTTCAGTGATACAAGTGATATTCACCCAGTCGCTTAATTCAGGCATCTTACCAAATGACTGGCTTACAGCCAACATTATTCTGGTATTCAAGAAAGGTAATAAAAGTACTCCTGCCAATTACCGACCAATATCAAAATTATGGAATACATCATACTCCACTGCAACATGAAACATCTAAATACCCACAACATCTTCAACCCTAATTAACATGGTTTTAGTCCTGGTTTTTCCTGCAATACTCAACTAATATTTCTTGTAGATGACATCTTAAAAGTAATGGATTCTCACTATCCGGTTGACCTGGTACTGCTTGACTTTTCTAATGTATTTGATACAGTTGCTCATAATCTATATACTAATTCCCACTCGCCCACACACACGTTTTTCAAGCATAACATCTTGGTTTATGGGCGAATGCACTTCGGAGGGCTACACTGTTAATCTATGTTTGAAGGCGCATATTTTGGTGGAGATTAGGTGGTGATTCGTTGGTTGCGGATGTTTGGCTTTAAATGTCCACTACTACTACAAGAAGCCACGGAACTCGCTGGAGGCTCTGATTATGGTTCTAGCCTTCCCCAGGTGCATTTGTTTCATCTTTCCTTGCCCTTTAGTCACCTGGCTAGAAAATCCAGGCCTACGAAGACTTCAAATACAAACTCCTCCTAAAATTCGTCATCGATTCGCTCCAAACTACTCTCTAAGCATACTAGCCTCCCAAAACAAAGTGTCATAAGGTGGTTTATGTTTCTATCCGTATGGGTGTACCTTTGCATTCTGTTAATTTTTCCAGTAAATCACCATTAAACATTTACAGGAAATTTAATGGCATCCCGCTACACACGTGTTGCTAATAGGAAGTCAAAAATGATGTCATCAATACTATTTATCTAAAAGCTTTCATCTAAAAGAGGATCAATCACTGTTTCCTAATTTAACCAATTACAAAGTAGATAGCTCATGTGATCAGGTGTGTACGATATTATCTGGCAATCACACCAGCCAGTATAAAAGGAGATAACCAAAGCGTTGTGATAGTTAATTCACAGCGACACACTGTAGCAATGGACACTTCCCACAGAAAAGAATACGGAGTCTGCAGCAGACAAGACACTTTTAATTAACAGGATACACTCACACACTACTACGAGACACGAAATCACAGCTCCTGCCTACACAACTGTAAGTGGAGATAGTCCATGAGAGACACTTACACATTACTGCCCACACTTCATTAATTACACAATCAGAGGTAATATATAGGGAGTATAATGTTATCCTAATGCCTCCATTACCATAGCACATAGTTAAGTATGCGAGGCCTATACCGCTGTGTGCTAGACGAAGTATAATTACTGCGACACGAATACAAGCAGGTCAGGGGCTATAGACAGACCTAAAATGGAGGATTATCAGCAGAACCACTGCAAGAGAGAAGGAAACAGTCAAAAAGTAGAGTTTCTTAGTGGGTGTAGCAAGTTAAAAAGTGATGATCACTCCAATCAGGCTGCCTAACAGACTACACAAGGAACACTCACCTAAATGACACACTCACACACTCAGGATGACACCATTGTCAGTGAGGAAGAACGGAAGGTTACAATCAACTGCTCTAATAGAACATACATCTACCTTACCAGGTGAAAAATGGTGGACAAGATCGTGAAGTTACTATTGCAGTCTTCAATGTGTAGGGAGATGCATTTTCACTCCTTGGTTAACTCTACAGGGACAACTGAAACTTCCAGAAGCTCTACTAGTTTAACTACCTTAATAGAACATACATCACAATATCTACCCTATTACAACCTCCCTATTACAACCTTACTTGAGCAACCACCCTTCATATGAATGATTCACCTGGGCTATGCTGATACCTTAATTCTGAAAGCAACTAAAAAACAACTCTTCTTTATCTAAATACACATGCTGGTGTTGACCTTCTTGCTCAGTACAGCTGAGTACCCATACTCAATACTGTATACACACTTTGTCATGCAATAAGTAGACAACACAACTAGGATGTATATAAACCACTGTAAGTGACAAACACAGGTTGAATTAGACTATAGCTCATTGTGGTGATGCACCAACTGTTGGTATCCTACTCAGACACTTTATGTTAGTTCATGCAACATCATCATCCAAATGAAGTAGAGTACATTCCAATTGTGGTATTTGTCTACTGCTCAAAACTAATCTCTTCTGTGTATGTACATGGTTGTAATGGGACACATCTTGATACGCCACCTTCATGAGGACTGTGTAGAGCCTGTAACTGGACACATGTATCTTGACAATCCATCTGCATGAGTACTGCACATATGCTCAGAAATTCCAGTGCACAAGGCCAACCTACATTATAAAAAAGTCACTCTTCGTTGATGCAAGGTCACCAACATTATAGATAGATGTTAGTGCCACACACCATTGAAGAAACTACGCGTGCACATCAGTAGCTATGCATAATTCATGTATTTGTTGGTATACAATGATGTGATTACTCCTTGATCATTAGAAATGTAAGTGTATTCACACAATACCACATACTGTAGATTCCTTAAAATTTCAGCATCTCTAAATATTCAGTACTCCCTGTGCTTTGAACGCAACGTGCTCTAAATTTCGGCAAGCACAAAGAAAATTTCTAATATAAGAGTGCTAATTTTCAGCACTTGGAGTACTAGTTGACAAAGGTTTCTTTGGTACTAAAGACTCCCAGTGACCTCACAAAATATGCTACCTTGATGCTGGATGAAGCAGCAAGTGTGAAATTGTTCAGGGAACGTGCCCAACAATATCATCATGTGACATCACGGCTACCACAAAACGATCTTCATTTCTGCTGACAGAATAACATCGCTCCTGGAACCCACAAACATGATACACCCTCAGATATAATGCTCTGTTAAGTTACGGAACACTTCATGCAGCATCTGGGAGCAATATTTAATTAATTATCACGAGATGGTTTAATAATATTATTGCCGGATTGTGGTTTCTATTTTTACTAGTTGTTGAAATCCTTAATATTACGTCTGAGTGACTATATTCAAAAGCAATGTAGCAATGAAATCTCTCCTGGATAATGTAGGCAATCACGGTATATAAGTTAGTGCTTCAGCCAAGTGAGTGTAGTGTCCAGTATTGTCAGTTTTGCCGCAAGGCATTCCTGTTGGTCCCTGTAGCTAGAAAGTAAGCAGTAAACAGATTGCAAATAACATAGCCATGAAGCGTGCAAACTGTATTAGAGATATCCCTAAAAAATCAACAATAGCACTGGTACATTTTTTCCTAATTGTTCAGCCAGACACAAACGGAATTTATTTATTTCTGTTGAATTTTTAGGGAATCTACGGTAACAATTATCTTGGTATAATGCACATTTTGCACGGGTACAATTACGTACGGCATACAGTCTAACATTCATAAGTGGACTTCTACCTGGCTCACCTCCAGAACACAAATAGTCATTGTTGAAGGTTGCAAATCTAGCACAAAGAAAGTCTTGTCTGGTGTCCACAAGGCAGTGTCCTTGGACTCCTGATGTTCTTACTATATATTAATGACATAGATGCTAACATTTCTTCCTCCATCCGTCTTTATACTGATGATTGTGTGTTATATAGAGTGATTACATCACCTCAGGACCATCTTCTCCTACAACAAGACCTCGACCATCTTGTTCAATGGACAAATACCTGACAGATGAAGCTGAACGTTGAGAAATGTGTATCAATGACCTGTACCACATCACCTGCTTCAACCCCCACAGTTTACTATATCTCTGAGCAAGCATTGAAAATGGGGACCAGCACAACCACCTAGGGATTAGACTATATACTTCTATGACATGATCTTATCATATCCAACTGAAGATCAATAAGGCAACTAAAGTTCTTAACCTGATCAAGTGTATGCTACACAAGTGCATGCTACACAAGTGCACTAAAGAAGTCAGAAAATCAGCTTATTTTATTTTAGTAAGACCAGTGATTGAATATATATGCTGCAATTACATGGGACCCCACCAGAAACATCTAATTATTAATATAGAGAAGATCCAACGAAGGGCAGCAAGATGGGTAAAGGAAGACTATCGATTCATGATTGACAAGCAGTGTTTCAGTTCATTGGCATTAAGGGTGCTCGCTGATATTTGAAGCCGTTTAAGTGCCAGCCCAGAAACCACATGCGGCTATTACATCATAATTGGCATTACTACGCATACTTGTAGTATCCGTGTTAAGTGGACATGTTTTGCACCAGAGAACACGAGGAAGAATAGCTCGAAGAATAGCATGTTATTTCGCTTTAGAATCGTCACTGAAGTGTTAGCAAATGATTGTCTGATGGATCAACAGTTATGAATTAATTTAAAAGTAAGTGTTATTTAAGGCAACAAGTGTGAACGCACTTTTCGCTTGTAGGCAAGTTCGTGCCTTGTTTTCTCGAGTGATAGGGTATGCTGGTAGTTAGTATTGTAATTGTAAGCTGCTTATGTAGGGGACAATGTTACCAGCTGGAATCACAAGGCGTTACAAGCTGATGATGATGGCGTGCCTAGCGTAACCTATCCAAGAGCGACTTGGAGACTCCAGGCGGAGCAAGAAGCTGTTCCTGTGTGTGAAGAAGAGAAAACAGAGCTTTTTGTGTTTAGAACAGCGTTTATGACATGTTATTTTGAAAAGTTGGTGATTGCGGTCAATAGGAATTTGTGTGGTTATTGTATCAATAATGTTGGGCGCACGCAATCTTTACACATGTTTACTAAATAAAACTAGTTTTTGAGTGATACCCGTGAAGGCTTCAAAGTTTGTAGGGAGATTCGCTGATAAATTCTCCAGAGGTCTATGTTTAGATTTTGTCCGTAGCGTTATGGCTTCATGAGTTACGGCACCGAGAACATGAGGTTTTGAATGGTGTAGCACACTTTTAGTACTAACTTAAGTTCTATGTACGTTGTGTACTAATACTAAACATAGAGTTGTGAGTTATAAGCTGAAGTTTGTTCAACGTGGTTTCCAGTGCGCTACTGCGAAAAATGGAGGACTAGTTTCGATTTAAGCGCTTCATAAAGAACTACGCATAGTTATAAAATGGTATAGGCTAGAAGAATTCTGTTTGGTTTGTGTTGAAGAGAAAGAGAAGCACTTCCAACGCAAGTAGCATATGGATTCATTTTATACATTATGTGAGTATTAGCAACAATACAAAAAATGCATGTTGTATGGCTTCAAATAGCCGCGAGCACCCTTAAATTGGTCCACTATAGAACAGCATTGTTATAACGGTAGGCTTACCATGTTTTTTAACCTCGTAAAACAAATTCATCCATCAATGTACAACCTCACTACAGTCCACTTGCCTCTACTTATGTACAACACCCGCCAATTCCATCCTCTCCATGCACTTTGCAGTGCCACAACATATTATCAGATGAGTTTCTTCCAAATGACCATCCAAGATTGGAACAAAATTGCTCCGTCGAATTATTGAATCTGATTCACTCAATGAATTATTTGATTACTTACATTTTCTGATTACTCATTTTCATTGACAACCAAGGCTGGACCTACTTATTATTTTATGTGTATTTATGATCATATTGCATTTGTGTACCTATTTAATTATTGTACATTTGTTGTACTGGAGCTGTGATGTTTCAGCTCCCTGGGATACTATCAACAACAAGCTTCCTATCCCATGCAGTCACAAATCAATCAATCAATCAATCAACGATGTAAATTTCAAGGGAATACATTTTACAGTTGCTGAGTAGCGTAAGTGACCTATTATCGACACATCAAGACACACAGTAGTGTGTCGTGCGGCCCAAGAAGCCGGCACGCCACACCATGAGTATATTTACAGGAAGAAAGTAAACGTGATTTTCCCACCTTTGTAGCTCCGTGATTCCTTATCCTATTACAACCAAAGTTGCTACAGAAATGCCAGAGAGGTAGGGGAGCCCACATACCAAATTTGAAGAAAATCGCTCTAGCCATTTCCGAGATACAAGCGGCCAAAGTTTGGGTTTTTTTCTTCGTTTTTTTCTTCTTCTACTTCTTTTTGCACACTTTGCAGAATCCGCAATAAAACACGAATGCATGCTTGGATTGGGCTGAAATTTGGCACACTTAAAGGGCTCATTAAGACGAATCTCAGTATCAAGTTTGGTAGGAATCCGATGAACATTCACGGAGTTATGACCGATTATTTGCGTAAAATAAGGTCGAAGGTCTGACACGCCCACAGGGTAAACTACTTGAAGGAATGAGCTGAAAATTGCTATGTAGATGGAGTAACTATCGTAGGAGTGCCTTTTTGTGGTTTGAAAGGAATCAAGTTAAAGGCCATCGAGATATGACACAAAACCCAACCTATGTCACAATTACGCTGCAAACGAATCACCCTGCAGAGAGTTCAGCTACGAGAAGATCACCCTATAGAGAGTTCAGCTAGAAGAAGTCACCTTGTAGAGAATTCAGCTACAAACAAATCTCTCTGTAGAGAGTTCAGCTACAAAGAAACCATCATGTAGAGAGTTAGCTGCAAACAAATCACCTGCAGAGAGTTCAGCTACAAACAAATCTCCCTGTAGAAAGGTCAGCTAGAAAAAGTAACCTTGTAGAGAGTTCAGCTACAAAGAACCATCATGTAGAGAGTTCAGCTGCAAACAAATCACCTGTAGAGAGTTCAGCTATAAACAAATCTCCCTGTAGAGAGATCAGCTAGAAGAAGTTACCTTGTGGAGGGTTCAGCTACAAAGAAACCATCATGTAGAGAGTTAAGCTGCAAACAAATCACCTGTAGAGAGTTCAGCTACAAACAAATCTCTGTGTAGAGAGATCAGCTAGAAAAGTTACCTTGTAGAGAGTTCAGCTACAAAGAAACCATCATGTAGAGAGTTCAGCTACAAACAAATCACACTATAGAAAGATCAGCTAGAAGAAGTTACCTTGTGGAGAGTTCAGCTACAAAGAAACCATCATGTAGAGAGTTCAGCTGCAAACAAATCACCTGTAGAGAGTTCAGCTACAAACAAATCTCCCTCTAGAGAGATCAGCTAGAAGAAATTACTTTGTAGAGAGTTCAGTTACAAAGAAACCACCATGTAGAGAGTTCAGCTGCAAAGAAATCACCCTGTAGAAAATTCAGCCACAAACAAATTGCCCTGTAGAAAGATCAGTTAGAAGAATTTACCTTGTAGAGAGTTCAGCTGCAAAGAAACCACGCTGTAAAGAGCTCAGCTGCAAACAAATCACCTGCACAGAATTCAGCTACAAACAAACCACCCTGTAGAGAGATCAGCTAGAAGAAGTTACTTGTAGATTGTTCAGCTACAAACAATTCACCCTGTAGAGAGAGCAGCAAGAAGAAGTCACTTTGTAGAGTGTTCAGTTACAAAGAAACCACCATGGAAAGTTCAGTAATAAATATATGTATTATATATATAATTTGTACATTTACTGATAAAATCAGAAATATTTAAAGTACATCTGCTTCATCTTTTCTTCTTCCTGTGGAAAAGAAAAAAAATACAGGTTTAAAAAGTCCCAAAGCTCCCAAAGCCAGCCATAGGCCGGCTTTGGGGTATACAAATACAAAAAGAAGTGAAATCTAATCCAAAACAGCCAAGCTGTAAAAAAAGTGTGCGGCCCTCAAAAAGGCTATGGTAAAAAAAGATGTGAAATCCAAGGTGGTGGCCAAGAAATGGCTGTGACGGTAGTTTAATGGTAAAAATTTTAATAACGGCAATTTAGATGAATTTTTTTCCAAGACTAAGTGGCACAAAAATTCACCTGAATTGTCGTTATTAAAATTTTTACCATTAACCTACCATCACAGCCATTTCTTGGCCGCCACCTTGGATTTCACATCTTTTTTCACCATAGCCTTTTTGAGGGCCGCACACTTTTTTTACAGCTTGGCTGTTTTGGATTAGATATTTATTATCATCAGTTTTTGTACTTATTATTGGCTGCCATGATTTATTTACTTTTACGGAAATATTCAGTGAGTAAGGCTAGCGATGATGAGCTTTATCCATGATTAACAATACAATTCTTTTATGTTCTATGTTTGTTATTGTTATCTTGTTCTTGTAAGTTATTAGTGTTTATAGTTTTCATTGAATTGAACTGTGTTATTCGTGTTTAGTGCAATTCCACATGGAATGCTGAAAAAGAAGCGGATATCTCAAGAGAAACGATCGTCTTCTGCTCTGCCAGTGAATCACCAAGAAAATGATTGAAATGGACAAACCAATCAATGGTGGCTGCTATAACTGCAGTGGTTCAGGGGAACAGCTCCGTTAATAAGGCTGCCATGGAGTATGGAGTACCTATAATTACTCTTCAAGACAGAATAACTGGAAGGGCTTTGCATGGAGCTAAATCCTGGCCTAAGCCTTATCTGGACAAAACAGAAGAAAAAAATGGCTGAATTTCTCCAGACTACAGCAGAGGTGGGCTATGGTAAAACTAGAAAGCAAGCAATAAACATTGTAGAATCAACAGCAAGGGAGAAGGGTTTACTGAGAAAGTGTAGAATCAGTGATCGGCATTTCATTGAGAGACAACCACAGCTTAGCTTACGTAAAGGTGATTCAACTGCATTTGTACACATGGATGCCATGAAGAAACAACAAGAATTAGATAATTACTATATAACCTTAAAGAATATTCTCACAGAAAATAATTTTATGGACAAACCAGGGAAAATCTACAATGTAGATGAGTCTGGAATGCCCCTTAATCATTGTTCTCCTCATGTAATAGCTAGAAGAGGACAGAGGAAAGTGAGATATTGTACATCAGGAAATAAGTCTCAGATCACTATTGTTGCCTGTATCAATGCTATTGGCCAGACTATGCCACCATTTATAAGTTATTTGATGCCAAAAACCTTAATATGGAATGGACTAGAGGAGAGGTCCCTGGCACTACTTATGGTCTGAGTGACAGTGGTTGGATTGATACTGAGTTATTCAAACAGTGGTTTTTCCAACACTTCTTATGTCATGCCGGATCAAGCCAGCCTTTACTTTTACTATTAGACAGCCACAGTTCACATTTCAATTTAGATGTAGTTACCATGGCAGAGAAAATGATGTTATTATTTATATCCTTGTACCCCACACATGAGATGCAGCCACTTGATGCAGCAGTTTTTGGATCTCTCAAATGCACTTGACAAGAGGTCTGTCACAATTATGTTCAATCACACCCTGGTAGAATTATTACAAAGTATCACTTCAATTAAATATTTTCAAAGGCTTGGTTGAAGAGTTTGGTCCCTGCCAGTGTTGAAACTGGGTCGGGTCATCCGGGTCATCCGGGTCACATTTTCTCCGGGTCATCCGGGTCTGACCCGGTTTACAATTTATCCGTGTCTGACCCGGATTGGATCACGTGAGAAACGAAATTGTTCGTTTGATGACGTGGAACTTATAAACGCTATCGCGTAGCTCTTTCGTTAGCCACGCCCACTTATCGCATTACCAACATATGCTCAGCCACGCCTATTTGTTAGTAAGTGCAGTATGTAGCACGAAACTGAGGCTATCTATGGTGAGGGGTAGCTATTGTCAGTAGGTGAAGACCTTTTTTTTTTTTTTTTTTTGGTCTTCAACCTACAGCTAGGCTGAAGTTGCAATATTTACTCAACACGAATCAAACGCTCAAAATGTAGACATGTTCGCTCGCCCGAGAATAGCCGAAACACGTCTCGGCTTTAATTAATCCGGATCACATCCGGGTCAGTGGGTCATCCGGGTCAGCAGTAGTGACCCGGTTTCAACGTTGATCCCTGCTAGTGTAATTAGTGGATTTAAAACATGTGGTATATATCCACTTGATCCAAAGGCCGTTTTAGACCATGATCCTTGTGAACAAGTGATACTGCAAACCAGTGGTATTGATTCAACCACTGCCAGTATTTTAATGCAGAGTGATACGGAGAACAGTGATGGTGTCATTGCACAAGCAGTCTTTACTGAAGAAGAAGAAATTCATTTTGCTAAACGTTATAGTGAAGGTTATGATCTGGCACCTGATACCAGGTACTTGCAGTAGCTCCAGTTAAACTATCCTGAAGAACATGATAGAAGTATACGTTTTCAGATGTGCCTCCTACTGAACCTTAACGACTCAGTACTGCAGATGATATGTCTCCATTTCACACTTTTGTATCTAACAGTGAACATATCAATGTGCCATGTGCAGATCATGCACCATATGTCTCCCATTCTGATGATTCTTGTGGCTCCACTGATGTCACACCTGGCTCAACTCAACCCGTGTTTCCCATATCTCCACACAGCCTATTTCATCTCTTGCCGATGCAAATAAACCCATTTCACTACCCCAGCACTCTACATTGACAAATGCTACTCCCTCATCTTGTAGTTCCTCTCACCATTGTGAAACTGGTGTAAGTAATTCACAGTCTGTGTCATCTGGTACACCTTCTACTAGTGCTATTTCAAAGTACCTAGTGCAGTACATGGCTCCACCACCACCAAAAAAGAATACTGCAAATACAAGGGTCACAGGATCACGGGTGTTAACAAGTGCAGAGGGCTATGCAATATTACGATAAAAGGAGGAAAAGAAAAAGAAAGAAAAAGAAAAGAAGAAACAAGAAAGAATCGAGAAGAAAAAACAAAGAGAATAACTGGCCAAGAAGAAAGCTGAAGAGAAAGCAAGGAAAATATCAAAACAAAAGAAACAATCAAAGCGTAAAAGATCAGTCACTTTGGAAATATCGGAATCAAGTCCTCCTTCACGGAATTTGACTACAGAAGAAGAAATATTAACTTCTAATGTCACTGCAGAGAATACAGTAACACATACTGCTGAACATGATGCTTTACAAGCAGCAGCCATATCAGAACCACAAGATTAGGACTATGAATGTTGTGAGTGCTTTGGAACATTTGAGGACGATATAGCATAGATAATCAAGTAGAGTGGGCTATGTGTGCGTGTGAAAATGGCTGCATGAAGACTGTGTCAGTGAAACTGTTGTGGATGCAAATGGAAGACTTAGAATGTGTTCTAGCTGTGTTGTGTAACCTTTATTACTTGATTGTACGTGTGTTAATAATATTGTGGTTTTAATGAATTCATGTTTTTGATTTTTTTTTAAAATCCGTGCATTCTGTTAGGTTGTTTTAATACTGGAAAAATGTAGCTAGGTGCTTAGACAGTGTGTCTGTGTAATAAATAAGTGTGGCTGCCAAAATTTTATGAAGCATCTATGGAACAAAGAATAGTGGAGGTGCCGATAATTGTACTATGGAAAATATACAGGATGATGATAAACAGTATGTGGTGATGATAAATGGCAGATCGCATAGGGTTGTGTTATCGCTTATATCTTAGATATAGAAAAGATTTAATGCCTGAAATTTGGTTGTCAAGCTGATGAATATATGATTCACAGATGGCGTAGCTACCATTGATGCAACCGAGGCAGCTGCCTCGGTAAAATGTTCAACAATTCAGGCTGAGCAGCTTGAGTTTTCAGTCAGTGGCACCCCTAATTTTCTACTCAAACTTTTATTACTACTAATACAGCATTAATACTGTACCACACATAACAGAATCTATATGGCTGTAGTACTAAGCAGGGCCGGAGCCCACAGTTACAAAGTTTGGTATTGCCATTGGCTGAACCACTTTTCAGCTACTTGAATTTGTATCAAAAAGATCGAGTCACCGTAATATACTCTAATAGAACATTCAGTACAGACTATAGTAACTGTTCTCATTACACTGCTTGGTCTAAATCATATACATTTATGTTAATTCTCTTTAAATTACTTTTCAAAAGTCAATGAGTCAACTGCATGGCATTGCATTGAGCTACTGAATTGATCACATCATGGATTAGCAGTTACTATCATAAAATAGCTTCCATATGCTATTTCAAAGCATATATTTTCAAAATTTTCCTTGAGGGAGCATGCCCTCATGCTCCTAACTTGACATGCAGCTTAATATCACATGAAAGAGATGATCTCTGCCATGACTTAAATATCACATCATATCAATAAAAAGTATAGTGTGCATGACTATGACCTCCGTTGCAGTCCACGGATGGCCTGACTTTTAAAAATATCTCTGGCTTTTTGTGCTGAGTGCTAGAGTCAAGTATCAATTAACGGACAATATGGTGTTCGGACAGCTGCCACTCACATCCTAGAAATCCTGCAGCTTAGGTTACTGTACCAAAAGGTACGCTACACTAAGCAGTAATAATCCTCCAATAATCAGGTATGCATTAGGGCTGAGCGATGCTATTGTTTTAGCGATATATCGCGATATTTTGAAAGTATCGATATCGCGATATTTTGTTATTAACTATCATGATACCATGCCTGTACATTACTGTCATTAAAAATCCATTTGTTATGCAGTACTAGGCTAAGAATCCTTGTAAATGATAAAGTCCACCCATCTGGTTTCCCCTGCAGAGAGGTGTGAACACCATAACAACCTCAAAGCATGTGTTACAATAACTGTTACTGTAAACAAGGATGATAGTGGCTAGTTTGCTATCACCTATAAGGACTTCCTGCAGGAATGTTGAGCAATACACTATGTGGCACCAGCTATGATACTAAAATGGCAGTATCGCTCAGCCCTAGTATGCATGATTAATAGCTGAGAGCTGTAAGCAACAGTATGCTCGGTCTGATAAATTCTACGTTCGGACAAAACTATCAGTTTTCAGACTTTGATTTTTACTACCAGTAAACAATGTCCAATTTATTTCAAATTTGTATACAATATACCTGTATTCATTAGCTATTAATGACCAAAAATTGGTTTCGTTGTCTTTAGTATAGAGGGAGTAGCAGCCTTACAATTTTTAGCGGTAAATTCGGACGCATTTTATTTTTAATGTAGCCATGCCCACCAGCAAAGTTAATGCTTTTGCAGCAATTGCACCAGTGCTAAAGCACAAAAGCAGGTAAATAAATATCTTTCAAGAGTAGAAGTGTACTTATAAAGTTTATATTCAGGATATTTCCGTTAGCGCGCTGCATTTTGGCTCCTAAATGAAGGAGATGCACGCAAAGTAGAAAATTAAAGTTAAGAGAAATTACCTCCTGACCACCCATATAATATGTTACTCTTGGTGCCCTATTACAAATACCGTCATGGAAATTGAAAGGCGTTTCTTTCTCTACCTTACATGGGTATCCAAAAATGCACGTAAATGCCGCTTTATGCACCCATATAAGGCAGAGAAAGAAACGCCTTTAAATTTCCAGGATGGTATTTGTGATTGGGCACCAAGACTAACATTTGTAGATAATAAGGAGGTAATTTCTCATAACTTCATTTTTCTACTTTGTGTGCATCTCCTTCATTTAGGAGCCAAAATGCGGCGTGCCAACAGAAATATCCTGAATATAAACTTCGTAAGTACACTTCTACTCTTGAAAGATATTTATTTACCTGCTTTTATGCTTTAGCACTAGTGCAATTGTTGCAAAACATTAACTTTACTGGTGGGCATGGCTAAATTAAAAATAAAATGCGTCCAAATTTACCACTGAAAATTGTAAGGCTGCATGCTACTCCCTCTATACTAAAGATAACGAAACCATTTTTAGGCTATCAATAGCTAATGACTACAGGTATATTGTATACAAATATGAAATAAATTGGACATTGTTTATTGGTAGTAAAAATCAAAGTCCGAAAACCGATAGTTTTGTCCGAATGTAGAATTTATCAGACCAAGCATACTATTGCCTACAACTCTCAAGCAATTAATGATGCATTGCTGATTATTGGAGGATAATTACTGCTTAGTGTAGCCTACCTTTTGGTACAATAACTTAAGCTGCAGGATTTCTATGAAGTGAGTGGCAGCTGTCCGAACATAGTATTGTCCGTTAATCGATAGTTGACTCTGGTCTAATAATTGAAGCATGGTATACTGTAGCATTAACTAAGCTGGAGCATTACTTATGACATGTAGAAAAACGCTGAGTCTTCTGAAACAGTTTCTTCCATCCAACTAGTCAACCTGCAAATGCCAAACTTGAAACTGAGTGTTTGTGAATCAGTTGAGTCAGACTCTCTCGGCAATTAGCTAGGTCAATGTATAAACTTTGCCGCGGCCTCGGTAAAAAAATTTCCTGTCTACGCCACTGTGGAAGCGGCAAGCGTGCAGCGTTTTTTCTTACAGCGTTACACAGCCATGGAAAAGTCGTTGTCGATAATTGGCAGTTTATACGGCTGCGCGAGTCCGAAAAGTGTTGTTGGCCCGGCGAACTGGCATAGGTGGCTTGACTATATAACATCTCAGTATGATCTAGCTAAAGTTTCACACAACTCACCAATCAGTCCGGCTGAGGAATTATCGAAGTGATTTCTTGTCAACTCTTAGTAAGTCAGCTTCCTAGCTTCTACTGGCAGTCACGTTGGCTATCCGGGGGCACGAAGTGGGGTCCTGGATATAGTTATCTCAGTTCTCGACTACTCCCGAGACTACTTTACTCAGTGTGTAATAGGATACAAATACTACTCAGTTTCTTGGTTACTAATAATGTTCAATCAAACGCCTACGCTCTGCCGGTTCGCTGAAATATTCTGCACCAGCTCATAATGGACTGAAATGGGCCGCCCGCCCGCCTGCTGAGTCCAGGACGGGAAACAGAGAATTTATTAGTGGAGTGGCCTAAAGTAGACAGAGATTCTTTAAATTGTTCAAGGGTCAAACCAGTAATGTTGCTAAATAGGGAGATTGTTCCATTGGGGGATAGTTTATGGGGAAAAGGAATAACGCGATATACGTCAGCAGATACTAAGAGGGTGTTGAGATTGAATACTAGAGTATGACTGGTAGTCTGGCGTGGCCAGACCCACTCTTCGCGCGGCGCTTATCGATTGATAATTATAAGCGCCTAGCTGCGAGAGGGTCTGGTATAGTTCGAATAGCAAAGTTGTTCTGACACCCTGAGCTTTTTCAGGGGTGATAATGAAACACCTGGTTAAGTTTCATTACGCCACGTCACATTGCGGACTTGTCAACAGAGAAAGGAATTTGTTAACAACCCACAAAATGACGTGGCGCGATGAAAGTTAATCAAGTATTTCATTATCACCCTGAAAAAGCTCAGGGTGTCAGAACTCAGAACAACTTTGCTATTCGAACCAGAGTATTCAAACTATACCAGATCCTCTCGCAGCTAGGCGCTTATAATTATCAATCGATAAGCGCCGCGCTAAGAGTGGGTCTGGCTACGCGAGACTATAATATGACTGGCAGGGTAGGTAATTTAACAGGACTTAGAGGTGACTTCTAACTATTTTATAAAGTAAAAGAAGGTGATATTGTTTTCTTCGATCTTGAAGGGAAGGCCACTTCAAGTTCATTACTGAACATCTTTGATAGCTATACTGTCTTGATTGTTTCTTCTCCAAGGATTATTTAACACAAATCTTGCAGCACGGTGTTGAATCATTTCCAGTTGGTGGATAACATTCTGATGGTGGGGGTCCCAGATGGTTGAACAGTATATATACTTAGTAGGTAAATCAGTTGTTTGTAGCTATGTTCCTTAAGTGTTCTTGAGCAGCCTCGTAGATTACATTGCAGAAACCCTAGTAGCTGGTTGGTTTTGTGACACAGTTAATTGATGTGGGGATGCCATGATAGTTTGTCAGTATCCCAAGGTATCTATGTTCTGTAACAAGACTTAGTGGGTTGCCATTCATCAGTTGCGTAGACAAAAAATGCTTTTGTGAAGAGCTGTACTGATTTGCATTATAGTACATTTTGAAACATTGAATATCATCTTCCATCTGTTTGCCACTGTGTTAAGGTATTCAAGTCTTGTAAGATTACATGATCTTCATGAGAATGAATAGTTCTATAGATAAAACAGTCATCAGCAAACAGTCTAATTTGGCTTTGAATATCTGCAACAATGTCATTAATATAAACTAAAAAACAGAGCCTTGGGGTAAACCTGACATTACATTACAATGCAGGACAGTGAGCCATTCACTATTACTCGTTGTGTTCGGTCAGATTAAAATGTTCTTAGCCAGTTTAATATTTTCCCTTGGATCCCACAATGGTTCAATTTGTGTAATAGTCTGGGGTGTGATACTTTGTCAAAAGCTTTTGAAAAATCTAGAATGCCTACATCCACTTGGAGTTTCTTATCTACTGCTTCAGCAAAGTCATCAACAGTGTTAAAGTGATTAGACTATAGAATGAGCTAATGGGTTAGTTAGGCTAGTTGTAGCAATTTACAATGTTACGCACGTTTTAACACTAAAGAGACTGAGGTTGGTGTGAATTGTTAGCCCCGTCCTAGCTATAGCTAGCTATTATGTAAAATGTTAGCACTAGTGATAATAATGTACTTCAACAGCAAGTTAGTAACTGACAAGCTGTTGCTGAACAACTGGTAGTGTAATGTTTTCAGCTATCCTTTCTACTCTGGAGAGTCTTGTAAGGCGATCTATGACGGCTGTAACCTGCAACAAGTCAGGATATTATACTTTTGGCTTACCAATTAACTCGTCAAGTAGTCTACTGCCAGTATAATTATTGTGATATGGAGCAACAAGTAGTATGTGGTAATATTGGTGGATGGACTAGAATTTCTAGTGTTAACATTACCAGAGGAGACGATCATTAGTATCCAACTGGATCAGCATGGAACAAGAGCACGTATGCATGATGGCATCAGTTTCTATAGATCACCAAGTGATGATGCTGGGTGTTATCCTGTATTATTCTCCTCTAAAGGAATAAGTTACCAAAAGTGTGTGGAATGGCTAGAGGTTAGCTACATGAAAGTTCAAATTGATCGCTGTAAAAAATAAATAAAAAATTAGTAGTGAATTTCACTACTAATTTCTGCCACAATACCCACTATTTTTGTGTAGTGATGTTCACTACTCTTTTGTAGTGACCTTCACAACAGTCACTACAAAATTAGTTGTGAGTATTGCGGCAGACATTAGTAGTGACCTTTACTAGTTTGTTTTTACTGTGATGCATTTAACACTAGAACAAGTCGGATGGATTATCCATAACTTATGACAATCCTCGTCTACACAATTATATGGTCATACGTCGCTGGATATACAGTAATGTAAAAATCCAACAAACTTTTATCATTCTAATTGTCCATGTACTTCCATTCCAATCCTGGCATGCTTCAACTATTATTGTGAGGCTGGTACTGCTAATGAGGTACCCAATCTTATTATATCTAGGCGATCCTTTGTGGGTTGGTCCTAACTGTCCTACTGGTAACACTTGTGATAACCCCAACCTACCATGGTTCTATAGGGTCTGGGAGTTGGATATGGCTACCATGCATGGATGATGCGGAAGTGACAATTTGTACTAATGAAGGTATTAATAATGAAGGTGTCTTAGTTGACCGAAAGCTGCCGGGTTGCCTGTTAGCCATGGAGTAACTGTAAGTGGTACCTATGATCAAAAACTTGAGGAGACAATGATGTAGTGGTATTCTAGTTTCTCGACTACTCCACTGTGTAACAGGATTAAGGCTGAAACGAATAGTACGAATATTCATTATTTGTTCATTAAGAAATATTCGTATTTGTTAAGAAATATTCATTGTTCGTTAAATCTTTGTTAATTGGATAATGTACACATTTAACCTTGCAAACATTTTGGCAACTGAAAGCTGTCATTTAAAACTATAATTTTTCATCTTAATAATACATGTAAAAGACTTTTCTTTGTTAACATTTAAAGTTTTAGTAGTAATCAAAGTGATTTTGTCCCTTTCAAGCACTTAATTATACAGAAAATTAAAGAACAATTCATTAATTCGTTCGTTAACTTGAAGAATATTCGAATACCTGAAATTTGATATCGTTTCACCCCTAAACAGGATACAACATTTTTCATTGTCATAGTTACAACATAGACATACAATCACTAAAGTAAAATGCCTCGTCAAATGTACACAAGCCTAATTATCATTCAATTTAATGACTCAGTAGACTCACTAGGCAAAGTATGTGCTGCAAGCTGCATGATTGTGCCAAGAACCCCACAGTTTTTTTTTTCTCAATTTTTCTGACTTTTGTCTAAATTCATTAGCTATAAAGTCTTTTACAAAACCATGCATGCTGCAATGGGGATAGTGCATGTGGTTCCAAACATTTGCTGTGGTGATACACTCTGGTTGCATGATACTTAGTTTAAACATTTGCCCCTCTAGTAGTGATTACAGGGGAAATTTCAGACAATTCATGGTAATATCATTGTTGAGAAGATGGTACATTTGCTTTTGGTTACTCTACTTTAGTTCTTCGGCATTGTTTTTCTCTCTCAATCAGCCATCATGCTCTTTGACATTCAACATTATTGTATAATGCCTAGCTGTCAGTACTAATCATAGCCAGGCAATTCCACACATGCATGCAGTTGTTGACATATCATAATTTACTTATCTGGGAAGAATGGCTGTACTGTAGTAAATTGCCTGGAGGTTGATATAAATCAAAAAAAAAAAAAAATCTATATCAATGAAAATATTTTATAGGAGGTATATAGGGACATACAGTACATACTCTAGAATATCTCCTGCATTGTTCCATAAGAGTGGAAGGGGATTATATATATTTTGGCTCAACCAGCTATCATCCAGATCAAATCACCATTATGTATATGAGGGAACATGTGGTGAAAGCATGAAGTTGAACACTGTACTAAAAATAAATGTGAGACTATGAGTACTTTGATGTACATATACTACCATCATAATCTCAAGGTCACATGATCCATTCAAATATTGTTGATAGTCTATACATTTATCATATTATGCTAATACAGTAGTTGTGACACACATACATTCATTAGTTGATGTTATTGTTATCTGTCCAATAGCATCAGTGGCCACTAGAAAGTGACCAAGGAATGATCGGACTGTAACTCTCAATACTAGCTTTTGAAGTTCCTGCATGTGAAAATAACTGGTTGTTAAATTCTATCAAGTGTATTACTGTGCATATGTACTACATACGGTAGGCAATTTATTTTAACAAGGTAAATGGTAGGCTGTGAGAAAACTAACAAAACTGAAATTGACCTTTTATTTAATGTTTTGGTTCAACCAAACAATGCTTGAACTTTTCATATATCACTCAATAAATGATTTAATGAATGCACAAATGTATGTGATTAATGTGTGGTGGTATAGAATATATTTCGTATAGCACACATGATTATTGCACCTTTAAGCATGATACAACAAATTACTGTGATACATAAATCAGCATGAAACTATGGCAATAAAGTAATGACTTATATATACTGATTATAATCATAATCATAATATCACAATATGAAAACAGTTATACCACAATCACAATAATTATACATGTAAACATTTTATGTAAGCAATAATGTTCTAAGAGCCTGGCCTGTGAGACTAAGTTGGGACGTGCCAGCTGAATCTCTGTGAGTTTATATTAGATTACTAGAATGTGTGTACAACAGTGTTACAGTCTATAGTACTCTGTAGCATTCTAGTCAATCCTCCGCACATGTGCTTATAAACGGATAAGCACTATATGCAAAATGAAGACTACTGTACAGAGCAATATTAGGCGTGAAAATTACAGTAACTATTATATAAATGTAAAAGAGTATTTTGAAAATGTCTGTGTCCATCCATCCATGCAACTACCAGTAGCTACAGTACATGCATACCTTTGTACTCCTTTACGTCCCATTTCTTTTCTTAAGGTGCCAAATCGCAGTAGTGTGTGATTAGCTGGCCTATCAAGAGCAAAACAGAAACCATCTTGTACTATTCCTACTTCATTCAAAACTGATGTGTGGATTCATTGCAGAGGTGCTTCTCATAGTGTTCATTTTACAGCACACAACAGAAAAACAAGGAAAAATGGTACCGATAAACTTAATTATTAGATAAAGTTATTCTATACTGGCTGCTGGAATACTGGCAAAAAGTTGTATAGGTGTACAGTACCGCTCAAATGTAATGTCATCTCACGAGAGTACGAGTAATTAAAAAACTCACTAATTAAAGGGTATGGCACCCATTTTGCTTGCGAGCATTCATCCCATTTTGTTTTGGTAGTGTCTAACCACTGGACTGGACTACTGTACATTTTTTTTTTTTTTTTTTGGTTTAACACATTTTTAAGGGTGTGGTTACTGCACATTTGGGTGACTAGTGACAACATTTCAGCACTGAGTGGTGAATAGCTGTGATAAGCCAAATGGGTTCAATTAAATGTATTCTATTTACTGCTTGACAGTATCTACGTACTCTTCTGTCAGTGCCAAAAATAAACATTTGGTATTGAGTGGCCGTATGTCCTAGCAAGACCAATTTGCTCCAGTTTTGATTGGTCATCCTGCATCATTGTGAATACCCTTTACAGTGTGTATGAAAGTTACAGTACCTGATGAGTTTCAGTGACAGTCAGGATACTAGTGGACACCAGGAGCAATCCTTCATTTGCACTGCTGTGAAATCACCAACACATGTAACACCTAGAAACATTTCTGACTTCACAACATACATTTTAGGAGCCCATTTTCATATGGGCTCCTACTACACTTTATTAATCAAAAATGTGTGCATTTATATTGTGTATACTATAGTGTATAAAATAGTTAGCTCACTCATGAGTTATGACTCTATATAGGGTGTACTACGTTAAACGTCATAGCTTTGATAGTAGCCACACCTGGCTGAGGTATATTGTATTACTACCATAGTGACGTGGCTATAGCAAGAATCACTACCTTCCTTTTTATTATCATCCATGTCGCCAGGTATCACATCCGCTTCCAGTTCAGCGGTTGGCTTGTCCATGAATCCTTGTCTGATAATTTCTACCGTTTCCTTCAAGATTACTATTTGAATCACAAGGAGGTAGCATCCAGTACTACGCGCCCTCCAAAACTAGATACGTGACAAGTCACTTATAAACCACTTTGCTTGGCAGAAATCTTCCATAAACTCTTTTCGCCCTATGGCTTTCCCAAAAAACATTTCTCTCACTCTTAGGGTCACATGATAATAGTGATACAACTTATTATAAAATACGTATATGTGACTGGGCCTGTGATAATAGAGCATGTGGGCACGTGATTTTTGCCTACTTTTTCACACTTTCATCCCTCATAACTTTTTGTACCATTGTGCTATGGCATTGCAATTTTCAGCTCTTAGTAAGCATTTACTTGGCATCATGATGCAAGTTACAGAATGCAGGAATACTATTCCAGTACTGAGTAGAGTGATAGGATGTAGTTTGTGCCCATACGCCCTGTTTTCACAGGCCCGGTCACATATAGCGAATTGGTGACTAGTCACTGGAGTCCATGATATGTAACTATGTGTAATGGGGGCACATTAAATTTAGCTACTTTTAACACTTGTACATTTTGTATGCCATTGTGCTATGATCATGCAATTTTCTACTCTATTAATAGCTAAATGGCATTGTAATACAATCTATAGAACTTTGCGTGGGTGAGATCAAAGGAAACAGTGTACATAAAGTACACTTTAGGGTAAACAGTGCTTTATTGCCAAAGAGTGCGATTAAAGCACGTATTGCGGTGCAATACAGCATTCTTTGTGGGCAATAAAGCACAGCTGCCCACGTGCCCTAGTGCAGGATAATAGCCTGCAGTGCCATGCTAGTATGACTAATCAAACAAGCCGGTGAAGCCTGCAGCGTGCTGAGTGGTCAATCACCCCATAGCGCTACTACTGGATTGCTTTTATACACATATCTAAATGCTTCAATGATGGGTGGGAGAAAGTAACGTTGCTGTTATGTTTGTTAATGTAAACAGACAAGTCCTGGAGATATTACAAAAGTACTTCACCATGCGTCACAATAGAATCGATTGTGGGTTGTGAACAAAACCTGCCAAAATATGCGATGAACATCAACCACACCAAACTATGGTGAGCTGTGTGTGAGTTACTTTGTTAAACTAGTTTGTGTGTATTCAGGCTGCTGTGAAATGTGTGCTAATTACATGTCCTAGTGTATGGTAAAGCTACACTAAAAAGTTCCATAAATCATTTAAGGCATTTCCTTGCTCGTGCTATATGAAAAATAAAGTAGTCGGTGTTTGGCCTTGATGCTAATAAAGCACTCGGCTTCGCCTCGTGCTTTATTAGCATCTTCGCCTCGTGCTTTATTAGCATCTTGGCCGTGCGCCCCGTGCCTTATTTTTCATATATACGTAACACTTGCGGCAATACTTTAACATACTGTAATTATACTAACAGAATGCAGACATTTCATTCTAGTAATGAAATACAACCAGTTACGCGATAGCATCTAGTTTGTGTGTTCAGACACATCATACAGGGTATATGTTATTAAAAAGTTGTATCTCGATAATCATGTGTGCCTAACAGTGAGAGAAACATTTTTGGACATAACCAACATGTCGGCATATCTGCTATACAGTAGAGTAGATACTGTCACGCAGTGATTAGAATGCATTTAATTGAACCCATTTGGCTTATCACAGTTACTTTTTAGGATTGAAGTATCGTATTCATAACTCAGCGGTGAAATATTGTCACAAGTCACCCAAATGTACAATAGCCCTACCCTTAAAAATGTGTAAAACCAAAAAATGTCAGTCCAGTGAAATATCAAGTTGTAGAATGCTCGATAGAGTTGCACAGCAATATAGCCAACTTATGGAATAATAAATGATAAAAAAACTGCCAATTTTTAGTTACTATGGAGATGGAATGTCTCTATTGCTTAACTAATATATGTCTTGAGTATTTATAACGTACCAATCAATGTCATGCTCCACTTCCTGCAGTATGGGCAATGTCAGGCTTTCAGAAGGGATTCGAAGTTTATAATATTCCCGAGGGTGAGGAAGTTGAACAAGTGGTGAAAAGTGGCATGTAATAAAATTGAAGCTCCATGTCAAATCCCACACATCATAGGTGCTCTAACAATTTAGGCTATTAAGGTTGTGCCCAGTCATGGCAGTCACGTGAATAAAAAAAAAAATTTAACAAAAAAGTATATGTCATTCATGAAGAATACCAGTAAAGAAACCGACCTAACCCTACCTCTAAAGTCCCCTAAGGTCGAATGCTCGGGTCATACTACTAGGCGTATGCCCAAACGTCAAATGCTCAGGGCATGCTGGCTAGCTCGCCTCAAACTCTTACCTTCATACAACTATAGTGTGAATTCTGGGTAACTACGCCGTGACTTTAACAGCAAAATGTCCCGTGACTCTAAATACAGCGAGAATTCCCCCAAATTGGAGAATTTGACTTTCTACCAGGTCAAATCCGCACCCTCCCCGTACTGGTGGCGGGGCCTGGTGGGGCTTAAAATTAATACAAGGGGTAGTCACTTCAATACTGTCTGTTGAAACACTTATGACCGGGATCAAGATTCAACCAAATGATCAAGGTAATTTTGCACAGTGAATCAAGCAATCAAGACATCCGCAAAAGTGACGATCAAGCACCTTCGAAAGCTAACTTGCAGTGACACGAGGATTTACTAGGCTTTTACGGTAGACGATCAAGAATCAAGGCCATTTTATAGGTGAAATCAAGCGATCAAGGCAAAATTTCGACGATCAAAATTCTTGATCCCGGTCGCAAGTGTATCAACTGGCGGTATGGAAGTGACTACCCCTTGTAATAGGTACATAAATATTAAGTATGTGAGATATCCATCATAGATAATAGCATAATCTATGCATCAATGCATACTAGCCAGAGCCACACTATACACTGTCACGACTGTCTATGAACTCACTTTTAGTTCGGTATATTCTTCCTGGCTGGGATTGCACAAGCAAATCGATCTTGACTCATCGCCCTAGCGTCATTCAAAACGATACTGTAGCCTGTAGAGATAGCTTCCCGAGCACACCAGCAGGGCTGACTGCTCTGACAGTACAAATAATAAATAAATAGAAATGAGGATTGCGCTCCCAATTTTAAAGACGGGGGGGGGGGCTTATTTGGAGAAGGAGTCACGAGACTCAGTGAGAGCCTTTCTTCATGGCAAAAGTGCTAGACGTGTATTACGAAGGTTCGTGTCAGCGACTAAAATTCTATCCGGCAACACCAAAGGATGAAGTCTTAGAACTGGTTCTCAAAATGTTCAACATGTTTCCAACAGACAAAGCAAAGTTGGAAGAGATCAAACATCAGTCGATATTTCTAGATGAAGACGGCGACCCCGTGGTGTTTGTTCCTGACGTGTTGCCCTCCGGGACGAAATTGACACTGCGACTGCAGCCTGTGTGGCAGGGAACTTTCACAGCTTCAGAATTGGTACAGCCACCATCAAAAATTACCTGGCACTGGGATCCTGATGTGAACGCTAAGTATTGTAAATTTAAACTTACGGAGAATAACACTTGTGCTGCAACCTCTAGTATGAGTGAAGTGTCAATGCCAGTATTGTGTGGCAGTGTTTCATTTACCTCTGGAAGACACAAGTGGCGATGTTGTTTAAGTCGTGATATAACATACTGTGGATTTGGCCTAATCTCTTCTGAAGAAAAACAACTGATATCAGTGAAACAATTTGGTGATGACTTTACTGCTTACCCTTTGTTTGACAAGTTTTTTAGAAAGTCTGGATTGGAGTGTATTTTTGACTTGGACATGGACACTAGGATCTGCACTGTGAGGACAAGAGGACGGGATGCATCAGAGATGAAAGTTGTAGATCTTCCCAATGAAGTGTGGCCAGCTGTGACAATGAAAAATCCACATTGTTGTGAAGCTAGGATTTTCTTTGATGTGTAGACGTACAAATCAATTCTTTTGATTGACAATGTTGTGCAATCTACGTATAGTATGAATGTAAAGCCAACCTCAATTACACCAAACTAATTGACTAAGTTTGCAACTTCATCATTCCCATCACATACATCCATTGTCTTGTCTGATCAGTTTAATGTTTTACTCTATTGATATGTTTTGTTAAATTATTTAATATTGTCTTATTCTCATTCCCCGATCACAGTTAACCTAATTATACCTGCTGACTGCTATTATGTGACCAGATGCTTTCTGTATAGCTGCTTATCATTTGGAGACTAAATTGACCTGTGTGGAACAAGGGTGGTGGAGCAATCCAAGGAATAAGGGACCAACTTTGACCGAAGTTTGGAATTTGAAGAATATAAGATGTTATTCTTGGGGGCATAAATTTCTATCTTACTATGTTTTTACTTTTGAGCTCATTAAGTAGCTACTAGCTAGTAACTTACAGGTTTTAAAGGAAACGTAAAGGTGACTGCTCTATTAGAGTATCTTGACCTTTTCTTGGAAGAATATATTGTCCAAAAAAATTGGAGGAGGGGGGCATGTTTCCACCGCCTATGTATGACATGGAAGGGACTAAAGTCTTCTCATAAACTTTTGGTGTACACAATGTACAATGACATGGTCACAGTTACAGGCCTATTTTTAATCATCCTCAGCAACAATCATCACAACCAATTCAGTCACAGCCCCATACTAAAGTAAAGTGTGCTAACAGTATTTTATGACATGTGTGTTCATTAACTGATAGTGTCTGTCCAAATCTATTCATAGTGTCAACAGCCAATATAAGGTGATCAAGAAAAGATCCGACTGCAACTCTCAGTAGTCTGGCTTCTGTGGCTGTGAAGTTCCTGCAGGTATTTAAAAAAAAAAGTAACGTGAAGTTTTCCCCACTAGGATTGAAACAGGGTCAGTACTGCTGACCTGGGCTTTAATACAGAGGTGTCTGTTAATTGTTAAGACTACATTTAGAGCACTCTACTATATTACAGTGGAACCTGTGTTACGGTCACCTGGATTAAGCGGTCACCTCTGCATAACGGCCATGGACACGAGGTCCCAAATATTTTCTCATACAAATGTATGTATTGTTGTCTGCATTAAGCGGTCACCTGTCTAACGCGTGTAACGGCCAACCAAGAATCCGCCTATGAATCACTGTATACATAACTTTCTCCTTCATATAGCGGTCGCTACCTTTTATGGTGGCTTGTTAAGCCAACTGCCTGGCACCATGGCACCGTTTCAATTAATGCACAATTATCACACTTCCTACCTTTCAATGAATACTATATAATCTATCAGGCTTCATTGCTTAAACGTATTCAATAGCTATAACCAACATTCATAACAAGCTCACCTTGTCCTTTCTGTACTACAAAATTACTACATTGCGGTTGGCGTGAGCCTCTTAATAATAATCACTCATTAATAACGGCCATAGCCACTAAAATGCTGCTGACCACCTTATACAGGTTTTCTCTATAACAGCCACCTGTATATAAAGGCCAGATATATCTGGTCCCAAGGTGACCATTATAGACAGGTTCCACTGTATTAAGCAAATCTAACACATAGGTAGCTAGATGATTAATCCTTAAACCTGCATAATCAACAGAAAACTGGATTTGATAAAACACAAACGAAAAAAGCACAATACTTTTTACATACATGGTTTTAAACAGGGATTTATCCAATATCTTAGAAATTTTCTTACTTGGGAAGGCCTACCCTTTCGTTTCCCTTTGTAACAGTTTAAAAAGGAACTCACCTGCTATGAAGCATTGTGTTTCCTTTCACATCCGTATCGTTAGTGTTATTTTGTTAATCATGTGATATTTGTATATCAACTGAATCGCCATCACGCGATGAGCAAGATGACATACAGAAAGATGATATGACAAACTATGGCCTAGTTATAGCCTTTTATGTATCGATATGCAAAGGAAGAAGACAAAGAGATACTGTAGTTCTTTTGTACCTTAACCCTTTATTACCGAATGGCTAATATATTGCCAAAAAATGCGTGTTACGGGTGCCCTTTATAAATGGACCCATAACTCTTTCGTCCTAAGGGCTATGAAGTTGAAATAACCACCAATTTGCTGAGTAGGCCCAGGCGTTTCTAATAAAGTTTAACGCAAAGCGATAAGAACAAGTATGGGGAACTATCAATACTTATAAACACACAAACACGCATCAAAAATAGTTGTACCTGTTTAAATTTCGATAACTTTCGCTCTGAGCATCATGGTGTGTTCTACTAAGAATAAAACTACTCCTCACGTGATAAGGATTCTAAAAATATACAGTATGATGTAACTGGGGGTTATAACAAGATGGCGGCGTCCATCTTTCGCTGCTATGGCGAAGAATAACAATGCGCCTTTCTTCACTTCAAAGCGCGTGAGTTATGTGTTTTGTTGTAAGATTTTTAGATGTTTGGGTAGAAGGGAAAGATGGCTTTCATATGGTATATAGCGTTCCGTGTTAATTAATGGGTGGGGTCCTCACGTATTGCGCAAAGATCACACAAGCCATAAAATTTCATTTCCTGAGGTTTTTCTGCGGTTTTACGAAATAACTTCGGTAGGAATGGGTTAAAAGCACAAAATCAAATTCTGGGATGAAAGGATGCGATGATGGATAGCATCATTTGGGCCAAACTTTAACGGTGAGTAACATGGTGTTTGTAGTTTTTAGACAGCTTCAACTGTTCTCTTGTACTTTAGGAGTTTGTTTAAAAGGTGTATATGTGTATAATCCAGTTTTCAGGATTATGCATTTTCAGTCACATATACTACATGAGTTGTTTACAAGGCCAACAAATTATTAAGGCAAACATTTTGGTCCAGTCATGGCCCTACTGTATCAATTGTGGAATTGCAGTTACATTTCCTATGTATAACATGACATTAAAAGATCATATAATAGCTATGGATGCATGCATGTGCCCACAGTGGTTGGCAGTGGTCGGCCACTCAAATAAAATAGCCATCACTACCACTCAGCAACTACTACAGATTCACTTCTGACATACACAAGTTAAGGCCCCACACTAAATTTCTGGACCCAGCCCTGTCTGTTGTAGTCACTAAACCTGGGCTCATCAATGAGTAGCGATGAAGAAAGACAGGCACAGAGAGAGTACTAGAGTCAGTACACATGATATGTGTAACATTTATACAGTAACTTACGCTGTTAGTTGATGATGATTAACTGACAATAACTTGGACACTACAGATCTTCTTGGTTCAGGATCTACTCTGAGTGAGTTGTAAGCAATAGTTTCCTCCGCTGTCGATGGGAATGGAATGGTGATGCCACTATAATGGAAAACAGTTTTAAAAGTTTATATTTTACTGCAAAGGTGTACGTAGCACACAAACATTACATCACCACTAGTACCACTAAAATATACAACATGTACATGTGTGCTTCATAGTCAACAATTTTGATGAGGAAAACCAAGTTACCAAGTTACTGGATGATACAACAAGACAAAAGCTACATACATATAAGAGGACTTTCCATCCAAACAATACACTCATATATGGATAATACATCGGGGTTTACTTAATTATGTACTGAACTACGTATATGTCCCCCTGCCCCCTCACGGTAAATCGGTGTGGTGTTTACAAAAATTACATCCTTGATTAAACACCCAATAGCAGTGTAGTACAAGTCCACGTGAATCAGTAATGGAATTATGTAAGGTCCTTAGCACTACTAAAATATTTTCTAAAGTAATGGATTCTTCTACAATATGTACAGTATCTCTCTATATTATAGGGATATATCCACCATGGTTGTATTTCTTTACAGGAAAATATGACCATGGTGTTTTACATCTATACAGGAAGACTAACAAATCATTAGGTGGTTTCCAGGAATCATGATCTTTCAGGTTGACCTGAAATCCTGCATGAAATCAAGTACAACACAAAAATAATTTTTATCCTATTGTTTCATACAGATGCTATCCCATGAGAACTACTGCATACTCACTTACCATGTTCACTGAAATATTCCCAATTTAAGTAAATTGGCCAAACTAAATGTAAGGGGAATTTAAAAACAATGACAAGTTCATACTCACATAACTATCTGTTGTGTTTCTGTATTGACAAGGAGTTAAATGACTTCACAATACTACAAGTGTATAGTCGGTTGGTTTATGCAACAGATGTAACAATAGGAAACTACGTAGGTGACCTCCCTTGTTCCACTACCTTATATTTCTTTGACCCTAAATAGAACTTAACTTGTGAAGCTGCACAAAACTTTTGGGTAGTGATGTGTGTTTGCACAATACAGGAATATGTACATGACGACATTAGGTGGGTACATAGCTTAACTCCTTTAGCCTAAAACTATACTGTACAAAGTCTATTTACTAGGCTAGTTTATGAATGCTGTAACCACAAAGGCTCACTTGTTATGAAGTACAGGTAATAAACAACAATCAAGTTTTCATCTTTTCACCATGTGTTCAACTTCAATTGTGGGTTTGATTACATGAGTATTATAATGGCCTGATAAAATTTAAATGGTGACTTGAATGAAACCCATCGCCAGTTGATAAACAGCTGTAGGAGCACCCATCATCGAGTTATGAATATTTTCCTGTATGTAAAGTGTTTGGGTGTTTGTTTATTGAAAAGTTGCTTGCACAGAAAGTTTTGGTCTCATGCACGAGCCCAGAGGTAAAACTCCAGGTATCATTTTATTATCATATCATTTTATTATATTTATAGGTGGTATATGCTTCCAAAGATATAGTACTTCATTAACAGCCATGGGTACTTGCCTACATACAGGCTTTAAGGGATAAAGATTTTTCCTTCTACTCGTTTGTTAACAATATTATGACTGGTTAATTGTTATTGTCTGAACGTATGCCCCAATTATCAATAGTGAAGTGGCCAATACACTTTGTTTTCAGTTATGTTCACAGCATTACAAACAAACAACACTACAAGCTGTATTGTTCCTCCCAGTCACAACCAAAACTGAATGATTGACATGGGAAGATATCATGTGGTACTACCACAAATTGACACCCTGTATTGTCAGTCAAGATAAATGGACACAAAAAGGAGAGTCCATGAAGTGTGTATTGTATGTACTGCCAAAAGGCACCTGTTGGGCTGAAGTGACATGAAATAGTGAAAAATCAAGCCCATAGCATTAGCCTTATTGAGTCAGACTTGTCTAAGGCATTACCGTACGCAAGGAAATTTTGACGTCAAAAAAATTTGACGAATTCAGGCTTGGCAGATTTGACGAATAAAATGTTGACGAAAATCAAGAAATTGTAGGCAAAACCTGTACTTTTAAGGGCACTTATAAACATTAGACGAATTTAAATTTGACGAATTAAACCGATTCGTCAAATTTTTTTGACGTCAAAATTTCCTTGTGTACGGTAGTCAGTCAGTTAGTTATTAGAAATTTCACTTTTAAAATATTTTGTAGCACCATTGGAAGTGTTCCATGTTCTACTGAAGATACTTTTTTGGGCTTGGTTACACCTAACCAATACTACCAATGCACACTGTCATGCGGTTGGTTACATTGGCCAGAAAGCCCAAAACATCATGACCCTCAAAACATCATCACTCTTAATTAAGAGTGATGACCTGATCAACACTTATCATGACATCATTTTACATAACATGTTTTGTCATTTGACACAACACATGGTAAAGTTCACTCAATTACAGTTAATGCACTATGTAGTAATGCACTCCATTAACAGAGTTGCAATCACATCCTTTTACACAACGCTTTGATTCTACAATTCTGTCATTCAATTGTTATGAATTCTTATAAATGGACAGGAAAGTGACACGTGAATTACATAACTTTCAGTGTTACAATTAGTCTCACGTGGCCAGACCCTTTCCACATAGCCACTTATCGATTGGAAATTATAAGCACTGCTACAAGGGCCTGAAATAGCTCGTGAAGATAAAACTTTTCAACATGTTATTGGTGACAATTTGTTGACTCAGTAACACCAAAAATACAAAGGTACAAAATACAACTGATGTTCCCTTGAATCTTTATTCTGTTCTGATCGACAAATCCACTTAAAACATTTTGCCTACTTTCCCTGTAACTCAAAATGAACTGAGCTTGTCCGCCTTTATTCAACTGTACATGTTGAAAATTCAGTAGCAGGTAGAAGGAAGAACCCACATGGATCAATACTCGTCATCCCCAAAGGCCTTCTTCAGCTCGTTCTTCAGTAATTAGACTACTTTTGCAATAAAGGGATTGCGTGAGCCAATTTACACTCCCCAACCACTGGGATTGTAGATAAATGCGTAATTCCAGACCCTTGTACAACCCGTAGTGTGGTGCTTATAATTCCCAATCAATAAGCGGCTGCATGGAAGGGGCTGGCCACATGAGACTATGTTACAATAGTTGTTCCCCAATATGAACATTGGAATGGTTTCATTGGAAACAGTCTGAATGGAAAAGTTTTCAGTACGACAGACTGTAAACTTTCACATGTGACAGAAACACTTACACAATTATAGGATCAAGTGACGTGTGCTACTGTACTACACTGAAACCGATACCTCTGTAATCCAGAATATGTATGCACCTCTATAATCTGACATTATTTTGTATACCAAAAAGACTTTTTCTATGATTATACACTTCAATAATCTGACATCCTTGCTAATCTGATACAATTTTCTTATCCCAATGAGCATCGACTATAGACGTTTCACTGTACACAGTTTTATGAATTACTGTACTAATAGGCCTAAGTATTGGTCCCATGAGCCATTGATCAAAGGCTTCTAATAAAATTACAGCAATGATATAATGTGTAGATCCATATTCAACTCATATACATGGTGGATGTTCCTTTTGCTAGAAAAGTGAATGCATTGCTAGAACGATATGATCACACAATACGCTGTAGCCACTTTTATGTTTTAGAGCATAGAAACTCCTGGCTGAGAGACAATTATGTATCTTATCCCCGGCCAACCCATGCCAGTCCACCTCATCTTGTTGTGCCAGGTTGGGGCTGGATCAGCAATGATGTCCATATATGGTACAATACATGATTTGCACAGCATGTGTTAATGCAGCATATTTTTGTGGGGAGCACACATCAGCATATAGCATATAAGGCCATGATTAGTGCTGAAGTTGTCAGTGACCTTTGAACTAATGTTGCACTGATTTTGTGCAGTCAATCCAGTTGGAGTTATAAGTGAAAATTATGCTCAGCCTGGAAATGTGATTCAAACAAAATATTGGCTGGCCAATCAGAATCGTGGAGTTATGTTGAATGTATCAGATACACACATCTACACACACATATACGTACATGCATGCATGCATGCATGCATGTACGTGCATGCCTACCACACAGATTCCTGCAATATATAGTTGAACATTATTATACCATATACAACACAGAAACATTTTTCAGACTTTGTTAGAGAAATGAGTTACCAAACATCCCTTATAGGGTTTCAGGTAATGTTTATGACCATATGTGGTGTGTTGTTGAACTCTGATATTTTTGCGGTTTTCCAGCTTGCATTGATGTGTGCCTTAAAGTCATGTAATCTCATAAAAGTGTCATTGTGAGGTCTGTAAACATTAATCCAAAAGCACAACATGAGTTACATGACCAGCTAAGGAGTAGTGTTTTCACATCAGGTATAACGTGGACCATATATAGAGAACTATGTACTGGCTGGTGGTAATGTCCTTACCTCACAATGAAGCTTACTTGATTTTACAGTCAGTGTGTAACGTCAATGCCAGTTGATTTTTTGTCTGGCTTTTACATTCAACAAGGTAAAAAACATGAGTATGTTGGAAAGCATAGCCACAAATGGACTAGGACATACAAAAGTGCACAGTACATGTCAATTTGTGGTTTCACTTACCAATAACTCAGACATGCAACATGTTTACAGACCCAATATTAACATGTACAAGAATTTCTACCCATGTACCCCCAACTGTTATTGTGAATACCAGATGCTTATAATAAACTTAACCAAGGTTCCCACATGTATGTAACTATTATTGAACTCTTAGAAAGTCTAGTCAGACTATATACACATCATCACACTTGGTTTTTATGGACCATTGAAGGCACTAATCAGTCTCTGCTCCTTTTGTTGAAAGTTTCCACACTAAAAGGTAGACACTTATAAACTTCAGTTTCACAGATGAATGGTTGTTCCTTTTTCTCTAATGACATGTGAAAAAGGAAATCCACTCAATACCACCATTACAACTGGGGCTATCGTATCATGTTAGAAAAGGATTTATCGATAACTTCCCAATTCAACAGATACCTTATAAGTATTATAGGTAGTTACAATGGCTTGCTAAACTGAAGGGTCACTGTTCCAAAATTAACCACTGCATTTTCACAATAAAAAAACCATGGTAACCAACTATGTATGGGTTTTACCACTTTCTTGCGATTCACGCAACTTGTAATAAATGTCATTATAGATAAGCATGATCAGGATCATGTACGTAGTATAATTATGAACAGTACACTGCACTGCTATAAATTTACAACATTCATACATTGCACAGCATATGCTTTCTGGCATCAGTATCGTACAAGTACAGTGGAGTACATATTACTTAAACTCCTTTGTGTAGGAGTTAGTATGATATTATTACATAGTGTGGGTGTACACTATTAGGGTTGCCCCCCACCCCTCCTCCCTTCATACAATGTGTGCATGAGTCTGCAGTTTTCAATAAAGAGGTGTACACATATACACACTCACCAGTCTGTCAGTGGAGCCTGTCTGTTAACTTCTCTCCCTTTGCTTCATTGCCACGTTGCTCCATTCCTGTACTCGAGGTTATTGGTTAGGGTGTGTTAATTAGAATAATAACATTACAACGTCACTATGACGTAATTGTAATCGTTACATTGACGTCTAGGTGCAACGTCCACAGTCTTCTTGTATAAAAATAGCCGCCTTGCTGATGTTCAGATCAATGTGTGGAGTGAAGGCGAGTGAGTTAATGTTCGAAGAGAGATTTGGTGCTGACGGGGGGCGAACGGGAGCGAGTCAATGAAAGTATTAAAAAACGCGGTGACAAGGCTACGGAGACGCGGTTGGTGGACACACAGGGCTTGGTTAGCGTTACTCTGTCGTGGTGGTGGATAGTGGGAATGGGCACAGCATAAAGTGAGTAGCTATTGAGTGTGTATATAGCGTGTTAGTGTACAGTAGTTTGTAGCAACAAGAGAATATCATACTGTTTTGTGCCACCAGTAGTGTAATAGTTAACGGTAGTTTAGCCACTTTTTTTAGAAGGAATGACAGAAATGTGGTTTACTATTTATATTTATGTGGTAGATGGTATAGTGTGTTCTTGCTAAGCATATAAATGCAGACTCATACACCCGGCATATATAAGAGATGTTATCATGAAGCAGTATTGACTCTTACAGGGTATTCAATTGTATGGGTTGTATGGTATACTTACAAGAGGGTGAGTTAGCCATGGTCAGGTAAGGCCATGTTGTGTAGCCATTGTAGTGATCGTTTAATGCTACTATGATATGATTGATATCACTAAAACTGTTTCACCTTATAAGTAAACCTTACTACACAAGTATATACATTGTTCCTTAGGATTCAATGTATATATCTGTGTGTAGGTTAGTTAGTGTATTATATTCTAAGTTAGTCGTCAGCCTGGAGTTCTTGTATTGTTTGAGTCTGCTATTTGATTGGATTATAATATAGTTGTATAATTGAGTACCCAGGTGTGCCTTATGTTTACCTTTCAGTGTCTACATCCCTGTTGTGTTTTTGTATGTTTTGGATAGAAAGTGATATCTGTTTCCCAACAATACACCTTGGAAGTGCAGGAAGTGCTGCAATGCAAATGTGGAAATTGTAAGAAGCGCTGTAGTGCCAATTTCAGGATATGCCTTTATCCCCAACTTAAGGAAATACGATGACATCTTTTTAATTCCTGATTCGGTAAATATTTGTGTAAACCACATTAGTGTATCCACAGAAAAATGTCCTCATGGGTGTAGCATACATCAGTCTGTTTGGTACAGGAATGTTTCAGTATTTTGTCCTTGATTGTTGACTACTGTTGATCTTAGTCCAAGAGTGTATGGTAAAGTATTTGATCTGGTGAATAGATGCGATGCTGTTACAGAAGACAACTAGCCTTGGGCCTTCTTAAGATTTTGTCATTACTACGTATCCTGCGATCTTAAGTTCTCTAAAAATTAACAATGTGGTAATGTAGTGCTATATACAGGACAAACACTGATCAACAAAACATTGACCTGATTGTATGACTTGTTTTACATCATATCTTTCAAAAAAGAACTGGTAAACAAATTGAATAATGTTGAATGTGTAATACTACGATATAGGTGGTGTTGAGTGTATTTATGCTCGCTGATCTCCCAAATCAAAATTCATCCCAGTACAGTTTCCTATTATTAATGGGTAAATACATTGATAATTGTGTAGTGCTGTAATATAATATAGGATGAATCAACACACTACAAAATGAATCGATACATCATGTTAAATTTTGGAGAAATCAAAAGCTGGTCTCTGACAAGCAGGTCAAACATTCATAGTACATCCAATAGTGGAAGTGAAATAACGTGTGCCCTGCATTGTATTGGTGTAAGTATGTGTTGATATATATAAAATAGACCATACAATGATGTTACAATAACCCATATTGTGAACTGCTTAGATACATACATACAAGCCATCAATACTCAACCAGTCAAAACAGAATCTCGATGAATGGTTAGAAGTGTTTCTGCTTCATTTGGTATGTACATATAGTTATGTCTTATCCACGAACCATATTATTTGCTTCAGTGCACTGTGTCTATTGTGCCATGCACACACACACACACACACACACACACACACACACACACACACACACACACACACACACACACACACACACACACACACACACACACACACACACACACACACACACACACACACACACACACACACACACACACACACACACACACACAGTAGCTGTTGTAGCCAACAAGATAGCCATCCGAAAGTTGCTCTGTTGTGCCACAAACACCTGACAGTTGAGTCAAAGAGAATCTGACCTATGTATCTGGTAATCTAAACCTCTGGTGAAAATGTAATGCTCCTATATGATAAAGTCCATGATGAGAGTCATATGGTAGCCAACATGTAAAACTGTTGTATGTTAGTGTACAAGTCTGCAATACCATATATAGTCAGACATGATACCATTATATAGCTAGGCTGTACATGTGCACATTCTCACCTGTCAAAACAGAATATGTATATGACAAATTGCAAATGAAACCCTTCTCCTGGTAAATATTGTGATCAAGCTAACACCACTGGTCATGCACATCCTATTCATGCCATATGTTTATTCATACTTGGTAAGTTGGTATAAGGGTCAGTCTGTATTATGTAAGTACAGTGTTATCTTGTTTCGAGACTTCTGTATCTTTACTTTGTTTGCAATGGCTGTTTGTTTGGAGCTCAAAAGTAAATGTATACATGCTAGCTCTTTAACAATGGATCCTTGTTGAAAACCGGTGATCTGTGCGTCTCCATTGCTTGAAGTGTTTGTAAGTAAATCAGTTTGTATGGAGTATGACTTGTTTAATAGGAAGTGATCTATCCATTTATTTTGATACATGTTCTGATGTTCAGTTTTGATTCACCACCTGTTTATTGGTAACAAGGTTTGATCTGTGATCATGTTAGTGAAATTGTTAGTGAAGTGTGGATACTGTGAAAGTATTTGCCAGTAGATTCTTTTCTTTTTTACCTGCATGTTGGAAGTGAGATAAACACCTATATAGGAATTACCTCTTAGCAAGAGTGGTACCTATTACTCAGTAGTGATTGTTGAAGATACAGATATTTATATGACAAAAATAAAGAGTCTGATTGATATCAAGGTCACCCTATCCTTGATCTGTGGGACTCAAGTCTAAATGATAGAAAATTTAACCTGAATGCTCACGCAAAGTATTCCAATGAAATTGTTAGATCTGTTAGTGTATTGTTTTAGCTTTATTAGTAATACTACTAACTAGTTTCATTGCGATATAGATAATGCCTTTATCATGGTTTCATCCATCATTCTCAGCTGACCATCAATATACAAAGAGAAGCTGTTGATCTAGTCTCAACAATATTTATCTGGTGTCACTAAACTGCATGTGGTATGTTATTCTTTCTTGTTCTTGTCACTTCTGTACCTACGTAATGTTGCCATTGTAATCTGTTCCCACTCCACATGTACGTATGTGTGTGCTTGCATATTCTCTATTCAAGGTTTCATCTGGTAGTTCTCCACATATCAGTATAGATGTAAGTACATTAGTTTGTATAGAATGTGAGTTGTTTAACAGGAAGTCTTGAATCCTATATAAAATTATATGATCTGGAATCAAGCACTGATTATCTGACAATATGTAATAGCCACAGAAATGATCCATCCTTGGTAGGAGCTCAAGCCTAGGATATATTAGTCTAAGGAAACTGATATATACTTGGAATTGAAATGCACAAGTTACAAGTTGATCTGCATTTGTAAATCCATATCTGCTTGACCACATACATGCATAGTTAGGACACAGTATAAGTGTACATTCTTGAATGTCCAACAGAATACTTGTCACGAAGAAGCCCTCGATCTGGTAAAGAAACACAAACAGCCAGAGCCAGCCATGTATATCCTACAAGGGCTTTTGTATGTTACCTCATGGCAATGTTATTTGTGGAATATCCAACTGAGTGTGATGCATAGTAATCAAGTGTTCTGAAGTATGTCCATCCGTATGTATTTGTTGCTCAACATTTTCTTCATTGTTCTTGTGAATCAGTACATAGTTTGCCATTGTGATTTTACTTACAGTCCATGTGTACGCATGCAAATTCCCTTTCAAAAGTTTCTTCATAAAATAGAAATATCAGTGATGATTGGTAGTTCTGAACGTTATACAGTATAGTAGTAGGTTAATCAGTTTTGTATGGAATATGAGTTGTTGGAACAGGAATGTTGATTATTGAGTTATTTTGATATGTGATCTGATACCAATTTTGGTTTGCTACTTTTTATTGGTAACAAGATTTGATCTGTTATCATGTTAGTGAAATTGTGATCAGTGTGTGGATACTTTGAAGATGATTTTAACCTGTTTGTAAATCACAGATTTTTTTTACCTACATTGGAAGTGTGATAACTAATTACATGGGAATACAAGAGTGATACATATTAGTGATTGTTGAAGATACAGATATTTACTAACAATAATTAAAATTGATCAATTACTAGTGTGGGCATAGGAACTCAATGTATTTACATCATAAGAGATTTTGATTGTGAAATTGGCTTAGACTTGGATCTTTTTTGTTCTATTTTCATTTTGATAAATAAAATTTCTGTACTCGATATATGTGCTACTGGCCAAGTTTGATCAGTACATCTCAGCTGTCCATCAGAAGCCCTTGCTCTTGTAAAAGAAAATGAGTGGCTAAAGTCAGCTAGTGCCATATTTAAGCATCTTTTATTATGCCTATGATATTATTGAAGTGTTACATATTTGTAGCTGTAGTATGTGTTCTTGTTCTTGCGACTTTTGTATCTATCTATGTGTTGCCATCGTGAACGTTGTTCCCAGTCCTCAGTACGTATGTGTGCTTGCATATTTTCCATCCAAGGTTTCTTCTTATCCATCATATCAGTATACATGTAAGTGTATCAGTTTGTTGTTTAGCAGGAAGTTGTAATTCATCATGCATCGTATCTATTCAGAGTTTTGTGTTATCATTTATTATAAACCACAATAGGCTGAAGTTTATCCCACTTGACCACATATATAGTTAGTACATGTGTACATTCTCATCTGTTCAACAGAATACTATAACACAATTAACCTGATAAAAAGATGATCAGCAATCACAGCATTTCCTGTTTCAATTGTAAGAATCTTCTATACCACTTCATGTAATGTTTATAGTGGAGTTGTTCAACTAAAGTGATACATCGAGTTTTCAGTCCATATGTGTTTGTTGTGACTGTAAGCTCAACGTGTTCTTCATTGTTCTTGTGATTCAGTACATTGTTTATCATCGTGATTTGTTCCCAGTACGTGTGTACACATGTCTGCATGCAAGTTCTCTTTCCAAGGTTTCTACATAGAATAGGAATATCAGTGAGTATTCATAGTTCAAAATGCATCAGTATAGTTGTAAGTGAACTAGTTGTATAGATTGAGTTGAGTTGTTGAGCAGAAAGTCTTGATTAGTCATCCTATAATTATGTTTCAAGTTATTTGATATGAGACCTGATATCAAGTTTTGATTCACCATCTCTTTTACATGGGTTATTGGTAACAAGGTTTCATGTTAGTGAAATTGTGATCAGTATGTATAATGACTCAAATTCTGCGACGTGTGTATTATTAGAGACTTTATCCTGTTGTTCTTGAATCTAACAGTGTATTTACATTCCAAGAGAATTTGATGTTAGTTAGCATTATGTCTAGCCCCACATTATCTGCTCTATTCTACTAGCAAGTTGATAAGTTGAATGTCCTTATTTCAGTACTCTCCACCATTGTTAGTACTTTTGACAATGACCTGGTAAAGAAAATATGATGTGGTCAAAAGTCAGTGATGCGTATCCTGTGCCAACCTCTCCTAGATGTGAACTAATCAAACTACTGTCTGGTGAAGATTAAGTGTTCAGCTGTATAAGTGAGTACCTAATTGTGGCTGTAGTGTGCAAGCCTGATCTTTTTTATCAACAAGCCTGACCTTGTTATCTTGTATCTATGTAGCATGCCATCTTGATTTGTTCCCACTTAAAAGTGTGCATACAAGTTCTCTCTCCAAGGTTTCTTCGTAGCATAGAAATATCAGCGATTATCAGTGATGATTTATAGTTCAAAACGTATCATGTTGTAAGTAAATCAGTTTGTATGGAATAAATTTTTGAACAGGAAGCCTTGAGTTTGATTTTATCATCGTGTTTCAAGTTCTTTTTTTGGTACGTGATGCCAAGTTTTGATTCACCACCTAATTTACATGGTAACGAGGTTTGATCTCATGTGATCATGTTAACCAACTTACTTATTTGTAACTGTAGTGTGTAACCCTGAAGTGTTCTTTCTTGTTATTCTGTGACTTCTGTATCTGTGTAATGTTGCCACTGTGATCTGTTCCCTGTCCATTCTACGTATGTGTGCATGCAAGTTCTCTTTCCAAGGTTTCTTCATAGAATAGAAATATCAGTGATGATTTGTAGTTCTCAACATATCACTATAGTTGTAAGTAGATCAGTTTGTATGGAATATGAGTTGTTTAACAGGAAGTCTTGATTAGTTGTCTAAAGTTTTTGATACGTGATCTGATATTCAGTTTTGATTCATCACCTATTTTACAGAGTTTCAAGGTTTGATCTGTGATCATGTTAATGAAATTGTGATCAGTGAAGTGTGAATACTGTGAGAATGTATTAGTCTATTTGTTGACCTCATTGATCATTTTCTACCTGCATGTTGGAAGTGTGTACATTAGGAACTTATCCTGTTCTTGAATTTAGCAACATATTACGTTTCGACAGAATTTGATCTCAAAACTGGCTTAACCTTAGATATTTTACTAGCAAGTTTTCATCAGTGATAAGGAGATCTATAGCATCTGTTTCAATGTGCATGTTTGCTTTCTCAGTTGTTCATCAATGTTCAGTGAGAAGCCCTTGATTGGTAAAAAAATATGACAAGCAGCCAAACTTAGTGATGCATATCCTGTGCCAACTGTAGGTACCATCTCCTGTGAATGTTTATACCTGTGGAAACACCTAACTACATATATACATTTTTGGTAGCTGTATAACTCAATTTGTTATTCTTGTGACCTCCCCGTATTGCCTTATGGCTTGTTCCCACTCTATATGTATGCATGCATGCAAATTCTCTCCAAGGTTAATAGAAATATCAGTTATGATTCGTGATTCTGAGCGTATCAGTACAAATTGTAAGTATATTAATCTGTACGGAATATTAGCTGTTGAACAGAAAGTCTTGATTCATCAGTGTTTGACGTTTTACATACGTCATGTTAAATTCAAGTTTCGATTCACTACCTATCTCCTGCGGTTTAATTGTATCACGGTTTGATGTGTGATTGTACCCGTGAAAGTGTAGAAGTGAAATGTGTGTGGACAGAGGAACTGTGTTGTTACTGCTGTACCTGTGTGAAAACCTAGCCAATTGTCAACAGCTATGCCTTTGACCTAAATATCTTCCAAGAGGCTGTTTAGTCAATAGCAAGCTCCTATGGCTAAAGCCTAGATGTGGAGTATGATCATAAATCTTGTCAAAACCTTGCTAGGCTACCAATTTTTATATACAGGGTTATAGTAATATCAAGAGCCTCTCTTATTATTAACTCTTGGTAATGATTTCTTGTTCTTGTAGCTTGATGTATTCTTTATTGTTGTTCTTGCGACATTGGTAGATAGTTTTGCCTTCTATGTTCCCAGTTCACATATTGTATGTGTGCATGTGAATTCTCTTTGCAAGGTTTCTACCTAGAATAGAATTGTCAATGGTTGTTTGTAGTTCTCCATAACCTGCTGTATTGGTGTAGTAGTAAGTATATCAGTTTGTATGGAATGTGTAAAAGGAAGTCTTGATTGTGATCATATAGCTACATCGAGTTTGATGTATTCGTTGGTAGATTTTTAATCAGTAAATAGCAAGGAATGAGTGGATACAGTGAAAAGTTTTAACCTGTTTATTCTTCTTGTCACAAACCCTACACGCTGACTATGTCATAGTTACAGAATATGGATAAAGTGAAGCCGTTTTACTGATAAACAAATATGATCTAAACTCATCAATGCATGTCCATATGGTTTCATTACACCATTTCCTGGTAATGTTTATACAAAGTGGAAATACCCACCTAGAGAGAGGTACAACTGGTTTGGTGTTTAAAGTATATTCATACATGATCCTGTTCTGTCCTACATATGTACAGTTTGTACTTTGCCATTGTTGTTTGTTCCTGGCTCATATACATACATGTGTGCATACAATTCTCTTCTCAAGGTTTCATCATTGAATGTTCATCTAACTTGTAGTTGTAAGTGAACAACTAGCTTGTATTGAAGGTGAGTTGTTCAACAGGAAGATTTGATTTTGCAGTTCTTGATCTGTGGCTTAATATCAAGGTTTGATTCACTAGCTATTCTATGTGGTAGAGAGGTTTTGATGTGATCATGATAGTGATGTTTTAGTAACTTAACATGATATGTGATGTAGTAAAAATGTTGTGATCACTACATTTGCCTATAGTCAATGTGTGAAATTGATCCTACACAATCCTTTATACTGGCACTGAATTGCATCAGTTTGAGAAATCTGTGAAAAATTAGTGACAGTATAGTGTAAGTAGTAGTATCGCGATTGGTGTAAGACGCTTGACTAGATGCTGGAGTATCCTCACAACTATTCAAGGCAAGTCTATACCATGAGGGATAATCAATCGATTGGCAGTTAAAGTGGACAAATTTGAATACAGCTAGCAATTGCTGTATATTGGCACTGGCTTGTCTTGTCGTGGCGACACAGCCCATTTTCTATGACTAAGACACCAAAGCTACCTGCCTTGGCACTCCAGTTTGCCTTCCAGCACCATAATAGGGTGGTGAAGAACATGCTGGTTTGGTCAGTTGTTCTATTGTTGTTGACAATATTTTAGTGGTTAACAATAAATTCTTGTGTGGATAACTAATTAACATGGTTAGCTGCAAGTCTGTTAGTACTAAGAGACTTATGGTGGAGTCTCTTTGTGAATAAGAAACTTCTATTTTAATGAAACTTCAAAGTATTGCTAACGTACCATTTTCCAAGATTAGTGTGTGATGTTCATCCCTTGATATATGAAGTAGGATGATTTTGTTTGACCTTGTTGATGTAAGAATCCTAGGAATGTTCAACTATCTATCTTCATTCCATACTCTTAGCCTATCGATTTATTGCTTGTCCGAAATGTCGTAGCATTGTCCCTGGCATGGTAGCAAATCTTGGTCCATATGATATACACATCACATACGTACTTAATGCAATCCTTAGTATCTACTAGCCAAGCTTGGCTAACTTGTAATGACATGTTCTCTTGATATTTGGTCTAATGCCTTCATCAACTAGTGCTACAGAAAGAGTAAGTACACAGACGATGGACACCATTGCTTTGTGATTAGGTTAAGCTACTGAGATGTATGCCCTCAGCAAGTTGTGAGAATTTACTATAAAGAATCTGCAATTCTGTAATGCACCAAGTCTGAGACTAAGGGTTATAACCTGTGTAGTGCTTGTATTCCAGCAAGTTTAAATTACTGCTAGTGAGATCAGATATAGTGAACCAGTTCTACAGGTACAATATAGCATGTTAGGTGTTGTGTGTTTGTGATCATGTACTGAAGACAACCTGATATACTCTGGAGACTGTTGTGGTGTTTATTGAAGACAACTTGATACACCAGTGAACTACATCACCAAACCAGTACTATAAATATTGCTAGCCATTGACCATTATGGTCAGACATGTGATAAATGTTTTAATGGGAGATACCTCAGTGTGGGGAAATAACCTAACCAGTGTTCAATTCCTGATCCAGATTCCAGGGCCATTATTTCCATACCATTATATGGTTAACTCAAGCCACACTTGTAATAGTGACAGTTATTGAGTGAGTTTTATGTATTAAATGTGTGAATAGTGTTTCTTCCTCGGTTAAGGAGACTTAGTAGAATGCAGTACTTTGTTTACTATGTCAATGAATAGTAGTACCTCATGCATACTATCGAGTAACTAGCCTACTTCTGTCATGGTTGTGATTACTCCTGAGTTTGGCATGTCCACTGAACAGTCATACGTTGGAGAATCATTGTTATTTTCCATCACTCTTGTTCAGTACTGCGTGAAATTGTGATGCGTTTTATGTTCTTCCTGATTTCCATTGTGTGATGATTGCAAATGTTCTATGATTGCTGAAGATCGACATCCTACAAAACCGGATTAAAAAATTTGTGTTGTCCAATAGATGTTTACGTTTCCACGTGGTGTACACATGTGTGCCTCTAGCAAAGATATTTGTTAGAACGGTAAAGATGCTAGCAGTTAGGATCTGTGAGGTAAATTTGTTTGATTTGTTGCTTCATTGCTCAAATAGTTTAAAGTGTGATCAAATCCAGTTGTGAAATTTCTATTTTGATATCTGTTTGATGTGTGGGTAACAGGTGATTGTATAAATTTTTGGAAAGCAAGATCTTACAGAGCACAGCGTTATCTATATCGTGATATACACATTTGACTTGTTCATTGTGTTCGTGTTATTGTAGGATGTACACATTAGTACCACCCATAGGTTACTGGTCCTAAAGAAAAGTAAAAGGAAGAAATACATGCGTGTTCTCTCCTTGTGTAACAAGTTCATGTTTGATGTTTATTATTATTACTCGTTGTAAGATGTGTGCGTATGTACATAATGAGATTTTAGGTTGTTGTCCAAATATTGGAATTTGTTTATTTGTGTTCTTCATGGAGTTTCCAAAGTATTGGAGTATTGTCATATGGTCTCTACAATCTACTACAGTGGCCTACAGTATCTTGTAAGTGACTTTAACTATTTTTGCATGGTTATCATCCTTTAGCAAGATGAAATTGCTTTATTGACTTTGAGACTATTTCTGTTAAGCTGTTTTGATTGCCTCTTCAGATGGTATCTCTATGTTTACTGTGTCACAGTGTCGATCAATTGTTTGTGTTTATTATGACTTGTGTTTGTTACCCTGATATTGTATGTACACACACAACAACATATTAGTGAAATTCTAGATTAGCAAGAGAACATTATAAAAGATAATTTACATATTCCCTATCATCTATCTTATATGGATTGATTCCCAAACAACACCAGTTCTGTGTAATCTTCAACTGGTAATGCTAGCGTATTGCAATGTTTAGAGCTTTATAATAGTTAATGTAATAATTGTCGTTAGTTTAACCCCTGTAATCCAAGTTAATGTAATGTGCATATTAATAGCCTTCTCCACGGTGTTTAGTAATTAGCAAGTTGTGGAAATGAAAGTTGGTATGTGCCAGGTTCATGTTCCAGTTATATATATGTACTTGTACCACATTCCTTTATCAAATAAACCTTCATGTAACGATCTGTTTCATGCTCTTCTCAGCTATATGTGAATACGTGGTAACGTTTTAATTGCATATTTCTACATCACAGATTTGATCGTTGATTGATTCTATTGTTGTATTGGGATTTGTACAAGCATCTTTTCTATCCCTGTGTTTCATGTCTGCAATTAATTAGTATCAGTGTGTAAATTAATTCCTTGCATCTACAATTTTTATTTAGCGATATGCGTATGATTGGCATTGGCTTTTTAATACTGTACACAATGTTTGTCTGAAGTTGGGTATTGTGGTTGGCTTTGTAGGATAGAGCTCATTGTGGTGGATGGGTGGTTGGCTTTGTAGGGTAGACGTTAATGCAAATGTGAACATGTTACATGAAATGGTGTTTTTACTTTAATATAGAAGTGTAGTGTGTTATCAGTGCTACAGTAGAAATTCTCTTGTTTGTTCCTTCACATGTTTCAATAATAACTATAATTCACCCATATATAGTGTACAAGAGAATTTCTACTGGAGCTCATGATAGTAGCTGTTACATTCTTTTAAATTCTTTAGCAAATGATGTATCATCTGTACAAGTTTGATTACATTTTTATGAGGTAAAACTTCAGTTGGAAATATTTTAAACATGTATTCTAACTGTTGTACAGGATGAATGGTTAGATCTGTAGTACACTGATGTTTATCTGTACATCATGAGATGTTGTGGTCAGTTCACTTGAATAACACTGAAGAATTACATTGTGTATATAGGAGGTAAAAATGGTTTGAATATAAACTGACGTATATTACCTTTTCTTTTACAAGGCTTATGGTTAGCAGTAATGGACTCTATTCATACACTTTGATGAATTAAATTGTTTATTAATGTAGTGTATTAAAATAATACACAAACTTGTATACATTTCTAATTTTAATGAAAGCAAATTCTTAAACTGTGCAGTGTATATATCTTAACATCAATAGGGTACAATATGTGACAAATGGATCAGTAACGTAATCTGAATAAAGAATAGTACTAATCGATTTGTAGAACAGAATGAACCTTGTGGTATTAAGTACACTTATAATTACTGATTACTTAAGTGGTGCATCTAGTTATGTGTTATGGAAGTAACTTTCTTAGCTCTTACACACAATTGTTGATTGCTCACACACACTGACAACATTGATCAGTTTATGCATTATATAGTCTGTTGTGTTCTGTTACTCAAGCCACCTGCTAATTGATGTGCTCCTAAAAACATTTTGTCCAATTGATACTAATTGTCAATCAATATTTAATTGTCTGGAAATTACTAATTAGTTCATTTAATTATTATTGCTATTGGTTACCTAAAATCCTTTTTTTTTGTTTTGTTTTGTTTTTGGTTATGAAGTTTGTTATAGAATAATCATACAGTACGATAGTAACTGTATAGTAGGGACCACAAAGGAGTAGGCGTGGCCCACAAAATAATATCACCCAAAAACCAGCCTCGATTTTCCCTTATGACAATGAGGCAGTATTGGTAAGGTAAAACTAAGCCCAAACAAGCTTTCAGATTGACCCGAAATGTTTTCAACAAATTGCTACGGGATTTAAAAAAAATTTATTCGACAGAATTTTCTACTGATTGACTGACTGACTATGTAAGTAACTGACTGACTGATGCCTTCAGACAAGTGTAATTCAATAACAACTAAGGCTACGGGCTTGGTTTTTTCACTGTTCGACATCGCTTCAGCCCGACAGGTGCCTTTTGGCATACCACAGTACGTACAATGCATTGGACTTACCAGTGTCCTCTTTTGTGTACCATTCATCTTTGCTGACAGGGAAAGGTGTCAATTTGGTGCGAGCACAAAATTGGTGCGGCTTCCCTTCGAAATGCAAATCGTCCGTATTTTTCATAGTGCCTGTTTTAATTGCAAAGGTGCTTTTCAAATAGTTCTTGATTTGTATTGCTGTGTAATGGGTTGAACATAGCCAACAGCGAAGCATAATGGATACTCCACTTTTCAAATGATAATTAATAAAATTGGTACCAGTAATATGATTAGCACTTGCAGGGTTATTTACAATTGTTTGCAAAAATAACTTGATATAGGCCTGAGCCTATTATGTTTCTGAGCCAAAATTTCCCCTAGTATGCTCCAATTATGACCAGTTGTGTCCCATTATGCTCCAAATATGCTCATATAAAATTGTGTCTTGACTGCTTTATTAGAGTAACTAATACATCTGTGAACGTTCTATTAGGATATTTCAACATGCGATGACTGTTCTATTAGAGCATATCAATCTTTAACTAATCTTTTCTTCACAACGTAGCTGTAAATCTGATTTTTGCCATGTTTGTACACTATCCCATTCAAAATAAGCAGATTTTCAGCTTCTCTGATAACCAATACACAGAAATTGTGCCTATATGCTCAATGCTTTTCGCTACCTATTATGCCCCAATTATGCTGGTGTAATTGGTGCAGGCCAACTATGATACCTACAGGGTTAACTGTTAATGGAAAAAACTGAAAGTCATTATAGAACTATTGAACTTGACACCATTTGTGGGTTGCCATGAAGACACACTGTGAAAACTGAGTGATAATGTAGTTGTCAACTATGTGTACTTCAGCAACTTCCTGTGGCTAAGTAACACTAAGTTAATCTTGAGGTAATGAATTCCTTAGGACAGTGATGATAATTCTTGCCTCCACTCTTATTTGGTGTATTCTCCTAATAGTAGTTATCTAGTTGTAGCATTATTTATAAACAATGTTTGTGTACAAAATATTGTGGGATTTAAGGATCCATCATTTAACAATTCTGTGCTAATACGTGCAAGATTTAAGAGTTCATAACCCTATTAGAGCAGTCACCTATGTAGTAACTTCAGCAACAAGTCAATGTTCAAGTATAACCCTAAGTGCAGTTCAGCTAGTCATCCTGTAAAGAGACTTCACCTGCAAACAAGTCACCCTGTAGAGAGTTCAGTTACATTACAAGTCATCATGTAGAGAGTTCAGTTATGCTACAATTCACAGAGAATTCAACTGTCACTCTGTTGAATGGAACAAATGACCCTGTAGAGAATTCATGGCAAATCTCTTACAGAGGGTTCAGCTATGTTGCAAGTCATCCTGCAGAAGTTTAGAAGTCACCCTCAATTCAGCTATAAAAAGTGACTCTATATAGTTGAGCTGTAGTAGCTACGTATAGTGTAGTTTGAGGCACTTTCCAGATGCAACACTACCAAGTTGTAGACACATCAAACCTTTACATCATTCACACTGTAGTGTCACTGGCATGTATTTTTCATCACAAGGTCTGTAGACTCTGGACATTTTTGTGTCATAGTGATACTATGTACTAATTCATTAGGACCAGTGAAAGCATTTTTGGATGCGCGACAAAAAAAATTAAATGGCATAATCTATTTTAAAGTTGAGCGACTACCCAGCATTAATAAATGTGACTGTCTCAGCAAAAACCTGTCTAGTTCACACAAGCATGCATATTGAGAAAATCGAAATTTAAAAATAATTCGTAAAATTACACATGCTACAAGAAAAATATGCAAGTATTTATCGGGCCAGTACTCAAAGAAGGAAGACTCAAATCGATTAAAACTATACACCATCTTATTCGCCTACTCATGGGGAGTTTGAAAATCTTGGTTTCATTTCTGCGGCCCCGATGGTTTGCGTGTCACGTATGTTTGTTTAGGATGCGGTAGACGTAAACAAATTGTTGCTGTTTCTTCAAGAAAACCGTCTTCATACGCCTATGCACAAGTGACTCCAGGGCTAAAACTATACCTTGGTTGATCTGCCAATCCATGGTGAACATTGTAAGCCAAATTCCAATTATGTAGACTAAGGGGAATTTATGGCTACTAATGTAAGCACCTATAGTTTATTTTTGGCATAGTCACTGTACAAATCAATTTCCTTATTCTTCCTACTTTCTAGTGCTGTAATTCCAGAGCTACTCACCACAGAAGACCGAAACTTTGGTGAACCATTCCTTGGACAAATGCAGATAATGCTGAGAATTTTTTTTTTAAATCGGAGGTTGTGCGAACTAGATGGGTTTTCACTGAGATGGTCAAAAATGCTAGTGACAACTGTTTGGGTACTACACTCGTCCACCCTCGTCTTATGCACACGTACTCACACTTCGTTAAAGTCATCTGTTTGAGTTGGGGTGTGTGCCACAGCAATTGAGTGCCGCAACTATTAATTATCCTTTGAGAAGAACAAAGAAGCGAATGAATGATGAAAGCAAACAGCATTGTGCAGCAGACAGAATGTAATCAGAACAGATTCGTGAATCCGCAGTCATTAACTTGGCTGTCTGAAATTTCTGGAGCCTTACACCTAGCTTAACTGGGTCTTTATAGCAGACAGGACGAAATCCTGGTGAATTTCAAAATTTTTAAAAATTACTGTACATCAAAACATTGGACTTTTTGCTTAGTTTAGCCAAGGTACAGCATTATTACAACAGTGCTAATGTATTCCAGGTATTTTTTTGGGGTAAAACTTATTGCAAGGATGTTTTTAAGGAGCAAAAAAGTTATGAAGCCTTATGATTTCTTACCAATCCCTACTTATTAAGTACTATCATACTTAATTATATTCATCTTTTGATTTCAATTTATGTTGTCCTAACATATGACAGACCGTGTTCATCCAAGTGCTTAGTTGCAGCTTGCTTAAACATTAGCAATAATTTAAACACCCTCTTGAATCTTTGGACTTGCTGTGTCCAAGTCTTAGCCAGCATGTCAACCCCCCTAATGGTGAACTATGCTAAGCTACTGGAAGTAAAAATCTGTTTCATTGCACAAACACCCTGTGAGCATTGTATGTACTACCAGGAAATAGCTCTATGTACAAGATATTTACACCCAAGTGCCTCTTTTCACAGGATGTCCAATGTACAAATTTAACTTTTACACTCAAAATATGTAACAGTAAATGCAAGTGTACACAATGTAGACGATGAAACAAGATGCCCCTTCTAAGCTTTGCCAGCAAATAAGGAAGTCAAAAGTAATGTACTAAATTACAATATGTATAGGGAAGTCAGCAAATAGGGAAGACAATATGTATCAAGACACATGGTAGTGTGTCATGCCCTGGTCAAGAAGCCAGCACACAACACCGTGAGTATATTTACAGGAAGAAAGAAAATGCGATTTTTGCACCTCCACAGCTCTGTGCTGCCTTTACAAAACAAGACGATTTTTTGCTTCACCAACATCTGGCTGCAATAGGATAACTGTCAAGGAGTTATTAGCAATTATTCACAAAAATAACACCAATATGTTGTCTTTCCTACAGGGTAAACCGCTTATGGGGAGAATCTGAGGTGAATAGGTTAACTATTGAACCTCAAACCTTTTGTTGTTTGAAAACAATTGAGTTAAAGACCATGAATATACAACAAAAAAACAACAGTGTGTTACAATGATGCAATCAAGATTAGCTACCAAAAAAATGTTCGCTTGCCACACCAACTAAAAAATGTTCAGGGGAATCATTTGAAAATTGGTGTACAGGTCGAATATTCATCTTAGAAAGGTCCTTCAACAGTGTAGAAGAATCAGACTTAAAGCAACAGAGTTATAGCACGAGATCCAACTCAGTGTAGCAAGTGAGAGATCGAGATACTCTAATAAAGCAGTCAGCTAAAAAAATATATTACTCTATTTAAGCATTCAACTATGTCCTGTAGAGAATTAAACTCAGTTATAAGCCATTGTGATACAGAACTAAACTATAATAAAGTCACCTGTAGAGACACAAATCACCTTGTACAGAGACCAGCTATATAGAAGCAAGTCATCCTGTAGAGAGATCAGCTGGAAACAAATCACCTTGTAGAAACAAAGAGAGATTAGCTATAAACAAATCACCCTGTAGGAAGATCAGCTAGAAACAAGTTACCCTTTAGAGAGTTCAGTAGAAACAAGTTGCCCTGTAGAGAGATCAGCTATAAACAATTCACACAGTAGAGATATCAGCTAGAAACAAATCTCATGCAGTTGAGAGATCAGCTAGAAAAAAATCACTCTGTAGAGAGAGTTCATGCAGCTATAAGCAAGTAATGTGGTAATAAAATAAAAAGAAAAAAACTATTTTTTTTTTTAAGTTGAAAGAAATTAGCATTTTTCACCCTTTGAAGAGAAACTCAACTTTGCTCCATACACTGTATGCTGTATTAGAGCATGTTAAGTTTTAAAATTCTTCCAGACATTGAACAGGTCTGATAATTTCTATGATGCACCAACATATAGAACAAAGTAATGTGGAAAAGATATAAGTTGTTCAATCTTTACAAGCTGTACTTGCTCCATACACTGTATACTAAAGTTATTAAAATACTCCTGGACACTAACAAGGTCTGTAATTAATATACAAAACAAAGTAATGTAAGAAAGAAGTCAGAGTAGTTCACTCTTTATAAGCTTAGCTTTGCTGATTAACTTTGCTCCATAACTTGTATGCACTTTTTAGAGCATGTTAATTTTTAAAATACTGCCAGGTCTGATGTTTGCTAATATGCCATGAAGAGAGATCAGCTAGAAACAAATCGCCCTATGGAGAGATCATCAGCCAGAAATCACTCTGTAGAGAGATCAGCTTAATCAAGTCACCCACTAAGAGTTCAACTACATTTCAAGTCATCCTGTAGAGAGTTCAGCTAGAAACAGGTCACAGACCAGATCACCCTATAGAGAGTTCAGCTAGAAACAAGATACCTTGTAGAGAGATCAGCTACGTAATCATCCTGTAGAGAGATTAACTGGACACAAATCACCTTGTAGAGCTAGTCACCCTGTGGAAAAATCAACTAAAAACAAAGAGAGATTTGCTATAAACAAATCACCCTGTAGAAAGATCAGTTAGAAACAAATCACTTGGTAGAGGGATCAGCTAGAAACAAGTCACCCTGTAGAGAGATCAGCTAGAAAACAAATTACCTTGCAGGGTGTTCAGCTACATTTCAAGTCACCCTATAGAGAGTTCAGTAGAAGCAAGCTTCCCTGTAGAGAGATAAGATAGAAACAAGTCACTGTGTATGGAGAGTTCATGCAGCTATAAGCAAGTCGCCATGGAGAGAGATCAGCTGGAAACAAATTGCCCTGCAGAGATAAGTTAGAAATAAATCACCCTATAGAGAGATCAGCTTGATCAAGTCACCCAGTAGAGAGTTCAGCTACATTTCAAGTCACCCTGTAGAGAGTTCAACTACATTTCAAGTCACCCTGTAGAGAGTTCAACTAGAGACCAGGTCACCTTGTAGAGATTTCAGCTAGAAATAAATAACCTTGCCAAGAGATCAACTAGAAACAAGTTTCAGCTGGAAACATGTCACCCTGTAGAAGGATCAATTAGAAACAATTCACTCTATAGAAACTTCAGCCAGAGTTTTTCAGCTAGAAACAAGCCACTCTGTGGAGAGATCAGCTATAAAAAATTCTCTCAGTAGAGAGATCAGCTACATAGAAACAAGTTACCCTGTAGAGAGTTCAGCTAGAAGAAGTTACATTGTAGAGAGTTCAGCTACAAAGAAACTACCATGTAGAGAGTTCAGCTGCAAACAAATTGCCCTGTAGAGAATTCAGCTACAAACAAATCACCCAGTAGAGAGTTCAGCTAGAAAAAAGTTACCCTGTAGAGAGTTCAGCTAGAAGAAGTTACATTGTAGAGAGTTCAGCTACAAAGAAACTACCATGTAGAGAGTTCAGCTGCAAACAAATTGCCCTGTAGAGACAACCAAATCACCCTGTAGAAAGATCAGCCAGAAGAAGTTACCTTGTAGAGAGTTCAGCTAGAAACAAATCACCCTGTAGAGGATTCAACTACAAACAAGTCACCCTGTAGAGAGTTCAGCTAGAAGAAGGTACATTGTAGAGAGTTCAGCTACAAAGAAACCACCATGTAGAGAGTTCAGCTGCAAACAAATTTCCCTGTAGAGAATTCAGCTACAAACAAATCACCCTGTAGAAAGATCAGCTAGAAGAAGTTACCTTGTAGAGAGTTCAGCTAGAAACAAATCACCCTGCAGAGAGTTCGGCTAGAAACAAGTCACCCTGTAGAGAGATCAGCTAGAAACAAGCCACCCGTAGAGAGTTCAGCTAGAAGAAGTTACGTTGTAGAGAGTTCAGCAGTTTAGCTGCAAACAAATCGCCCTGTAGAGAATTCAGCTACAAACAAATCACCCTGTAGAAAGATCAGCTAGAAGAAGTTACCTTGTAGAGAGTTCAGCTACAAACAAATCACCCTGTAGAGAGTTCAGCTACAAACAAGTCATCCGGTAGAGAGATCAGCTAGAAGGATCACCTTGCAGAGAGGTCAGCTACAAAGAAATCACCCTGCTTCATCTTTTCTTCTTCCTGTAGTAAAGAAAAAATGACAGGTAAAAAGCCCTAAAGCCAGCCATAGGCCGGCTTTGGGGTATACAAATACAAAAAGAAGTGAAATCTAATCCAAAACAGCCAAGCTGTAAAAAAAGAGTGCGGCCCTGAGAAAGGCTATGGTGAAAAAAGATGTGAAATCCAAGGTGGCGGCCAAGAAATGGCTGTAATGGTAGGTTAATGGTAAAAATTTTAATAACAACAATTCAGGTGAATTTGGTGCCGCTTGGTCTTGGCACAAAATTCACCTGAATTGTCGTTATTAAAATTTTTACCATTAACCTACCATCACAGCCATTTCTTGGCCGCCACCTTGGATTTCACATCTTTTTTCACCATAACCTTTCTCAGGGCCGCACTCTTTTTTTACAGCTTGGCTGTTTTGGATTAGATATATATATATATAGCTACAACTTATTTCACTTATACATATGTGAAGGACTTCATTGTACTTCAAAGTACTTTAAGTACCTTAAGTACATCACTTAGAACTTAAGTATAAGTACAAGTACATTACATTACATTTGTACAAAAAGTATTTAAGTATAAGTACAAGTACTCAAGAAGGTGTACTTAAGTGTCCTTAAGTACAAGTAGCAAAGTACTTCGCCCCATGCCTGGTGCTGATTAGTTGGCACGGTTTCGTGCTGCTTTGCTGTGTATGTTCTTTGTACTAAGCTATTTCATTGTACGAACACGGATATACTGGCCTGTATGCCAAGCTTGTTACAATAGTGAGATTGGTTGCTCAGGGCACTTTACACCTGTGATGCTGACCAACCTGTCTCATGTACACAAGTTACCATTAAGCCATTGTTTGATCAAACTGCCAGAATTGCAATATCTTGCTCATACAGACAGAATTTTCAGTGCTCACTGCTCACTCCTCAGATTTGTGGGATCTAATTAAGTATTGATGTATGTGTGTGTTTTGTTTCTTGTGTGTGTGTGTGTGTGTGTTTGTCTTGCCAGGGCTCCAGATGCTTTAAAGTTTGTTACCCCTGTATCTAGATTGCTTATTTATTTCCTGTACACTTGTCTTAAATCATATAAGATGTATAAATCATTTAATTAAATCAGTTGTTTCAGAATACAGGTATCAGTGTCTACAAAGCAAGCCATTCAAACATAGCTGTAAATTCATATAAATGTAGCTACTTGTATACATTCAATACTTTTGACTTAGTTTATTATATTAATTGTAATAAAGCTACAATCATCTCTTTGATAAAAGGGATTTCTCCAAGCGATCAGCCAAGTTTTTGTAACCAGCTTCTCTCAAAGATGTCAAAACATTTTGCCAGGATACATCACCACTTTTCAAGTATTCCCGGATCATCCGACTGCGACATTTTTTAACATCACCATTGCATGAACTTTCTATCTGCTCAATTTTTGACCCATCTTTGTCATTTAAGAGATATGCACCCACTGTCTCCCACTCAGCAACAGATTCTAATTCCTTCAGTAGTGCAGGGAATTCTGGCTCTACAGTAAATTTATTCACTGAAAATGTATCACATTATTTTACTAGACTTACTAGATGATAATATTTTATCAGTTAATAGGACACTTTTTGAAGTACTAGGAGCATCAAAGTTACTGCCAGCAGCACCTTTTGTAAATAATTATTATACGTACATAAACCAGTAATTTACAGAGGACACTTGCGTATAATAAGTTGTCACTTTCACAAAGTCAATATTCACACAGATCAAAACAAACTAATACATAAGGCAGCCATGATACTCACACTTACCAGATCTTTTTCTTTTTTTTAAAAACTTCTTTCTTGTATCAGGGTCTTCATCTGCGGTAAAATTAAATGTAAATAGCAGAACATTTAAAAGCTGCAATGTAACAATGTATTGTGGTATCAATTTCATAGTGTAATAAATCATATATGCATTTATTTACTGTTTTGTATGCTACTTTATGTATTCATATGGTAGGATCAAAATATTAAAGAGTGCTTTATTAGCCATATGGTGTTCTTTATGACTAACAATGCTGTACAGCTATGAAAAGTATGCTAATTCACTTACATGTACAAAAGCAATACCTAACTTGTCTGATATCATGTTGCATTTTAAATTGCTAAAACTAGCAAAACTAATTCTATTTGCTAGTTCTATGACTTGAAACGGATATTATGGGCAGTTTTTAATGGTCTGATGGTGAAGAACTGAAGCAGCTTGAGACCACTCAGGACTCACAAAATGCTAGTGTATTTCTATCTGTAAAAGAAACAGCACTAGGGAATTGGGGTGTCTTATGACTAATACAGTACTCATCTTAACTTTGTGCTGTATTAGTCCCTCAGTTCTCCCCTAGCTCGTGCTGTGCTTTTGTACACATACAAGTTGGTGTTGTACGTATCAAATAATTATACAGTACACTGTCTTGTATGCACAGTCTGCCAAATATTTATGCATAAAGTCACAGCACTCGGCTTCACCTTGTGCTGTACCATAATTCACTTTATTTTCGTGCAAAAAAATTTGTGTGTAAAAAAATATTTCATATGATTTACATGAATGACTGCCCTTTTAGAGTAGTTTGATCTTGTATAAATATTTTCATGCAAGAAATTTTCCAATTTTGCATATGAAAATTATTTTACAACAAAAAAAAGCAAATTGCAGTATTAGCCTCTCGACATGTCTCCTCATGCTGTATTTTCTGTACACACACATGGCAGTGCTTTAACTATAACTTAAATGTTTACAGCCATGCAAAAACTATGTAGCGTAAGCGATCGATTGTCGACCGCTTTTCAATTATATTCCACCAAGCCAACACCATTCAACGCACGCCAAAGCTTATTAGTTTAGCAACATCTTAAGTACAAGCAGATTCCGTGTATGTACTTAACTAACCCTCAGTGCGTGTTAAGAAGAAGTAAAGACAATTCCCTTTTCGTCCCATCCATATCGTAAGTCGACCATATGTATTCTAACTCGACTGCAATACATTCTTCAATATCTTAAAGTCGACCACCCTCGGTTTTTCCCTTTGCCATGGTAATTAAATTACGGAGGAGAATAGTAATGTATACTATCGGATGCCACAATTGTAAGGTTAATATCCATATATGGTAATGTTTATACGATGCCACGGTAACACTGTATTCTATAATTTTCGTATAATGCGAGTGAAATGGAGGACAAAGAAGACTTGTTTAGTGTTTTAGCTGACCCAAGTATTATTGCTTGATACAATTTCTTTACTTTCGCATCCAGAGTGTGATTTCAGGTTCATTCTGAGTGTTGTTGCCTTCTCGGTCGCCATTTGCCTTATTTGGATATACGGGTATTCCTGAGGGCTTGTCACACTTTTTGGGTTTCTTCTTGGAGCACTTCTCACCAACTATCCTTACCGTAGTAATTATCCAGACAATTTCTTTTAATTCCAGTATTCGACTTTAGATACACCTGTGGTCGACATAAGATACCAGTCGACATTCGATCGCTTACGCTATGTGGTTTGTGTGTGTTTCATATTTCATGACTCATACATTTCCATGCCATTATGCTATGGTCCAATAACATACTAAACACTTATTAGACCCTTTTCATGTTTACTTAGACCCTTTCATGTTTACTTAGACCCTTTTCATGTTTATTACGCGCACCCGGACTGATAGCGTTGGCAACGCATCGCCACCTGAAAATTAATTTTAAACCCGTAACTGTTGTTACGGGTGCAGTAATGGCTTGTTTCTACTAATGAACGCTACATTTCTCTGTTACAAGCAGCTGTCAACAATGTTAAGGTACAACAACTACATAAAGGGTCTAAATAACTTAGACTTCAGACCACAGGGGTCTAAGTAATTTAGTAACCCTCAGGCCCTGTAGTAGCGCCTTCGCTTCGCTCAGGCGCCACGACACAGGGCCATCGGGTTACTAAATTACTTAGACCCCTGTGGTCTGAAGTCTAACTATTACATAGACTTCACAAGTTTTATTCTATATATAGGACATGTGGGAACAAACTACACCCCATCACCTAACATGTCATATCTCAGTATTGGGATGGAATATTTTCATTCTGCATTCATCAGTATGTACATCAAGACTCACGGTGGTGAGTCCACAGCCAAGGAAAGTAGGGCACCTCAGTTATTTACATGAACGACTAACTCGAATAAAACACATACCTAAAACCATTAAAATTATTATTTTGTAAAAAAAATAATAATAATAACCTTGCGATGCAACAAAACCTTTGGTATATTGTTATAATTATAATAAGCGTATTACTAAGTAAGTAATCCCTGTTATGTTTTAGTAACACAGCATGAAATTTTGCTGAAAATGTTGAATCCTTCTCCTTTGCATACTTGTTAGTGCAAGCCACTTGACTCATATCTTAGACTGTGATAGTTTCATAGCCTCGGATTTACTATCTCAAGTTCTTTGGCTAGTTAAGTTTCTTCAGTACAAATCTTGGAACTCCACCTCTCTTGCAAGAGCCACCATTAGTGATTTTCTCAAAGTTTGATTCATTCACTCTTGTGCTTCATGGAACAATCTTTGATACGTAATTAAACATATGGAGTAGGTTTGCTCGATTATGACCTGCTGTTTTTCTGGGAAGTGGTGAGTTAATTTCCATAAGTGTGTTCATAGGATAATAACGTCGCCTATGCTAATTGCTGATTAATTTTGCAGTGTTTTAGAACTCTATCATAAATTTAAGACACCTCTACTTACAGTAGCATCAATTTACAGTCGGTGAATTCGGTGCAAATTTGGATGTAAGCGTCAACGCTCAGTGAACATGATCAGTATGGTGAGCTTAATGAACTTGCTATCACGTGCTATTCTTGCAAGTGTTAGTTATTCACTTGTTATTTATGGCTCTGAAGTAGCAGTAACACACCCCACAATAGAGCTTTGTTTGTGCATTTCAAGGGACAATCCAGTACACATTCTCACCTGCCGGAAATGTCCTTTACTCAATCTGTTCACTGATGGTTTTTCTATAGAAGCCATAGCCTATTGAGGTTGGAACACCAAAATGTACCTGCCTACTTGTACCAAACTACAATCTTTGGTTGTGCCACTTCATGTCCCAAGCTATGGTGCAATACACACAATAACTCTGGAAGCTTTTGTGATAACCAAAGATGGCTTGTATGAAACTATTAGCTTTATGCAATACTTTTTTTGTCTTGCTCAGTAATGAATATGTGTGATATCCTAATACAAAAACAGCCTTGTGCTGTAACAAAGGGCACTGCCAAGCACAATAGGATCAATCAAACAAGTTTATTCAACATGACTGGTAAGAACGAGGACTGATATCAAGTTGCGGCCAAGTAAATGCAGTATTATACCTATTCTCTTTGTATCTAGCTATAGCTATATAATAAAACTAGAGCAACTATTATTAAATTGTCATTTAATTGGCTGCTTTTTTTGTAGTGTGTGATTTTAAAAAGCAGCCAAATAACAATTTAATAACAGTTGCTTGTGTATTTGCTCTAGTTTTGTGATAAGTGACCATCTCAACAAAGAACCGTCTAGTTCACACAACTTCCGAATTTCTTTATTTTCTCAACATTATCTGCATAGTCCAAGGAATGGTTTACCAAAATTTCGATCAATTATGGTGAGTAGTTTTGAAATTACGATAGAAAGTAGAAAAAGCAAGGAAATTGATTTGTACAGTGACTATACTAAAAATAAACTACAGGAGCTTACATTAGCAGCCATAACTTCCGTTTGGATTAGTCTACAAAGTTGGGATTTGGCTTACAGCATCACCATAGATTGGCAGATCAGCCAAGGTATATTTTTAGCCTTGCAGTATTTGCGCATAGGCGTATTAAGGCGGTTTTATTGAAGATATGGCAATGATTTTGTTTACGCCTATCGCATCATAAACAAACGCACATGACATGCAAACCATTGGAGCTATACAGAAATGAAACAAAGATTTTCAAACTCCCCATGAGTATGCAAATAAGACATATAATAGGTTTAATCAATTTAAACACTTCCTTTCCTGAGTAATGGCACAATTAAAACTTGTGTAAAATTTTCTTTGTAGCACGTATAACTTCATCTATTTTTTACAAAATCTTGTTTTCTCAATACGCATGCTTGTGTGAACTAGATGGGTTTTCACTGAGACAGTCACATATAGCTATAGCTAGATACAAAGAAAATGGGTAATACTGCATTTACTTGGCTGCAACTTGATATCAGTCCTTGTTCTTACCAGTCGTGTTGAATAAGCTTGTTTGGTTGATCCTACTTTGCTTGGCAGCACCCTTCTTTTACAGCCCCAATGATAATTTTGTTTTAAGTTGTAATTACCTTACATACTTGCAAAAATTATGTACCTTACTTTATTACTAGTTACTTTTATTTTACAGTACTATGTATGTACCTCTAACGTATTACTTTGGCTGGTAGTAACAAGTTATAAACAGTATTGACCCCATCACTCCATATAGCTATATACCTGTTTGCTTAAAACTAAATATGTATGCTAGTGGTGAACCCAAAATGTAGATATTGGTGTACACATAAGTATTTAGCAAAGTGGGTCACATCTAGGTAAAATCAGGGTCTGACTCAAATTGCTATATTGCATAAATTGCGTAGGTTAGTGGGTTATTCGGGCAAGCACCATCAACCCAGTTTCAATGCTGGCAAACACCTGCAGTTGTATAATATAATAAATAGTTTATTAGGTGTGTAAGTAAACTGTATGTACAACAATCATATATACTTACTAGGACTATCAGATTTCGATATTTTTCTTTTCCTTGGTTCTCTTTCTACAGAAATTGAAGCGCAAAATTATGTACATATGTGTATGAAATATATCAAGTTAAGCTTTAATTAGATCAAAGCAAAAATATTTTCTTAATTTACAATATTAGGTACATAGATCAATGTAACGTGATTATGATCAAACTGTTATATTGTACAAATAAATGTGTTAGATGAATAGATGTATATTATGTTGTTGAATCTGAATAGGTTACGTATGAATATGGATCTTATAAATATAAATAGTTTAAAATATTGTGATAAAGGATTGATTGATTGATTGAGAGGCTTGCACCAATTATGCCAGCATTATTTCAAGCATAATAGGCTGACAAAAGCATCAAGCATAATTCCAGCATAATAGGACAATTTTCAAGATTTTTAATTAAATGTGCAATATGCATGCCAAAAATGCAGCAAAACGTGAGTACGTTACACTTTGATGCTGCATTTCATACCAAGAAATTGTATGATGCTATTACTTGACTGTTTCTTTGGCTGATTATTCACCCTTCGTGGAAATAAGATTGAGATACTCTAATAAAGCAGTCACTTACTCTAATACAACAGTCATCAGTAAAGGCTGATATACTCTAATAAAACAGCCAACTCTAGAGCATAATCTTGATTATTGGGAGCTAGCATACTTTTAACCATAATAGGCTGGATTTTTGAGCACTGCTCAAAAGCATAATAGGTTATCTTCAAAGCGTAATTGGCTCAAACCTATTGATTGATTGATTGATTATAATTTTAACCACTCAACAATCAGCAAAATGTTCATGTAAGCAGGACAACACAAAGCAACTACAGAAAAAAAAACAAGAACAGCAAGAGCTGTGATTGAGTTTACAGATTGGATAGTATGTTCTAGCACTAATGCAGAAATTCATATGTGGCTTAAAATGAGGTATTCATTAGAGGTGTACCAATATGAGTTTTTGGCATGTACAGATATCCGATATTGATGCAACCAAAAGAAGCCGATAACTGATAGTCGATCTGATATTTGCAGTAATATTTTAAGCAAACAAAAGTGTACATTTACCTACTCTACAACAACATGTGTATGTATTCATTGCTATACCCTGCCTGTGGTGGTATACAGCTTGGGTTTCTATTGTGCAATCCAGACAATTAGGCACCCACAAACATTTTATGTATACTCCCATGAAGCCTTAAGCGGATATTTCTGTATTACTCTGCATTCTAAAGGCTTGTGAGAAAGCTGGAACAGCAAGTTTCCTTGGTTATCCTGTGACTCTTCTTTTATTACAAAGGTACTCTATAACTGCTTCATTTGTAAAGACTGTGATAAGCTTTCCAGCAACAAACACTAGAATCATGTGTATTTGTATGGCTTCTCGTAGTGTAGTGCTTGTTTCATAGTGAACAATAAGCTTGACAGTAAGCCACTGGCACTAAAGAGCCACATAGATAACGTAGAAAACCAATGCATAATCTGTTTATGTACAAATTATTGCTACTGTATAAGTATCGGTAGCGATATCGGTCCTCCTACTATTCTGTACTGTTACCGATATTGGTAAAAATTACCATATCGATGGCCGATATTGTAGCCGATCCGATTATCGGTACACCTCTAGTATTCATAATGTAAATTCAATCTATTTGTACTGGTTACAGTGATCACAGGGTAACAGATATCTTACATTTAAAGTGAGCAATATTTTACTCATAGAAGTATAGAGGATCAGGGCTAAGTACAATATAACAACAACAGTATAGGTAACAGTGGGTAATAGTAGACAACAGTAGGTAACAGTGCATAATAGTGGGTGACAGTACGTATCAGTAGTTAATAGTGGGTAAATTGGGAAACAGTAGGTAACTACAGGCAACAGTAGGTAACAGTAGGAAACTACAAGCAACAGTGGGTAACAGTAGTTGTGATCGTTTATGTGGTGACACATGATTGGCTGTCAGCAATTAACAAAGCAGAAGATGTTGCTAATGAAAACAACAAAAAGGAAAGGATACAAGACTCCGTATAGATTTGTGGCTTACTCCAGGTACTTCTACTTTGTTATAAACACTTTCCATCACAGTATCACTGTGATGGAAAAGGTACTGTGGTATCTTTTATCTCAGTAAGTTATTCATATGAAGCAACAAATCTGTTTGTGGTTATTTATAGGTTTCTTAATAGTGGTCACCTTAATTACTGAATTGCAATCATAGCAATGAAACCTTACAGTTTTGACTAATTTCATAAGGGCTGAGCATATATTCCAATACAGTAAACTACTATTCATTTGATCCCTAATTTGTTGATCATGAAGAATACATTGACCCAAGTCTTAATTCTGTAGACCAATTCACATGCAAGTTACAGCTGCTGGTTTAAAATTTTAGTTGCTGTACAAATTAATTTCCTTGAAATCCAGCACATTAATTGAAAAACTTCTGTTATACAACAAGCTGAAACCTGTTAATGGACACTATAATTTCTAATATTGCAGATACACAATAAAGAGAGTTTGGAAATGCTACGATGGTATGGGTTTTGCTGAAACAGTGTCACATACTACATGACATCGTACATACGTATCACCTAGGCAACACCAAAAATGAAGAAAGTTGGTATGTAGGTGCAGATTAAGCTGGTCTGACCTGGATTGGATCACGTGCTAGTGTAACGATGTGTATGTGTTGTAACACATCATAACATAGCCCTGATTCTTTCGTGAGCCACGCCCACTTATGTAAATACCTGTCTGTAGGCATATGGTAGCCACACCCGCTTATCAGTCTGTAGGTATGCATGAATCAACATCTGCTTGCAGGCTTATGTAGAGCCGTGCCCACTAATCAGTTGTTATTGTATATAGTACTGTGATTAACTCTATAATTGTATATAGGCTTTGTGAAAAGCAGGCTATTAAGTGGTCATGAGCTTGCAAAAAATGTTTACTCATATAAGAAAAAAATTAGGAATTTTAAATTAGAGTAGGGACAGTGTATAGTGCTGCAATAAAAAGTACTGAAACAAGCTGGATTGGAGTAGTATGTAATTAAAGTTAATTATGCACTTTACAACACTAATATGTGCAGTATGGATAAAGCAATGGGAAACATAGTCACAAGTGAGGCCTCAAACTTAAGCAGCTATATGCACTTACGTATCTCCAGCTCAGGCATCACCTCATTTGTAGCCAATAGGTTAGCCACACGTTCATGCAATATGGACAAAGTAGCACATCTGTGCCTAAAAATTTTCCTGGTAATAACATTATTGTACTCACACGGTGCTAATGTACAAAAAGTACGTTATAAATATTAATTATTCAATGCAGGAAAAATTCACTGATCAAAGTACCAATATGGAAAAGTTTATTGGTAGCAGAATTTACAAATTTTCTTCATATTGCCAAATCATATTCTTGGTAAAAGTTGCATGCTTACCAAGACGTACAATCACCCATATTGCATGGAATATCATACCTGGCTCAGGAGTAGGAGGATTTGATGATGATTCCCCAGGTTCACCTGCTGCAGAATGAGATAAAAACAACACATTTACACAATCAAATTAAAGGTAAACTGTAACTATCTTTTATTAATAAAACTTTAATTTGCAGATTTATTGCATCATGTGTGTTTGCACAATAATTAAAATAGCTGTTATGCTTGCTAAGACTTATTTTTTATGTAATAAAAAGAAATTTGCTACGTAATATTAAAGAAAACATCCACCGAAATACAGTGTGTGAGCATGTGTGTGTGTGTCCGTATGTGTGTATATGAGTGTGCATAGGTGTGTGTGAGTGAGTGCGTGTGTACTATAGAATACAAACTAAAATTTAAATTATTACATACTTTCCCTTGTTCAAAGTTTACAAATGCGATGCAGCTAATATGTGTATGCATGAATTAATTCAGTTCAGTTCAGTTGTTAATAACAATTGTAATCCATACAACTGTAGGTCAGATTGAGTTCCCTCTCATATGCTTTTTGTGAAAAGTTGTCTTCTCCATGGGGCAAACAAGTAACTCAAAAAAAGCCGTACAGAATGCTGTACCATGATTAATCTACCATGATTAATCTTATTACACGGTAACATGAGCTAACTTATGATTTACACATATCCCTTACATTTTCCCATTGCTGCCCATATCTTTAAGGCCAGTTTAGACATTGGACCACCAATCTCCTTGTCATATTCATTCATTACTTTGAGAAGTCTCTCAAAGTACATATCGATGTTGCGTTTCACTACATCATCAAGGAAATACAATGCCTTGTCTGGCTCTGTCTTTTCTGCTATCATTGAAGCCTTTTGATTTCCAGCAAAGAAATTTTCTGATTCCAGCTTACTCACAAATTTTGCAACATTCATTGGCAAATCCAATAGGTCTGGTTGAAATTTTCGAAAAGCTTTTTCTGCAGACATTCCTGCCATTTTCTAATCTATGTAGGAGTGAAACAAACCATGGTAACAAAAAGATTATGAAATACAGTACACATGCATGCATAAACAAACACTGTGTTTTGAATGCTTTGTACGTAAGTAGTACGTAAGTAACTCTGCATTCTAATTGAAATCCTTTAATGGTTTCTTGGTACACTGTAATGTTCCTAACAAGTACTGTTTCCACAAGTACAAGAGAAAATTAGGAAATTGCAGGGAAAGGAATGCTACCACCAAATCGACACTTTTCGCTGTCAGCAAAGATGAATGGGACACAAAGGAGGACACTGGTAGGTCCATGAAGAATGCATTGTACGTACTGCGGTATGCCAAAAGGCACCAGTCGGGCCAAAGTGACGTTGAACAGTGAAAAATTCAAGCCCATAGCTTTAGCCGTTATCGAGTTACACTTGTCTGAAGGCATCAGGCAATCAGTCAGTCAGTCAGTAGAAAATTCCGTTAAATAAATAATTTTTAAAATTCTGTAGCAACTTGTTGAAAGCGTTTCGGGTCGATCTGAAAGCTGGTTTGGGCTTAGTAATACTGCCTCATCATCGTCAGGGAAAATTGAAGTTGTTTTTCGGTGATATTTATCTGTGGGCTACGCCTACTCCTTTGTGGTCCCTACTATACAGTTACTATCATACTGTATGATTGATTGATATTATATGTGACTGAATTTGACAAAACAAGGCTTCGATGCACAAAGCCTCGTTAGAAGATATGGCGATTTTAAGGAATCATTGTGTAATAACTTCCCAGTGCCTACAGCTGTGCAAACAAAATTTGTACCAATTATTCATCTATTTACTAGCTATCACTGAGTGGGTGTATACATCTCTGATACCCAAAATTTGCCCTGTTTTGGGAAGCTTTTTTCGAGCAGGTAATAATATCACAGGTGGCAGTAATAGGGTGGGAGGGTGGTGGGTGGGCTTAATATAGGGGTATAGAATGAAATAAGAAGACGATTGGAATCCAGAGGCCAAGTTTGGGCTCTCCATGGCCCTCAAATCACTCCAAATTGACTGAGAACACTATTGGCGAGTTCTCTGTGAAGTCCCAGCTCACTACACACCATTATCACAAAGCCATGGCCATTTAATGGCGCAAATCTCCCACTCGTGGCTTTGACAGGGTCGGAAGAAAGCTGCTACAGAAACCAGACTTGCCAGTCCTGAAGGAAGTACAGTGTGGAATATGATAGTGTATTAGACCAGCAATCCATTTCTGGTAAAAACGTAAGTTTGATTTTGTGTGTGTGGAAGCCTTGTTATATGAAATCCGGTCACATATGATATTGGTATTGATATTAATGTCAACTCTATGTACTGTTAAACTAATATACCTCAGTACGCAAACCTCAAAGGTGCAGTGGGTTGCCCTTACCCAAATTCACTAAACTTGGTCTCATTAGATGAGTTGAATTATACAGATTAAGAAACCACCTGAACGAATGGCTTAACTGGCCATTCTACAAAAATATACACACAAAACATATGAAAAAAACAATGTTTCTTCATAATAAAATATTGTACTTGGATGTGTAAATTTGCCATACAAAGCTCACTCTTCTCCATTGGTCGTATTCACTTGACACACAATTAATGATTCTGATAAATGCAACCCCATCTTTATAAACTGAAGTATGCGGAAGTTGTGATGCATTGTTTGAGAGAGTGTTATTTTTCCGTAATTTTTGATTCATAAAATTAAATGTACAATAACTGCGACAAAGTTTTTGATGTGACATATCAAAACATTTGTCAACTTTTACCGTACAATATAAAAATCTTTAATGTAAAATACACGTTGAAATGACACCTAGTAAATACGGCTCCACAACTTCCGCATACTTTAATTTACAGAGATCTGATATGGCTCATCAGAACCCTCGATCAATATGGTGAATTGAGTGATATATACTGTAGGAGTTTGTGAAGTGACCAAGAGAAAAGGCAGGATAGAACCTTGTATTGCCAAAATCTGAATTCAGATACGTAATAAAACAACGGGAAAATCCTGTTTATTCGTATGTTTTACAATGTAATTCGGTATAATAATTGGTTAGGCACTTACTTCGGGTGGATTCTTAATCAGCAAGTGTTGACACATACAGTAGAATGATACCAAGTTTAGCTAATTCGGTTTAGGGTGGGATTTTCCCACTCAAGTAATTAAATTCTCCAACATAAATTACATGGGGATACATAATAATAATTATGTTGTAATCAATAGTAAATAAATGTTACTATGGTAACAGGTAACACTAGAGCATTACTTTGTGTGGAATCATGTAGAGCGATTCAAGGGCTTCAATTTTTGTATCATGTAATCTAAAGATTATGGGTGCTAATGCTTGCTTTTTTGCATTTTTTGTATTGAGCACAAATGCATGCATTTTACAAGAAATGACAGCTGTCAACAACATTTTTCAACCAACTGATTTGACTAAGCTAAGACTGCCAAAATGACATGGAGTTAATTTTTAGCTGTTATAGCATAACTCAGCAATTATCGACCATCAGTTATTATCGACCAAAACATTTAACTTATTATCGCCTATTTAATTGATGAAGCTTTTCCGGAGAATCAAAAATTCACGTACGTTTAGCTGATACATGCTACAATGCCGAAACGATCTCACGGATTTAGATCCCGAAGCGATGCTGCTAAACAAGGGTGGAAGACCAGGAAGGCGAGGTTGAACGCTAGTGATTCAATGAGTCCTCAAGTAGACATTCCTGTGACTACACTGAGACTGGTCCGCCTAAGAAGCGTAAGCAGTGGGATGAAACCTCGATGATTCATGCTATGGACACTGTGAAGTCAGGTGAATTGAAGGTGAATCAAGCTGCCAGGGAGTTTTGCGCTTGAAAGACAGGATTTCAGGTCGAGTAAGGCACGGAAGGAACCCAGGACCTGAGCCATATCTAACCAACGATGAGGAAAGTAGCTTAGCTAGTTTTTTGATCACTGCTTGCAAAATGGGGCATGAGAAAACCAAGCAAGAAGTTCTTCGTATTGTGAAATGAATTGTGGAGAAAAAGAATCCTGATAATAATATGGATGGCTTTAAAGGAGAAGGATTGTGGCAAGGTTTTATGAAAAGACACAATGAATTGTCACTCCGATGCTCTGACCCACTCTCTAATTGTCGATCAAATGCTGTAACAAAGGCTTCCCTTGACTACTATTACTCACTGTTGAAGGAGACATTGAAGAAAAATGGCTTGTTGAATAAGAGTACATGCATTTACAATATGGATGAAACGGAGATGCCACTGGACAGCAAACAGCTTAAGAGAATTGCTCCAAAGGGATTGAAGAAAGTGTATGGTCCATCATTTGGTAACAAAACACAAATAACTGTTTTGTCCTGTGCAAATGCTGTGGGAACAATGTTGCCATCTATGGTAATATTTAAAGGGGAGCGCTTTAACTATGATTTTATGAAAGGAGAGGTGCCAGACACTGTATTCGGGATGTCACCAAATGGATGGATTGACCAGGATTTATTTACCTAGTGGCTGCAGAAACTGTTCATTCCCAGTATTTCACCAGCACGACCAGTCATACTCCTCTTAGATGGACACTCTTCCCATTATAATCCTGAAGCCATTGCAATAGCTGCTGAAGAAAAGATTATTATATTTTGTCTTCCACCACACACAACTCATGTAGCACAGCCACTTGATGTAAGTTTTTTTGGCCCACTTAAACAGCTTTGGGCAAAGGTGTGTAATGATTACATGAGTGACAACCCTGGAAGGCTAGTGACAAAATTTCAGTTTTCTGTACTCTTTTGGTTTCAGACAATCAATCCAGCAACAATTATATCTGGCTTTCGTAAAGTTGGAGTGTGCCCTTTCAATGCTACCACCACCAAACCTTACATAGATGTAGGTGATGCATCAGATGAAATTCCATCTTCCAGCAGTGGTGGGTCATTTAATCATGATGATAATGGCATTCCCAATCAGTATCTGGGTAATGTGGAGGGTCTAGTGCACCATGATGAGGATGCTCGCATAAAATTATTTCAATGGAGATTCAATAATGGATATGATATTTATGATGATCCATTGTATTTAGATTGGTTAAGGCAAGAACATCCAGACAGTCTACCGGCCCCGGAACACCTTAATCAACATGTCGACCCACTAGCCACTGAAGTGTCAATTACATCAGTAGCTGCTTCTTGACTTACTGGTAATTCATTAGCAGTGAGATCAAAGTCTTGAGGGTTCGTCAACTTCTCTTTTTTCGAGTTTGTCATCAACCAAAGAACTTATATCTGAGTTAAAAGGACTTGTAATTCCAAAAGTTAATGTAAATAGGAAAGGCAAAGGAAAAGCTTGAGTGTTGACCAGTCATGAAGCTTTAAAGGAACTCATTGAGAAAGAAAAGAAAAAAGAAGAAGAGGAGGCTAAACAGAAGAGACGGGAAGAACGAGAGCGAAAGAAAATTGAAAAACAAGAAGAAAAGGCTCGGAAGGATGAAATTAGGCAAAAGAAGCAGACAGACAAGGCTTTAAAGAAGAAAACTAGAAAGAAACAAACTGATGTAGAACATCCTGATCCTGTCATTGATGAATCAGATGCAGAACCAGAGTCTAGTGACAGTGGGCTACAAAGCCATGAAATTTCTAATAATGAATGTGCATTTTGTTTCGGTTTATATGATGATAATTTTTCAGCAACAGGAAGGTTACAGAGAGAGTGGATACAGTGCACAAGGGTGACATGCAAGAAATGGATGCACTATGATTGTTTGAGTGATATGTATGTGTGTGGACTTTGTAAAATGCTTTTATGTTAATTGATAGCTAGCTATATTTGTATGCATAACTCTGTGTGTGAACATTCAATTTTATTCATTTTTCTTGTAGACAATTTTCTTGTGCAGCTGATTAGAGTGTTTATATTGAATCAGTGGTACTTCAAACTTTGGTTAGTGAAATTCCCCGTTTATTGATAATGGTCGATAATTGATAATCAATTTATACATAGAAGTCGATAATACATTGAGACCGTCGATAATCGCTGGATCGCTACGCAATGCTCCACAACCAATCATTTTATGCTACTTTTGATGGTGGGTTTGTATTTTGATAGCAAGGATGGTAAAGAGTGGTACCATTCACCTTTCAAATTTCGTGATTCTACGATGTTGCGTGACGAAGTTATAACAGATAAACGGTTAGCTGGTCGATAATACCTAATATATAATCCATAGTAAAACTTGATGTTACGCAAGATTTTATTTGACCACTTCAGTTTACAATTCCCAATAGCAAGGTTTGATATGAACAGAGTTTTAGTATCACGTTTCTGACTCCCTGCTACACAGGCTTTCAGTAGCCTTCTTTAAAGGTCACTAGTGGGATAGTGACTTATAATAATGCACCTCTCTATGTAATCCCCGACTACCACTGATACAGACTGAGGTGGGGGAAGGTGGGGATTTTCATCACTGAAAATTACAATTCCCCACCTATTGGTAGTGATGTCCTACAAAAAACCGACACCTCTCAATTAGCACATATGACACACACCATATAAAGCACTACTAACATGCAACCTCTACTGAAAATTTCAGATCAATACTGTATTCTATAGTGAAGTTACAGCTACTACAATGTCATTAAAAATTAGGTCCATTTTACATAGGAAAAATGGCACCGAAGGGAAAATTAGCTAGTGATTTCTACATTTTAAATAAAACTATACTGATTCAAATTGTTTGTATAAGCTACTTATACCATTCTTAATATATCTACAGGTAAAAAGCTGGACATAGTGCTTTCAACCATGTATCAAACTTAAAACAGGGAAAATTGCTGCTTCCTTAATTCTAGGGAAATACCTTCAGTAATCCCATTTAGACCAATAATTTCCATTAAAATTTATTGTATCATTTCAGCATACAGCCTTATCTTATCACACAACTGTCCAATGCCAATATTCTATCCATTCAATAACACTACAAAGCACATAAACTGGATTGCGGAGTTAGTATGCACAATGCTCAGCTCAACTACATTACAAATATATTAAAAACAACTTAATACACTCGATTGAAGTCCGTACATGAGAAAAATATAGCGTTATATTGCATACAGACAGTAAAATTGGGTATAAACGGCTGCTATACTAACTGTACCTTGAATTTTTGGCTTGTACGCTTGTCAGATTTGAAATCAGCACTATTGAAAGCCTACGAAACCATGTAGGCCCCTCAAATCCAGCTGTAATGTTGCGGAAATACCATCATACTGAAACAACTAGCTAGTGCCATCGCCGTAATACATTTTGTCCCTAATTATCCGAAGACTAAATTTTAATGTATTTTTGACTTTGAAATACAATAACTTCGTAATTATAAAACAAACTAAGTTGAATTAAACTTTATTTAGAAGCGCAAGCATCCAGGAACGAAATTTCGCTTATTGATAACTTGTTGAAAGTAAGTATTGGTTGTTAAAGAATATTATACAGCTCTGTACTAAAAATACGAGGTTGGATATCACTGCAATTGGGGGAAGTATGGTGATGCAAACCCTGACCAAGCTCCTTCAAGCCTCAACTTGCAAACCCCGGGAAACTGGGGCTAGGAGGGGATTTGAACGGTCATGTGGCGTTGGTCTAGTGATGAGTTGGTGCGAGTGGATTCTAATGAATGTAGTAGTTAGCGCCCCAGACAAATTGAAAGCACACACTTTTGCTGCCTGAGTGAATTTCTTTAGTGAAGACATATCCCCACTATGTCGGGGAAATTTAGCGATCAATCCCCCCACCATCCCCCACCCTCAGCCCGTATCAGTGGTAGTCTGGGATTACATTGATAGGTGCATAATTAACACTCCTGCAGCTGAGTTAAGGACTGATCTTCTCTAGCATGTTTTCTAACAAAGCAAGATTGTTATTTCTTGCATTGAAGCAAGACTGCATGGTGGTCTTATTGGCTTACTGCCAGAAGTTACCCCATATAAGTTGTGGGGGACGCACTATTGATAAATGTAGTACTTACCCCCTACTTGGCCTTTATGTAAGGCCCCTATTTGGTGATTATTAGTTTCTCATCCACCGCCCGCATCCTCCTTAAGCTACCGCATGGTAAGCCATTATTTGCTCTGCGCATGCTCAGAACACGTGATACCAAACTGTTATAATTTTTGTTGATGAACGCTACAATTCGCTATATATCACCAGGAGAACTGTTGTTTTCCTTAGCAAATTGCTGCAGTGCCAGTTGCAATCGTGCTCTATCAACTTCATCAAAGCAGGCTTTCAGTTGACTGTCGAAAAACAGTTGGCGATCACGAAAAGTAGAATCAGCTGGTGAAGGAAATGTTTGTAGTAAGAAAGAAAGACAAGTTGGACAAGGTCTATACATCAGTGTGTTAATATTATAAAATAATGGCATAATGGTAATACCCTCCCGCCCGCATCATAATAATTAGAAAGGCTGGATGAGAAACTAATAATCACCGAATAGGGGCCTAATGTACCGCTTATTGAAAAATGGAGCCACACCACTACTGCATGTTGTACCAAAGGCTAGCTATAAGTCTAATTTGAGCAGCTATACACGTATTGACTTGTCTCCAATCTCAGAGATTGATTAAACAATTGCACTATTTATATAATTAGCACTCGATTTAACAAGTTATACAGTTTCACACAACTCACCAATCCACTGATTGTACTGATATAAATGATTCGAGTCACTTTCTCAGTGTCGGCTTAATTGAACTGTAGCTCAGGGCTGATGGACACTTTCGTGGGAACACTGGATAGTTACGTAGCTAGCTATAGTCTGTAGCGATGTCCTTTAAACTACTCCGATGTGCAACAGGATACAGTGCTGCTCACTCTCGTGTTTACCCGCACTGGAACGCCCCTTAAACGCCCCTTAAACGCAAACCGCGCATCCCGTGATCCAACGCATGCCCAATTTACAGTCGATTGCACGTGCGTTTGAACTTTGCGTAGGCAAAAGTGGTTCCGTGTTGTTCATAGGTGTATATAACTGAAATGTTACGGAACACTTGCTATTCTTTGTTTTATGAATTTGAACTTGTCTAGTGCTGTTTGCGTGACTGTGTAGATCTTGTAGGCAGATCAGACGAATTTACGCACTACGCAATGTTCAAACGCACGTGCAATCGACTGTAACGGAGTGTCTATATCCACCGGTATACCGGTGGCAATAAGAACCACCCACTAGCTATTGACACCGATGTGTATGCCCCAAGCATTCGACTTTAGGGCACTCGTCTAGTTCCCTGAGCATTCGACTTTAGGGGATGCGAAAACTTCTAGGTATTTGTCCCGTTTCACTTTAGGATATTTAGCTCAAAGATTTTCGCTTAGGCTCCTAGGCTATGGGTAAACACCTCGAACAGGCTCTGCCTTCTGTGTACACCCTCCAGTGCCTAACTGGTAAAGTAGATAATAACAATAGCAACTAGTGTTTTGGTTCCTTGTCGGTACACCCTTGTGGTTTGCTACTATAGTTGCATTTATAATGTAGCTAGAAAACAAAGGAAGGCAGTAGCTGGCAGCGGTGGCTGAGTGGTAGCTAGGCCCCTTGAATCAAGTGTGGAGGGTCTGGGGTTGGGGATCCGCTTTCACCCAACTTTTTTTTTTGTTTTACAGTACCTTTTTTGTCAAAGTTTTTTTTTTTTTTAGCTCACCAGTGGCAATAACAACGGCCATAATTTAATTTTGATTGGCTATTGTAGTTCTGCGTGGGGGTTAACTTGCCAAATCCTAACATTCCACAAACCCCCCCCCCCCCCCCCCCCAAAAAGAGAAGAAACAAACTCAGCAAACTGCTGCCAAGACTACAGAGAATTTAGGTGTCCGTGATCTTCCAATGGTGCCGGTGTTATTTTACAGTCAACACTGCTTACCACTAGCTAATACGGATTCTATATGACTGGTAATTACACTGGTGATACACAAACTGGATGACAGCTGCAAGCCCATAAAGCTTCCATGCTAACCAGTAACCACACAGTAGCCCAGAATAGCCTATGTGTTGGTGTAAACCCATTAGCAACATTGCTTAGCCACGTAATTAGCGCATCATTGCGCTATTGGTTTTTGTACATGTTAATTTACTGCAGTCTATGGAAGTGAGTGTGAAGAACAAAGAAGCAGCCAGAGACTGAATGCTGACTACACTTGGAGGGCCGTTAGACCTACTGGGTGGCATAATGAAGGAGCGCAGACTATAGAGGAACGCATTGACCACTGCAGTTCAAATCTTGTAGTGTGTCTCCACAGGCAACCATCCCTCCATCACTTATCACATAGCTAACTCCTTATCGTTCTGATATAGTGATTCACAAAAAATCAACTAAAACAGTGGTGCTGTTAGGGCTGACGTGTCCTTTGGACTCTATCAAACATTTGGAATCTGCAAGAGATCGAAAGCAGACCAATAAAGGAGTACATAGGTTAGGTAACATTGGAGTCTAGCTGGCTGTCATCCAGTATGCCTGAGGTACATATCGGTTATGTGCTAAGATCTACTTTAAATTGATGATTTCTAGGGATCTAGTAGTTTGATAAAACAAGATCAGTAGCCACAATGAACTACAAGAGAGAACTTGTAAATCTTCAGGTTAGTGGTCATGCAATATTATTGTTAATGGGTTGTGAGTGAATTTGATCTTTACCTGCATGTACGTATATATTTGGTGACAGCACTTACATAATTTATGTTTAAAGTCAAGCTGCTGAAAAGTGTGTAGCTTTTGGCTAAACTTCTTGGGCACTGGCCAGTGTACGGTGTAGTTAAGTTAAACTCTAGGCATATCAAGGAATTTTTTTTTTTGGTTGATAATTTGAATTAGACTCTCATTCTTCACAAATATCATTTTTGTGCCATGTTCAGCACTCTAAGGGACTGCTTGGATACAGATATTGATGATTCTGCAGCACAACACAGATTCTAATTTCTGCTGAATTTTCTGAAGGTCACCTTTCATAATAACAATGTGGAAGTTTACAATGGTTTGAAAAGAAGATATTAAACAGGTATTTTCACTGTACTGTACATTGTTCTTGTATTAGATGTTAATGCCCCCGTTTAGAAGCATTGACAACTCTGTGTGCACAAGATAAACATCATGGCCTGTGTGTACCAGACAAATCAAAAAACTTAGAGTTTTGTTTTTTCCTGGGATGCATCTCCTTGATATGCCACTAGCTAGCCAAGTAAGCTAAAAGATTTATAGTACGTGCACTGCATGCTTTTTGTTATTGTGCTTCTTTACTTGTATATACTCTTGTTTGTAGGAATATTCCTGCCAATTTTCCTAGTCAGTGTGAATTACAGTTCCATACGGACCTCCCTCACAACATTTCGGGAAAACATCTTGGAATTACTAGCAAGTGTGGTAAACTGTAGTGATTGGTGAAAGTTGGTATGTCATCTTACTTTGTAGGAAACTTCAAGAACTACAGAAACAATGTAAGAAGCATGGTAACTCTTGGAACTAGTGGTTAGTGCACACAAGTACAGTATTTTTTCAAACAAAAAGGCATTAAATAAAATATCAACAATAACTAAATTCATGGGTCCAGTGGTAACGCCGGGGATCCAAGAGCAATAGGGTAGGTGCTATACAGCCAGTCATCCAGAGGTTAATTGGATGAGGCTAGTAGACCATTAGTGGTTTATATAAACTCTGTGTAATTGAATTGTTACGGGAGCATTGTGCAGCTTCACTATGGTATAGTATTTGTGTCAAAATATACAGTATATTTTTATGGTATACGGTGTAATTTTTAGTGAAGGTGATGTGGGTGAAGCTGGGTGCTGAAATTATAATGAGTTGCTCAATTATTTTTTTGATAGAAGTGGTGGAATATTTATGAGGGCAGTATAAATAAATTAAAACTGCGCACTGATTAATTTTTGATAGGGCAATGAATATTTGTGAGGGCAGTCTAATGAATTGAAAAGTTGCACAATTTATTTTGATCAACATAATTTTGGTGAGGGCTGTTAAATTTGGTCCCATGAATGTGGCATAGCTAACATCTGGCATGTAACAAGCAACTGGAGTAACCTGTGGTGATTGCTTTTTAAGAGCATTTTGTACACTATACAGTAGAGGTGTACCGATATGGGTTTTTGGCATGTACCGATATCCGATATTGATGCAACCAAAGAAGCCGATAACCGATAGTCGATCCGATATTTGAATTAATATTTTAAGTACACGAAAATGTACAATTACCTACCCTATGTACAACATGTGCATGTATTCATTGCTATACTGTACCTGTGGTGGTATACAGCTTGAGTTTCTGTTGTGCAATCCAGACAATTAGGCACCCACAAATATTTTTATGTATACTCCCATGAAGCCTAAAACGGATATTTCTGCATTACTCCGCATTCTAATGGCTTGTGAGGAAGCTGATACAGTAAGTTTCCTTGGTTATCCTGTGACCCTTCTTTTATTACAAAGGTACTCTATAACTGCTTCATTTGTAAAGACTGAACACTAAGAATCGCGTGCATTTATATGGCTTCTCGTAGCGTAGCGCTTGTTGCAGAGTGAACAATAAGCCACTGGCACTAATGAGCCACATGAATAACGTAGAAAACCAATGCACAATTCGTTTATGTACAAACCATTGCTACTGTATAAATATCGGTAGTGATATCGGTCCTCCTGCTGTTCTGTACCGATACGGATATTGGTAAAAAATGCCATATCGGTGGCCGATATTGTAGCCGATCCGATTATCGGTACACCTCTACTATACAGTGTCCAGCACACTTGCTACGTGACATACTGCCCATACATGTCAAGGATGCATGTACTGTATCTATATATGGTAAGTCTAGTAGATTTATATGCAAGTCATCTGCATGTGTAAACATTCTCGCATGTGACAGTGTATTTACTTGTCTTTTTTCCTTTTTTTAATCACAGTAGCTACTCTGCATGCCATCTTGTGAATCATAGGTTCTTGCAATTGTTCCTTCTCATTTCTATATAGTCATCCTTTTAAGGGGTCATGCTCCAGCTTCAGTTGTACTACAGTTTTCTTTTTCTATTCTTTGTCCAGTGATATAGGTTCAGTTTTATATAAATTTGTAAACATAAAGCTAGGATACTTTGTGTGGTTTTAAATCAAGCTATACTACCATGCAGCCAATTCAGGTGGCTAATGTAGTTGTTACTGTGTTTCAGTGGATCATGTCACTAGCCCAAGCTTGTATGGCTACTGCTATCACAAGAATCTTTCTGCTGCTAGCTACTCTGCTGTTGTCATTGTATGCTCACTGATCATTTGATAGAAGTGTACAGTACAGTTAAAACGGTCACTAAATTAAACATAATTATGTCATCCATCAAAATTAATACTATTAACAGTAAATTTACTTGGTCTGATCATGTCACTGGACAATAACTATCATACTGTTATGTTTGAATCATGACTTCATTGGGATATAAAAATAGTTAATATTATTGCAATGCTTTACACATCAAATATTCCTTAAAATTGCATACATACATGGTATGTATTGTTACATCCTCTCATGTAAGACTATATACATAGATAAGGGCATGAGTGATTGCATTGGCTAATGTTTGGCTGAAACTATAACACACTGACAATCTGCTTAAGCTACAGACTTCAAACAGGGTGTATTTTTTTTTAATTTGAAAAGCAATTGCATGCATGCATGAGACTCATCAGTATAGGCCTGCATGTGCTGTAACCATTCACATGGATGTTTATAAAAACAAGTCCTTGCACGTATATAGTATGCGTTGTTTAAAAGTGCCTGTACGACACATTAGGTCCTAAACAAGCAAGAAAACACCATAACTGGAAAACGTTTAACAAGAATGATTGCAGTTGTAGTGTATACATATATTGAAGGTTTTTTGGTGTGACAGAGATTAGGGTGGTATGGCTTGAGATTGATCAAATAACTCCAGATGGCATTTCACACACAATATGCAGCCACAAGACAGAAGCACTGTTAAAGCATAATCGATCCATATAGATCAATGCAAACAATTATGTGAAATTTCAACCTTGTCACACACTGATCATTATGTTACATTTTTGCAGTAATTGACTGTTCAATTGAAGTATCATCTTAGTGTATTTGATCATGATCAGCTTCCTTTTCTACCTTATTTTAAATACGTAGTCCACACAACATTTACACAGGGGGGTCCTACAGACCTTCAGCACTTCTGCTGTAAATTAAAGCAATTATAAATAAAATAATGTCCATTAAATTTATTTATTATTATATTAAGGCTTTACAGCACAATTGCAAGTGCTGAAGGGTTTGTAGGACACCTGGTCCTACAGCCTGTTTGAAGTTGTTACAGAAAGTGTGTTTGAAAAGGTGGAGAAAGGAGAAAAAATCCATGACAGGACCTAGGCAGCCTCCAACTTGCAGCCATCTGATTAACTCTTGAACGCTTACAGGAGTCTGCCAGGTGGTAAGGATGTTTTCTCCTTGTCTATTTCATGTATCTATATATATATATATGTATCCAAGCAACTCTATAGAGAGTGACTTGTTATATCTCAAAGTACCCCATGTGGAACCCCTTAGTTTATTTATTAAGGCTTTACAGCACAAGTGCTGAAATTTAATTTGGTACCACAAGAGGTACTTTGAGAACAAAGTCACTCTATAGAGTTCCTATGAATATATGTAGATACAACAGGAGAGAAAACATCCTGACAGCTGCAGCCTGGTAGACTCCTGTAAGCATTCAAGCAAAAATCAGATGGCTGCAGGTTTGAGGTTGCCCAGGTCCAGTCATGGATATTTTACTCCTTTCTGCACCTTTTCAAACATACTTAATATATATATATATATATATATATATGTATATATAACATATTTACACAGGCTGTAGGACCAGGAGGCCTATAGACATTTAGTACTTGTGCTGTAAAGCAATATAAAATGAAATTTTCACATTTTTCTGCAGACATTGATTGTTGAATTGTGTCATTCCTTTTTGCCCTTGATTCTCAAGATGTCTGAGGCTGTTTGTGATGCTGTACTATCTGTTGCTATCTAAGAATCCCTCTGTCACTTTTGCTAAGGCTGCACACAACAATCTGCAGTCATTTTATGTAGGTTATTGGAATTCCAGGCTTAATCGCTGACAGTGTTACTGTAGAATAAATTCCTGGATATAATTGACTTCAGGGACAGGCTTGTCCTCAGTAGAAAAGGTTGTTGATGATTCAGTTTTGCAGGTGTTCGTTCACAATATTCAGAAAGCTTTAACCTCATTATTGTTATAAGCTTTATGTTGAGTTTTCTGGCTACCCTCTAGTGTTAGTCCACCATGCAAGTATACCTTTCTATCTAATCTCTCATCATCGTTAAGCAGACATGACTAGGTTTTGGTTTCCTCTGATTCCATCACAAATATATATATATATATATTTAGAGCTCTCAGTGTTTACTAATGCTAAGCATGATTTTAAAGCTGTCAGTCATAGGAAACAAGATTATTGAGGTCCTCTGTTGTAAAACCTCCAACATAGCTACTATGCTATTCACTGAATCTGTGACTTGGATGTTTTAGGCCATTTTATGATAGCAACAATATCAAAGTTAAAAATCTACCAAAAAGGTCTGTCTGCTTAATTTTATCTTTCAACAAGTGGCTAAAGATACAATCCCCTATTCATATTTTAATGCTAGACTGTAGACGTTGTCAATCTATTGGACTAAATTTTTGTATTGTTTGTGAATGTTTGTTTTAGGTCTCGCTGTATATAGGGCTTAACTTGGTACCCCTGAGTCTAGGCCTCCATTAAATCACATACATGTGTATCAACATTATTCTATTTTAAGCAATATTATATTTGTATGAGTACATCAAAAATTTCTTAGTCCTTCTCATCTTCTTTCAGCTTCTGTATGCAATTAAACGTGTTTGCAGGGGGTGCTTCTACAAAGAACAGTATAATACTAATTGGGTACTAGCTATAGCTACACTGTACACAGGAAAATTTGATTTCTATGACCTGCAATGGTAAATGTTAAGGCTTCATGATTGTAACTACAAATGCAAGTGATTACTGTCCAGTAATCATGATGTCATGATTGATTTGTATTCTGAGTGTATACATATATATTCTGAGCTGAATACTTTCATTTATGTAGAAAGGTTTAATGGTCACTAGTCTTTATTTTATGACATGAGGCTAGCATTACTTACGTTACAGGTTGGTTCTATAGGGTGATAGCCATAGGCTGTCAGGGGGGACAGTGAGGGCCATGGCTCCCCCTGCTGAAAAATAAGTTTAGAAAAGTATTGGCATTTTCATGTTTTTAGCATAAACCATTAAACTGAAAAAAATTCTGTACCTTTTGGGGGTTGCATCCCAGACCCCCAAAAATTCTACCTTATATTACAGCCATACAACAATAGTCACGCTGTTCCATACTTGGTCCCCCTGTAGGTCAGGTCTAGAATCACCACTGCCGGGTGATTGAATAAGGAGAATCTACTATTTTCAAATTTTTGTGATTATTACATATTATTAGTATTGCAATTGACAACTGGCATAACATGCAATACAATCACACAGCCCTGCTTCAAATAAAGGTATATGTCCTGTACAAAATCTCTAATACCAACACATATATGGTATAGCTAATTGTTAGCTACAAACATTTTATTTTGATATAATATTACACATTTGATTGGCTGAAATATTCTAATAGCATTAGTCAATGCACCCAAGTAGTCAAGTCCGACTTGACAATTAGTAGTGCCATAGTATGCCTAGTGAATGTTACTAGGTAACTCTTGTTATGTACCAAAATGATTACAGTCATGGCCAGATCCTCTACCAGATTATCATTTACTAACACTTTAAACAACCTCTGTAATCTGATACCGCTGTACTCTATAATATTTAATTCCCTAGATATGGAAATGCATTGTTTTTATCTTTGTAATCCAACGAAAGAATAATAGCAGTGTTAAACACAATCACAGAAATTAACGTTTAAGCAACCAAAGCATACAAGAGCTGTAATTTCAAAAGTTAGTGAATGTTTTGTGCTTTATTTTAACTGTAATTCATTGAATAATACTAGATATTGTACAATGTTGGATTCCAGGTTACATGATAATCCTTTGTCCAGCAAAATAATATTATGGCTCCTACTGAGACTGTATGACAGTGGTTGCTAAGCAACCGCAAACAGCATAAAAGCAGGTTAAATATTTTATTTTATTAACTATAAGCAACTGTTGTTATGGACTACTGTTTAAAAAAGATTGCTGACTTTGGGATATGATTATACACTTTATGTTTAACATGAATTTCTGAACTGCGTGCACACATATGTATAATTATTGATTATTGATGAAAAATACCCCCTGGTGGAAGATGAGATATTATATTTGCTACACTATACATATATTCAATGATAATACTAACAGTCTGGCACAGCTGCATGCTTGGATCATGGAATAGAAGTGGTCACGTCAAAGTCAGTTATAGGCCTACGTTTAATCATCCTCAGCAACAACCATCACAACCAATTCAGTCACAGCCCATACTATGTATATAGTACAGTATGCTAAAACAGTATTTATGACATGTGTTCAGTAACTGATGTAGTCTGTCCAAATCTGTTCATAGTGTCAACGACCAATATAAGGTGATCAAGAAATGATCCAACTGCAACCCTCAGTAGTCTGGCTTCTGTGGCTGTGAAATTCCTGCAGGTACAAAAAAACAAAAAAACAAAGATAAGGTGAAGTTTCTACCAAGGTTGAAACTAGGTCAGTGCTGCTGACCTGGATGAACAAGCAAAGTAAAACAAACAAACAACAAACAACAAGGAAGTCACCCGCTACGATGTATTGAAACATTTTGTTTCCTTTCACATTTGTTTGTTAGTATTCTTGTCGGCCATTTTGTCAATCACATGATATTTGTATATCAACTGAATCACCATCACGTGACGAGCAAGATGAAGCACAGAGAAGGATGATACGATGAACTATAGTCGAATTATGGTCTTTATAGTTCTTTAGTATTTTAAAGGCACAAAGTGAAGTTCTGGGATGGAAGGATGCGACAAAGGATACACTGTAGCACCATTTGGGCCAAAATTTAACGGTGAGTAACATAGTGTTAGATAGCTTTAATGCTTCTTGTACTTTAGGAGTTTGTTTAAAAGGCTTGCATAAAATCCAGTTTTCTGGATTATGCATTTCCAGTGCTTACATTTAAATCAGGCTTCAATCTACAGGATCTATCTATATAAAGCTGAAAAGCCATCCGTCCATCTGTCTACATTCCATTCGGGTCAGTCAGTTATCTCGCTAACCACCACACGTATCAAAGTGGTTTGTTTGCTTCACGAAGCGCTCATCATCTAGCTTCACCAAGTTTGTTAAAAGGCATTTGTAACTGCTACCGTTTGCCATCTACAGCGCGTTGAATGCAGGGCTATAGAGCAAAACTCACTGTAATTTTTTTATAAACTGCATGGTGAACAACTAAGCCATTCAACTTAAGCACACCTTTGTAACCAGGTTTTACTCAACTTTCATCCCAAGTGTTGTTTGGTTAAATGGGTAAGGCGTATGCTTCATAACAGTTAGGTAGTGAGTTCAAGTCCCAGATGGAGGGCGTCTGTATTTAGCGGATCACGGATTACGGATCGGCGGATCACGTGATATGCATGCTCAACTCGATTTTGAGCACTGGGAAATATTTATACCCTAGTGTAACATACAGCATACTGTAGAATTTATATTTTATCCACAGGAAGGAGCCTGAAGAGATTTCAATCGATACTATATAACTATAATAATTAGAGCGCGCGTGTATTAAAAATTTAACACACGTACAGAGTAAGATTATTTTAATTCACCTTAAAACTGAATCACTGATGTATTCTTTACACCAACACAATACTCAATAGACTAGTTCTGTATTGCAAAAACAAACGACAAAGGATACACGCCAACATATTAGAAGCCTATTCACAAGTGAGTGCGCTAGCGTATCCTTTGTCGTTTGTTTTTGCAATACAGAACTAGTCTATTGAATATTGTGTTGGTGTAAAGAATACATCAGTGATTCAGTTTTAAGGTGAATTAAAATAATCTTACTCTGTACGTGTGTTAAATTTTTAATACACGCGCGCTCTAATTATTATAGTTATATAGTATCGATTGAAATCTCTTCGGGCTCCCTACCTGTGGATAAAATATAAATTCTACAGTATGCTGTATGTTACACTAGGTATAAATATTTCCCAGTGCTCAAAATCGAGTTGAGCATGCATATCACGTGATCCGCCAATCCGTGATCCGCTAAATACAGACACCCCCCAGATGGAACAACTTTCTTTTTTTTTTTTTTTTTACTTTAGCAATCTTTTTAGCTACTCCTTTTTTCTTCATTGCTTTTGGCTACAACTTTTAATCTGTGCTTTTTGATGCACCTTCTTTGAAGCAGCATTGTTATGTGTACTTTTTCATGTTTGTGTAACTATGGCTAAATACCAACATTTTCACCAAGTGCTTTTATGGTGGCATACAGGTGAAAGATGATGACATTACAGTTGTAGGGCGTAGGGAACTGTATAAGTATTCCTTAGTGCATTAGCTGGAGTTTACATGGTTCAGTGCTGTACACATGCTTTTTAGTATGTTTGCTTAGTATACTAAAATAGTTAACTACTAACTATTAGCGTTGTGAACCAGTATGGAAAAACTGCCAGTATTGTCTAGGTCAAGCCAATTATTGGCTAAGAAGCCTTTAAACCGGTTTTGCCCACCTACTTGGTAAACCATAAATTACCCTTGCTCACAAGTGTTAACATCATAACATAACCCCAAAGAATGTATAAACATGTGATTGTAATAGCTGTTATTGTAAGGCAGGATGTTGATGGTCACTTTGGTACCACCCTAAGGCTCCCAACAGGCATGTTTAGTACCATAATGTCTGTAAATTTACATCAGACAATAACCAGTCAATATCCAACAACTGGTTTTAGTAAACTCTGCAGGTTCACAGTGCTACTAACTATATGGGCAATAAAATTGATATGCACAGGTGACATTCTATCACCGTACTTGGATATGTAACATGTTCACTGACTAGGGATGGATGTGAGTCTATGTAATGTGCACATGCACTGATTAAGTAAACAACCCATCATGCTATATATGTAGTGAAATACCTTTAATGCCACACTTGATGCACTATAAAACCAGTACTTCACCATTACTATAGTATGTTCACGTTGAGCTGAATCCTGAAAAAACAGCTAAAAATTGAAAGTGGATTTTTCTCAGCAGAGTTAACATTTCAGCCAACCAGATGATTATTGATAACAGCAAAGGTGTCAACAACAGACACGTGTGGTTTGGCTCCATTGCAAGTTCGGCAAATGGCTGTAATGGACATTGCATTTATATGGCTTCCCCATAGGAAATGTATTTGAAAATTTTGACTGGCCATAAATATTATGTCAAACATTTGAACAAAAAGATTTTGAAATATTTTTAGCGGGTCAAGCAGTACTACAAATGAGCCAAATTTCAAGATCGTGTGTAATTGCATCCATGAGTTATTAAATGTTTTTGAGGGTTCAGCTCAACGTGAACGTACTATAATGATGGCATTACTGACACCTTGTAACGTTGCATCATCATTTCAGTTTTCAGTGTTTGTAAGTTTTATGTCACTGTACATAATAGCTGTGTCCATTGCACGTACATGTAATATTGATTCATTTAAGATGGCACAAATAGCTACCAAACTTTTTAATACAAAGTCTCAAAGTCTCATGTTAAAAAGTATAGCTACTGACTAGAGCAGTATTATAATAGTCACACATGTATATGATAAGATCGAGTTTCCTTAATGTCACAGTTCTCTCTTCTGCACTAGCTTCAAACACCAAGTGGTAAAGTACGTACTAGCAATAAAATTGCCTGTTCAACATATGTGCATGTTCACATGCATAATTTCAGTGTACTAGAATATATCTACTTTAAATGTGACAAAATAATGCTTGCATATGCTATACATTATACTGTACATGAAATTAGCACTGTAAATAGATATCTTGGTTCCCATTTTAAAAACTTCATATTGCATAGATGGTACTGCACATAGGGCAGGTAGCTACCAATGCTATGTATAAAGTGATAGCACTAGCCATGTATAATGTTGAATGTGTGATTATCAATGTGTGAATTTTAGTTAATCTGGAAATAGTCCTGCTCATAGAGCAGTAATCTGGAAATAGTCCTGCTCGTAGAGCAGGTAATAATGCTAGTATTATATAAAAGGCAGTCCAGTTGACCCTGATACCCCAACTCCCTGACCACACAACACAGTTACAACTACTATGTGTACTATCTTGAATGATAACAATCAAGGAAGTTTTCAGCCTGGCCAGTAAACAGGACCACCAGTACTTATGTACTGTATTTCAATAAAGGTGTAACCTTTTTAGCACATGAAAAGGCACTAGCAATTTTTTTTGTATGGACAGATACACTACACGATAGATGGGAACAGATAGTACTTGTATATGAACAACATACATACAGAGGAGGTACAACACGCACACGTGAGCGCATATGTTTTGTACACGGAAGCTATTTCGTGGGGTTATTAACAAAAAATATGTGCCAACCGAACTCTTTTCTTATGCTTAATTCAATGGTGCAGTCTACCCCATTCAACCCCAGTGGTTCAGTTTCGATATACACAGCCTATTGGCGGAACAATCACGTGATGAATAACTAACTGTACAAAATAAGGCCAAGCAGCAAGTTGGGAAGAGAAAACCAGTGAAAATCAACTGCACAAGTGTCTAAGTAGCTTTGCAGTTCATCAAATCTTGTCTACGGATTGATTTTCGCGATTTAACCATTTGAAGAATGCAATTACTGCAAATTCTTTTCAATAGTGCTTAATTCGTGTCGTATCTCCTCTGGGTACTAACAAGATGGAGAGGAAAGTACCTAATGCCGCATAGTCCTCTAACAAGTAATTGCATGGAAGTGAAATAGCTTCATTTCTCTGTAATGTACACTATAGACTGGTTAGTGTACAAAGATCATCCCAGACATGAGGGTGTGTGTTCACAGCTTAGCCAGCAAGAGTAGTTGTTGTATTACAGATCACGGCTGATAATCTTGAGACATGAGAAGTGTGTCTGAGAAACAAGTAACAGAAGGTGGTCAGAATTTTTTAACTGTATTGCCATATTAACAGACAAAACCTACTTTACCTTCAAGCATTCTGTAATCAAAAAGCACTGTTCATTGTATATCCTTGCTCAAAGTCTACATGTTACACAGAAAGGAAGCTACATTCTTTACAGGACTATATGGCATTAAATACTCTCTCCAATTACAAACTCTAGGTACTAAATTACTATGGTAATAGTTCATCAATGTTCAGGTACAGTGCAACTACTGACCACCTCTTAACAAGACCACCCTATTACGGTGGCCAACTATAGTTGGTACTACATGTGACGGATCTGCGAAAACCCAACGCAATCATGCAAGCCTAAATGTACAGTATGAGTAAAATACTTGCATAGTGAAAACAAATTGTACAATTTTAATGGTTTGTTTGTACTTGCATATTACATAATGCTTTGTTCATAGTGAAGTAAAGGGCTAGCATCAAAACCTAGATATCATCTTATTTGCCCACTTGAGGAGTTCAAAAATCTTTGTTTTGTTGTAATAGACCCAAGATACACAAGTTATGCGTGGTTGTTCACATCATGTCGAAATGATAGTATGTGATTAATTTTATGTACTTAGTTCATCTTTGTATGTAAGTCATACAAGGAGAAACTTACCCAGTACACTTGGGCAATAAACTGTTATCTTAGTTCTCACCCTCATACTGGTATACAGTATAACTAAGCATAAGCACCTGTAATTTATTTTTCTTATACTTGATGTACAAATCAATTTTTCTGCTTTTGCTACTTCATATCACCAAGTTATTGGCATACTGTATGAGGCTGAAACTTTGCCAGAGCATACACTTGGCTAAGTAGATTATATGTAAATATTTAATAAACAGGAATTTGAAAATGTGTAATTGTGTCAGATTTTCGCAGATCCAGTCACATATACTACATGAGTTGTTTATAAGGCCAACTAATTATTAAGGCAAACATTTTGGTCCAATCGTGGCCCTACTGTATCAATTGTGGAATTGCAGTTATTTCCTACATAACACCGACATTAAAAGGTCATATAATAGCCATGGATGTTCCTGTAGTGGTTGGCAGTGGTCAGTACCGACCACCACCATTCAAATAAAATAGCCACCACTACCACTCAACAACTACTACAGATTCACTTCTGACATACACAAGTTAAGGTCCCACACTAAATTTCTGGACCCAGCCCTGTCTGTTGTAGCCATCACTATTCAGGCCCATTACTGAGTAGTGATGAAGAAAGACAGGTACACAGAGAGTGCTAGAGTCAGTACACATGATATGTGTAACATTTATACAGTAACTTACGCTGTTAGTTGACGTTGATTAACTGACAATAACTTGGACACTACAGATCTTCTTGGTTCAGGATCTACTCTGAGTGAGTTGTAAGCAATAGTCGCCTCCGCTGTTGATGGGAATGGAATGGTGATGTCACTATATGGCAAACAGTTTTAAAAGTACTTTACAGTAAAGGTTACATAGCGCGCAAACATTATATCACCACTAGTACCACTAAAATATCCAACATGTACAGGAGAGCTTCATAGTCAACAATTTTGATGAGGAAAACCAAGTTACCAAGTCACTGGATGATACAACATGACAAAAGCTACATACATATAAGAGGACTTTCCATCCAAACAACACATGCACCCATACATGGATACAACTTAATTATGTACTGAACACCTGTATATGTTCCCCACAGTAAATTGGTGTAGAGTTTAAAAATATAGCGTATTTCCTTGGTGTTTAGTTTTTCCTTGGTTAAACACTGAAAAGCAGGGGAGTACTACAAGCCCACGTTAATCAGTAATGGAATTATGTAAGGTCCTTAGCACTACTAAAATATGTTCTAAAGTAATGGATCCTTCTACAATATGTATAGTATCTCTCTTAGGGATATGTCTACCATGGATGTATTTCCTTACAAGGAAATTTGACCATGATGTTTCACATCAATACAGGAAGACTAACAAATCATTAGGTGGTTTCCAGGAATCATAATCTTTTCATAATAACTTCCTACTCCTGGATAAGCTATCATACAGTACATATAGTACTCTACCATGTACCAGATGATTACAAAGCAGGACATGTACTTGCAGCATCAATGTATTGTATCAATACAATCTAAACCCACAATGGGACTTTGCCTCAAATCATGGTCAGAGAATTTATTACTATCAACCAACTGTTTATTCTGGCTACTAAATGGAACTGGCAAATGTATGACGGGAAAGTATTTATGTGCAACACCAGCATTTACCTTAAGCACACTAACTATGTATGTATCTATGCTTAGTTTTCCTTAAAATGATTAAACAGGGTTCGGAGTTCATACATGATAGGCTATGTTTAAGTCAAGACAATATGTTAGTCTGTTTAGGTTGACCTGAAATCTTGCATGAAACCAAGTACAACACAAAAAAAGAATTTATATCCTATTGTTTCATACAGGTGCTATCCTGTGAGATCTATACCCACTCACTTCACTGAAATATTCCCAATTTAACTAAACTGGCCAAACTAAATGTAAGGGGAATTTAAAAACAATGACAAGTTCATACTCACATAACTATCTGTTGTGTTTCTGTATTGACAAGGAGTTAAATGACTTCACAATACTACAAGTGTATAGTCGGTTGGTTTGTACAACAGATGTAACAAAAGGAAACTAGGTGACCTCCCTTGTTCCACCAATTCTTTTATTTCTTTGAACTTAACTTGTAAAGTTGCACAAACTTTTGGGTGGTAATGTGTGTTTGTGCAATACAGGAATATGTACATGACGACATTAGGTGGGTACATAGCTTAACTCCTTTAGCCTAAAACTACATATAAATTGAAAGTCTATTACTAGGCTAGTTTAAATGAATGCTGTAACCACAGAGGCTCACTTGTTATGAAGTGATAAACTACAATGATCAAGTTTTCCGTGGTTCAATCTTTTCACCACGTGTTCTGTGGGTTTGACCACACGAGTCTTATAAAATTAAAATGGTGAATTGAATGGAACCCATTGCCAGTTGATATAGGAGCACCCACCATCGAGTTACGAATATTTTCATGAACACACAAGGGTTTGGGTGTTTATTTAATGATAAGTTGCTTGCACAGAAAATTTTGGTCTCATGCATTAGCTCGGAGGTAAAACTCTAGGTATCATTTTATTCCTTATTACACCATGAGTAAACTGAGTAGCCATTGGTAGTATGTTTCTAAAGATATAGTGCTTCATTAACAGCCATGGGTATTTGCCTACATACAGGCTTTAAGGGACAAAAGATTTTTCCCTGTACTTGTTTGTTAACAATATTATGACTGGTGAACCTTGTGCATACCACATTAGAACTAAGAATAGTGCCAGGCTAATTGTTTCTGTCTGGACGTATGCCCCAATTATCACTAGTGAAGTGGTCAATACACTTTGTTTTCAGTTATGTTCACAACATTACAAACAAACAACACTACAAGCAGTGTTGTTCCTCCCAGTCACAACTGAAACTAAAGATAAACGGACACAAAGGAGGAAAGTCCATGAAGCATTCATTGCATGTACTGCCCAAAGGCACCTGTTGGGCTGAAGTGACATAAAAATCAAGCCCATAGTATTAGCCGCAATTGAGTTATGCTTGTCTGAAAGCATTAACATATGTTGTACAGTGTAGTACATTTGGGTTTGATTACACCAATCCAATACTGCCAAGGCACCATGAAGGTATATTGTGAGGTTAGTTTGGTGATATTCTTGGCCAGAAAAGCCCAAAACACTATATTGTAATGTATACATACTATAAAAAAAAATCTATTTAAGAGTGATGACCTAATCAACACTTATCATAACATTTCATGACATCATATTACATAACATGTTTTGTCATTTGACACAATACATTGTAAAGGAAGTTCACTCAATTACACATTGATAATGTACTATGTAGTAATGCACATATTGATACACTGTACTTGAGCTACTTTCAGTGTTACAATAGTTGTTCCCCAATATGAGTATTGTAATGGTTTCATTGGAATGGATAAGTTTTCAGTACAATAGACTGTAAACTTTCACATGTGACAGAAACACTTGTAGGACTAATTATTGGTCCTATGCATGTTAATGGAATAGGGTTCGTTGTATGAAGAAAAGAGCCACAGAAATGATTGATCAAAGGCTTTTAAAATTACAGCAATAATATGTGTAGAACAATATCCTCCATATTTAACCCATGGTGGGTGTTCTTTTTGCTAGAAATGTGAATACATTGCTAGAATGATGTGGCGTATGTCGTAGTCACATTGTATCTAGAATGCCTTGTTGAGCTTACAAAATCCTGGCTGAGAGCAAATTATTAAAGTTGAGTGTCCCTTATTATCTTATCCTTGGCCAACCCCTGCCAGTCCACCTTGTTTCTAGGCCTGGATCAGCAATGATGCCCATATATGATGCAATACATGATTTGTACACAGCATGTGTTAATGTGGCATGTTTTGTGTGGGGTCTAAATTCAGCATAGCATATTTGGCTGTGATTAGTGCTGAGGTTGTCAGTGACCTTTAAACTAATGTTGCAGTAACTGAATGTTGTACAGTCAATCTGGCTGCAGTTATAAGTGAAAATTATGCTCAGCCTGGAAATGTGATTCAATCAAAATATTGGTTGGCCAATCAGAATCATGGAGTTATGTTGAATGTATCAGAAGTTGACAAAAGTGGTAAAAGGCTATTCCTGGAATAAAGTTATGCAGCACTACAGACAACATACACAAATCATGTCAAGATATTTTGAGATGACTTGGCAGCAAACATACAGGTGTAAAAGTACTAATAAAATGGCTTCTACAACATACAGGGCTCCACCACCAATGGATTTAGTGTAAGTGGAGTCCCGCTTGTCAGAGTAACATGCTGGCTGCGTTACTCTGTTTTTCTATTGTCTTTTACAGTTGTCCAGCATGTGCCTTTCTTTGTGCTGGAGGTGGTAGGCAAGGGCAGTCCATCAACCCCGGGTTTAAAAAAAACAACAAACAATACATGTACCTGCATTTAAAAATTGGGTTGATTCTGTTGGCCAGCCAATACGTGTACTCTGATTTCTGGGCATTATCCACAGATGTGTTTACACTGTTAGCACTACCAGGCACTAGACTAGGTATTTGTACACTATGAACTTTGTGCCATTGAAAGTTAATATTTTATCACTGAAATGAATACATTCCCATTAAAAGCTCTTCACCCCTGCAATAAAGTTCAATCAACCCTTGAAGTGATAGAATTAATTGTGGGGTTATGTGTGTTGATATCTCCCTTGTACTAATCAATGCCAATGGTAGGTATAACACCAGTGGCAGGCAGTTGCTACACACACACACGCACGCACGCACACACACCCTCCTCCTTTGTACCACTGCCGGGAACAAATCCAAAAAGGTTAAAAATCAAGAAGTCGGGTTGGGTCTACATTTGTGCACAGTCAGTCCTCCTCTGCTCTTAAACTATTTCCAACACTGGCTACATTGAACTGCTCCTTGTTGTTTATTACACACACACACACACACACACACACACACACACACACACACACACACACACACACACACACACACACACACACACACACACACACACACACGCGCGATGTAGTTGAACATATAGTACAACACAGCCATACAGGGTTTCAGTAATGTCTATGACCACATGTGGTGTGACTGACATTTCATATTTTCCAACATACATTGTTAGGTGTTCCTTACTGTCTTACGGCACAAGCAATCTCATAAGTGTCATTGTGTATGATACACATACAATGTAAACATTAATCCCAAAGTACAACATGCCCAGCTAGGGAGTAGTGTTTCATAACAAGAGAACTGTGTATTAACTGGTGGTGTAGCTCTCATCTCACAATGAAGCTTACTCAATTTTAAAACCATTCTAACATCAATGCCAGTTAATTTCATCTGGCTTTTACATTCAATAGGATATAAAACATGGACTGGGTTGGAAAACAGAGCCATATTTGGACTGGGACATACATACATACATGCAGAGTACATGTGCATTTGTGTTTCAGTTAGCTTCCATAATAACTATACTGTAGACTGTCGGATTAGCTAGAAAACTAAAATTAACATTAATCGCAAATCCGGACATATACGAAATGGCTACCAAATATTTAGAGTCCAGTGAAGCCCTGAAAATACTGAAACTGCTTATCAAAATGTGCTGATACAAGTAAGGACAAGTGATAAAATATCTTTTACGGACAACTCTTCTGTAAAAATATTTTTATCAGCAACTCTGACATGCAACATGTTTACAGACCCAATATTACAGTATATGAACATGTACAAGAATTTCTATCCATGTACTGTAGCCCCCCACAGCTGTTATTGTGAATACCAGATGCTTATAATAAACAATAAACTTAACCAAGGTTCCCACATGTATGTAAGTATTATTGAATTCTTAGAAAGTAAAGTCAGACTATACATGTATATTATCACACTTGGATTCTTTGAGAGTTTATGGACCATTGAGGGCACTAATCAGTCTCTATTCCTTTTGTTGAAAGTTTGCACGCTAAAAGGTAGACACTTATAAACTGCAGTTTCACAGATGAACAGTTGTTCCTTTTTCTCTAATGACATGTGAAAAAGGAAATCCACCCAATACCACCATTACAAATGGGGCTTTCATATCATATCAGAAAAGGATTTGTCAATAACTTCCCAATTCAACAGATACCTTATAAGTATTACAGGTAGTTACAATGGATTACAAAACTAAAGGATCATTATTCCAAAGGTAACCCCTGCATTTTCACATTAAACACAACATGGTAACCAACTACGTATGGGTTTTACCAGTCTCTTGTGATTCACATAACTTGTAATGAATGTCATTATCATAAACAAGAATACCTTATAGATAAGTATGATCAGGATACGTAGCATAATTATGAAGAGTACACTGCACTGCTATAAGTTTACGACATTTATACATTGCAAAGCATATACTTCATGGCATCAGTATTGTACAAGTACAGTGGAATACATTTCACTTAAACTCTCTTGTGTGGCACTTAGCATAATGCACCTATCAATGTAATCCCTGACTACCACTAATATGGACTGAGGTGGGGGAAGGTGAGGATTTTGCATCACTGAAAATTACAATTCCCCACCTACTGGGGAAGTATTGTTGATGCAAACCCTGATCAAGTCTCAACCTGCAAACCCCGGGAATGCTGGGGGTAGGAGGGAATTTGTACAGTCATGTGGCATTGGTCTAGTGATGAGTTAGTTCAAGTAGATTCCAGTATGAATGTAGTGGCTAGCACCTGAGGCACTCTTTCCTAAGGCTCCCATTCGGTGATTATTAGTTTCTCATCCAGCCTTTCTAATTATTGTGATGCGGGCGGGAGGGTATTACCATTATGCCATTATTTTATAATATTAACACACTAATGTACAGACCTTGTCCAAATTGTCTTTCTTTCTTCTACAAACATTTCCTTCACCAGCTGATTCTACTTTTCGTGATCGCCAACTGTTTTTCGACAGTCAACTGAAAGCCTGCTTTGATGAAGTTGATAGAGCACGATTGCAACTGACACTGCAGCAATTTGTTAAGGAAAACAACAGTTCTCCTGGCGATATATAGCGCAGTGTAGCGTTCATCAACAAAAAATTATAACAGTTTGGTATCACGTGTTCTTCTGAGCATGCGCAGAGTAAATAATGGCTTACCATGCGGTAGCTTAAGAAGGATGCGAGCGGTGGATGAGAAACTAATAATCACCAAATAGGGGCCTAAACTGAAAGCACACATCTTTGCTGTCAGAGTGAATTTCTTTAGTGAAGACAAATTCCCACTGTCGGGGAAATTTAGCGATCAATTCCCCCACCATCTCCGACCTTTCACCACCCTCAGCATCAGTGCATAACACTGATGGACGCATTACACAGTGTGGGTGTACATTGGCCCCCCTTCCCTTCATATGTGTCTGCAGTACACAATTTACACATATACACACTCACCAGTGGAGCCTGTCTGTCAGCGTCTCTACCTTACCACGTTGCTCCATTGTTGTATTCTAAGTCATTGGTTAGGGTGTGTTAATTAGAATAATAAAGTTGCAACGTCACTAGGACGTTTACTGTAATCGTTACCATGACGTCAGGTGCTAACGTTCGCAGTCTTCTTGTATAAAAACAGTCACCTTGCTGATGTTCAGAACAAGTGGAGTGAAGGCGAGTGAGATAACGCTCGAGGGCTGAGGAAAGATTTGGTGCTGACGGCGTGAAGGCAGAGCGAACGGGAGCGAGTCAATGGAAGTGTACTAAAAAGACGCGGTGGCAAGGATACGGAGACGTGGTTGGTGGACACGCAGACTTGGTTAACGCTTCTTTGTGGTGGTAGATAGTGGGAACGGGCACAGCATAAAGTGAGTAGCTAATGAGTGTGTATACAGCGTGTTAGTGTAGGTAGTAGCGTTATGAAAGGGAAAATCTCGCTGTTTTGTTTCACCAGGGAAGATGTAGTGTTACTAAATAGTGTAGTTTAGTAATTAATGTAATGCTTTTTGGCAGAGTTGGCAATATGAAGAGTGTACAGGTATAAAATTAGGTGTGGTCTTTGTTTACTTGCTGGACTAGTTTTGTGGTGGTGTTAAAATTATTTGCGGTTTTTCTAATTTTGTGACTGCATGGTTCCTGATGTGTGTATACTATTTCCGGTTACTTAGCAACAATGTTATCAAATTATGATGACTTGATATGTTTCATCATCCTCATGATGTGTTGCATCATCCTGTTAGCATACCTCAGTACATTAAGTGTTGATAATGCATGTACATATAAGGAATGACAAAGAAATGTGGTTAACCATTTATAGTTATGTGGTAGATGATGTAATGTGTAGTTGCTGAGCATGCAAATGCAGACACACACCCTGTGTATATATAAGAGATGCTATCATGAAGTAGTATTGATTCCTATAGGCTATTCAAATGCATGGGTTGTATGACATACTTACAAGTGGGTGAGTTAGCCATGGTCAGGTAAGGCCATGTTGTGTAGCTGTTGTGGTGATCATCTAATGCTATTATTATATCACGAACACTGATTCACCTTTGTAGGTAAAGCTTAGTACACAAGTATATACATTTTTCCTTAGGATTCAATGTATATCCATGTGGTAGATCAGTTAGTATATTATATTGTAAGCTAATCCATCAGCCTAGAGTTCTTGTGTTCTTGTGTTGTCTGAACCGTACTATGTTTTAGATTGGATTATAATATAGTTGTACAATTGAGTATTAGTATAATACAGGTGTGCCTTAGTGTTTACCATGTGGTGTCTACATCCTTGTTATATTTTGTTTGTTTTGGGTAGAAAATGGCATCTGTTTCCCAATAATGGAAGTGCCAGGAAGTGCTATAATGCAAACGTGGAAATGCCAGGAAGCGCTATAGTGCGAACTTTGAAGTATCAGAATATATAATCCCCAACAAGGATTGAAATGCGATGACATCTTTCTAGTTCCTGATTTGGTAAATATTTGTGTAAACCACATTAGTATATCCACAGAAAAAATCCTCATGGGTATAGCATACACCAGCCTGTTTGGTACAAGAATGCTTCGATATTTTGTCCTTGATTGTTGAATGCTGTGGTAAAGTATTAGATCTGGTGAATAGATGCAATGCTGTTGCAGAGGACGACTAGCCTTTGGCCTTCTTCGTTAGTACCTGTGATCTTGAGTTTTTTGAGACGGTAAAAATTGACAATGTGGTAATGTAGTGTTATACAGGACAAACGCTGATCAACAAACTGTTGACCTGATTGTATGACTTGTTTCTCATCATGTCTTTCTAAAAAGAACTGGTAAAAAATTGAATAATGTTGAATGTAATACTACGATATAGGTGGTGTCGAGTACACTTGTGCTCACTGATTTCCCAAATCTGCACAATTCTATTATAGATGGGTAAATATATTGGTAATTTTGCAATGCTACAATATAATACAGGACGAATCAATGCAATACAAAATGAATCTATTATCACTTGAAGTTGTAGAGAAGTAAAAGCTGGCCTCTCCGACAAGCAAGTCAAACATCCATAGTACATACAACAACCAATAGTGAAAGTACTAACATGTGCCCTGCATTGGTGTAAGTAACTACATATTGGTATATAAAATAGACTATAGTACGATGTTACAATAACCCTTATTGTAAACTGCATGCATACATACATACATACATACATACATGCGTCTATATTCAACCAGTCAAAACAGGATCCCGATGAATGGTTAGAAGTGTTTCTGCTTCATTTGGTATGTACATATAGTTATGTCTTGTTCATGGACCATATTATTTCCTTCAGTGCACTGTGTCTATTGTGCCATGCACACACAAAAATATCTGTTGTAGCCAGTGAGATAGCCATCCGAAAGTTACTCTGTTGTGCCACACCTGACAATTGAGTCAAAGAGAATCTGACCCATGTATCTGGTGATCTATACTTCTGGTAAACATTGGATGTGTGAAAATGTAATGCTCCAATATGATGAAGTTCATGATGAAAGTCATATGGTAGCCAACATGTATGTTAGTGTATAAGTCTGAAATACCATATATAGTCAGTCATGATACCATATATCGCTAGTACATGTGCCACATTCTCACCTGTCAAAACAGAATACATGACAAAGTGAAATGAAGCCATTCTCTCCTGGTAAAGTGTCTGCACCAATCATGCATATCCTGTTCATGCCACATGTTTCAGTCTATTATGTAAGTACAGTGTTTTCCTGTTTCGTGACTTTGTTTGGTGTGGTTGTTTGTTTGGAGCTCAAAAGTGTATATGTATACATGCTAGTTCTTTAACAATGGATCCTTGTTGAAAATTGATGATCTGTAGTTCTCCATTGCTTGAAGTGTTTGTAAGTAAATCAGTTTGTATGGAGTATAACTTTTTTAATAGGAAGTGATCTATCCATTTATTTTAATATGTGTTCTGATGTTCAGTTTTGATTCACCACCTGTTTATTGGTAACAAGGTTTGATCTGTGATCATGTTAGTGAAATTGTTAGTGAAGCATGGATACTGTGAAAGTGTTTGTAACCCAATTGATTCTTTTTACCTGCATGTTGGAAGTGAGATAAACACCTATATAGGAATTACCTCTTAGCAAGAGTGGTGCCTATTACTCAGTAGTGATTGTTAGATGCAGATATTTATAATTTTATATGACTAAAAATTAAGAGTCTGATCGATATCAAGGTCATCCCAGTATTGACATTCTTGACATGTGGGACTCAATCCTAAATGAAATGCTATTTAATAGAGAAACTTTATCCTGAAATGGAATTTGTTCCTAAAATTGCTAGATCTAGTGTATTAGTAGAACTACTAGCTAGTTTCATTGCAATAAATACAATGCCCTTATCATGGTTTTATCCATCATTCTCAGCTGACCATCAATGTACAAAGAGAAACTGTTGATCTAGTAGAGAGAATATGTGATGAGTGGCCCTAAGTCAGCAAGTGCCAACTGTATAAGCTAAGTCTCGACAATTTTTATATCTGGCATCACTGTGGTATGTAAACCCGATGTATTCTTTCTTGTTCTTGTGACTTCTGTATCTACATAATGTTTCTGTTCCCACTCCACATGTACGTATGTGTGTGCTTGCATATTCTCTTTCCAAGGTTTCATCTGTAGTTCTCAACATATCAGTATAGATGTAAGTACATTAGTTTGTATAGAATGTGAGCTTGTTTACAGGAAATCTTGATTCATCACGCATCATATATAAAATATATGATCTGAAATCAACTGTTGATTATCTGATAATACGTAGTAGCCACGGAAATGATCCATCCTTGGTAGGAACTGGTGTAAGGAAGCTGATGTATACTCAGAATTGAAATGCACAAGTTACTGGCCAAGTTGACCCACATTTGTAAACCCATATCTGTGTTGACCACATACGTACATAGTTAGGACACAGTACATGTGTACATTCTCAAATGTCCAGCAGAATACTATGTCACAAAGAAAAGCCCTCGATCAGGTAAAGAAACAGCTAGGACCGGCTATGCATATCCTTATATACTACCTCATATCAATGTTATTCGTGGAATATACAAGTGAAGTGTGATATATAGTGATCAAGTGTTCTGAAGTAATGTCCGTATGTATTGTTGCTCAACGTTTCTTCATTGTTCTTGTGAATCAGTATATAGTTTGCAATTGTCATTTGTTCCCTGTCCGAATGTACGTTTGTGTGCATGCAAGTTCTCTTTCAAAGGTTTCTTTATTGAAGAAATATCAGTGATGATTTGTAGTTCTCAACGTTATACAGTATAGTTGTAAGTAAATCAGTTTGTGTGGAATATGAGTTGTTGGAACAGGAATGTTGATTATTGATTCAAGTTATTTTGATATGCGATCTGATACCAATTTTGGTTTACCATGTTTTATTAGTAACTAGACTTGATCTGTTATCATGTTAGTGAAGTTGTGATCAGTATATATACGTGTGAAGTGTGGATACTGTGAAAGCGTTTTTAACCTGTTCGTAAATCCCATTGATCTTTCTCTACCTGCATGTTGGAAGTGTGAAAACCAACTAATTACATAGGAATTACAGTGATACATATTAGTGATTGTTGAAGATACAGATGTTACTGACAACAATAAAACCAAACTTTTGATTATCCGAACACCAAATCGACTGCTCAATTAGGCTATTTTTGTCAACAAGTGTATGCTTTATTAGAGTAGTTGAGCAAAGCTCTGTATATAAATAAATGGATATTCAATTTTATGTACATTTTGGTTATATGAACACCCTTTCTCCCCCCAATTAGTTCAGATAATCGAGGTTCCACTGTATCATTAGAGACTTAAACCTGCTGATCTTGAATCTTACGATGTGTTTACATTTGGTGTTAAAACTGACTTAGCCTTATATCCTAGGCAGTACTTTTAGTCATGTTTGATAAATCTGTGTGATCGGGCACATACATTCTCAGTTGTCCAAGAGATACCAGCAGTGCACAAAGGAATCTGCTGACGTGGTAAAGAAAATATGATGAGTGGTCAAAAGTCAGTGATATGTATCCTGTGCCAACCGTACACATCATCTCCTGTGAGATTGTTTATACCTGTAGTATCAAACTACTGCGTAGTAGTGATCAAGTGTTTAGCTGTATGTGATCATGCATATTTGTGACTGTAGTGTGCAAGCCTGATCTTGTTCTCTTGTGACTTCTGTGTCTATGTAGTGTACCAACTTGATTTGTTCCCACTTAACAACTACATGTGTGTGCATGCAAGTTCTCTTTCCAAGGTTTCTTCACAGTATAGAGTAATATCAGTGATGATGCATAGTTCAAAAACGTATCAGCATAGTTGTGAGTAAATCAGTTTGTATGGAATAATCTTTTGAACAGGAAGTCTTGAGTTTGATTTATCATCATAATATGTACGTGATATACCAAGTTGTTGATTCATCAACCAATTTACGTGGTAACAAGGTTTAATCTATGATCACATTTACCGACTCACTTATTTGTGGCTGTATTGTATAAGCCTGAAGTGTTCTTTCTTGTTCTGTGACTGTATCTATGTATAGTTTTGCCATCGTGGTTTATTCCCACTTCAATTGTATGTATGTGTGCATGCGAGTTCTCTTTCCAAGGTTTCTTCATAGAAATATCAGTGATGATTTGTAGTTCTCAACGTATCAATATAGTTGTAAGTAGATCAGTTTGTATGGAATATGAGTTGTGTAACAGGAAGTCTTGATTAGTTGTCCAAGTTTTTGATACGCGATCTGATATCAAGTTTTGGTTTGCTGTCTATTTTACAAGGTTTATTGGTAACAAGGTTTATTGGTAACAAGGTTTGATCAAGTGAAATAGTGATACATGTATGTACGAGTTAAATGTGGATACTAGATACTATGAAAGTTTGTTTAACCTGTTTGTAAACCCATTTTGTCTATCTTTGTAAAGCATGATAACCAACTACGTATTGGATAACTACATCCATGCACATTTTCATCGGTGATAGGTTACTCTTTAACCCATATTTACATGCCAAGTTTAGCGATTCCTTCAAACACGTAACATGCAAATCTACATACATTCTCAGCTGTCCAAGAGAATACTATCAATGCACAAAGAGAACCCCTTGAGCTGTTTAAAAATGACGAGTCATCAAATTCAGTGATGCAATACTGTGTCAACTTGTAAGCACCATCTCTGTGAATGTTTATACTTGTGGTATCACCAAACTGCATATGTACAGTATGTATGTACTTTTTGCTGTAGTATGTAGTTTGATGTGTTGTTTCCTGTATCTATGCGCATGCAAATTCCCTTAGAGTATCTCCATAGTTCTGTACGTGATGTACGTGTGGTCTGAAATTATGCCTTCACTTAGATTGTTTGGTATCAAGATTTGATAGTGGTTGTATAGTACTGGAGTGATTAGAAATTCTATAATACGTGAGAATCTCATCACCTACCTATTATAGATCTTCCATGAGACTTGTAGTCAACAGCAACCACAACTTAGTGTGTCTGTCAGTATGTAATATCCACTAAAGTGTATAAGTATAGGGAACTCGTATATGTATATGTTAGCTGTCCAACAGAATACCAACTCAAAAGGCCCTTGATCTGGTAAAGAAACAAAAAGAACTCTAATCCAGCCATGCACATCCTGTTTCATTTTTCTATACTACCTCATGTCAGAGTTTGAAGTATCCAACTAAAGTGATATAAAGTGATTGAGCCTATTCAGAAGTATGTGTACTTTGTTGTGCCTGTAAGCTGATGTGTACCTCTTGTTCTTGTGAATTGGTACATAGTTTATCATCATCATGTACACGTGTGCATGCAAGCTCTCTTTGCAAGGTTTCTTCATAGAGATGAAATATCATTGATGATTTGTAGTTCTCGCCATATCAGTTGTAAGTAGATCAGTTTATATGAGCTGTTTAACAGGAAGTCTTGATGAGTCATCCTTTGTTTCTGATGCATGATCTGAAGAAGTCCAGCTTTGATTCACTACCTATTTTACATGATTGGTAACAAGTTTTATTTACATTACAAGGAATTAAAACTGGCTTAGCCTTAGACTAGTCCCACACTATCTCATGTCCTACTAGCAGGTTTTCATTCAGTGATAAGTTAAAAGACCTCACCAACATAATATTACTGCCCATTTTTTGATAAATCCCTTCAAATGTCAATGTGTACTACATTCTCTCAGCTGTCCAATAGAATAGTATCAATACACAAAGAGAAGCCCTTGATCTGGTTAAGAAATACGGGTGCCTAAAGTCAGGGATGCGTATCCTGTACCTGCTGTAAGCACCTTATTGTTCTTGTGACATCTTGTATCTATATAATTTCCATCGCTGTTCCATGTGTGCATGCAAGTTCTCTTTCCAAGGTTTCTTCATAGAATAGAAATATCAGTGATGATTTGTAGTTCTCAACATATCACTATAGTTGTAAGTATATCAGTTTGTATGGAATATGAGTTGTTTAACAGGAAGTCTTGATTAGTTGTCCCAAGTTTTTTGATACGTGATCTGATATTCAGTTTTGATTCATCACCTATTTTACAGAGTTTGTTGGTAACAAGGTTTGATCTGTGATCATGTTAATGAAATTGTGATCAGTGAAGTGTGGATACTGTAAAATTGTATTAGCCTATCTGTTGGTCCCATTGATCATTTTCTACCTGCATGTTGGAAGTGTGTTATCAACTATATAGGAATTTGCCTATTAGCAAGAGTGATATCTATTATTAGTAGTGATCACTGTAGTATGACTCAGGTCTGGTTGTGTGTACATTAGGAACTTTAACGTATTTACTTTCTAGCAGAATTTAATCTTAAACTGGTTAATCTTAAACTGGTTTAACCTAACCTGTTTTACTAGCAAGTTTTCATCAGTGATAAGTTAAATGTACATTGTACTGGCCAAGTTTGATTTGTAAAGACCTATACAGTCTGTTTCAATGTGCATGTTTACATTCTCAGTTGTCCGTCTATGCTTAATGAGAATCCCTAGATCAGTAAAGAAAATATGACGAACGGCCAAATTCAGCAATACATATCCTGTGCCAACTGTAAGTACCATCTCCTGTAAATGTTTTTATACTCATGGAAACACTGAACTACATTTTTACATCTTTGGTAGCTGTATAACTCAATTTGTTATTCTTGTGACTTTCATATCACCTTATGGTTTGTTCCCACTCTATAGTATGCATACATGCAAATTCTCTCCAAGGTTTCAGTTATGATTAAGGTTTCAGAAATTCTCTCCAAGGTTTCTTTCAGTTAAGAATTGTGATTCTGAACATATCAGTATAACTGTAAGTATATCAATCTGTATGGAATACGAGCTATTTAACAGGAAGCCTTTGAAATTTTATATGTCATCTTCAATTCAAGCTTTCATTCACTTCCTATCTATGATGTATCAAGGTTTGATGTGTAATTGTACCAGTGATATTTTTAGTGTAGAAGTTAAGTGTAGACAGTGAAACTGTGGTTATGCATTTGATGTAGATATCTTCCAAGAAACTATTTAGTTAAAAGCAAGCTCCTATGACTAAAGCCTAGGTGTGGAGTGATTACAACCTGCTGGAAGTTTAATCCATGATCATAAATTCTGTCAAAACCATGCTAGGCTGCCAATTTTTATGTGTAGGTTTATAGCAATGTCCATACATGTTTTCTTGTTCTTGTTCTTGTAGCTTGATGTATTCTTTATTATTGTTCTTGCGACATTGGTAGATAGTTTTGCCTTCTATGTTCCCAGTTCACATATTGTATGTGTGCATGTGAATTCTCTTTCCAAGGTTTCCACCTAGAATAGAAACGTCAATGGTTGTTTGTGATTCTCCATAACCTGCTGTATTGGTGTAGTTGTAAGTATATCAGTTTGTATGGAATATGAGTTGTGTAACAGGAAGTCTTGATAGTGTGATCATATAGATGCATTGAGTTTGATATATACATTGGTAGATTTTTAATCAGTAAATAGCAAGGAATGAGTGGATACAGTGGAAAAAGTTTTAACCTACGTGTTAACTTCCTTGATTCCTCTTGTTATGTCATAGTTAGGATGTACATGTACATATCTCACCTATAGAATATGGATGAAGTGAAGCCACTTCACTGATAAACAAATATGATCTAAACCATCCTACTGTACCTATACTATATGGTTTCATTACACCATTTCCTGGTAATGTTTATAGCAAGTGGAAATACCCAACAAAATGTACAACTGGTTTGGTGTTGAAAGTATTTTCATATATGATCCTGTTCTGTCCTACATATGTAGTTTCATATTTTGCCATTGTTGTTTGTTAAAATACATACACACGTTCATACAATTCTCTTCCCAAGGATTCATCATAGAAATGTTCTTGTAGCTGTAGCTTGTATGGAATGTGAGTTGTTCAACAGGAAGATTTGATTTTGCAGTTCTTGATCTGTGTCTTAGTATCAAGCTTTGATTCACCAGCTATTCTATGTGTTAGAGAGGTTGTGATCGTGATAGTGATGTCGTAGTAACTGTGATATGTGATGTAGTGAAAATGTTGTGATTGTTATCTTCTGCTCATAACCAATGTGGTGAAATCATAAAACAAATGGATCATACAATTCTTTGTATTCAAAAAATTTTTTTTGAAACAAGATTTCTATTACCAATCTATATGTAATCAGTTTACCGGACATTTGCCCCAAATGCCCCATCCTGTATCCACCATTGAGATTCATCCTTGATTAGTGTGATGTTCAGCCCGTGATATATGAAGTAGGATGATTTGTTTGCCCTTGTTGATGTAAGAGTTCTAGGAATGTTCAACACAACTCTATCTTTATTCCATACTCTAAGCCTAACTGATTTATTACTTATAGTGCACAATGCATGCTAATCATAATGTCACAGTGTTGTCCCTGGTAAATCTTGATCTGTATAATAAAATATACTGCATATACATACTCGGTGTAATACTTAGGTGTTTACTAGCCAAACTTGTAGTGACAAGTTCTCTTGATATTTGATCTAATGCCTTCATCAACTAGTGCTACAGAAAGAGTAAGTACACACACCATGGACACCATTGCTTTATGATTAGGTTAAACTACTGAGATGTATGCCCTCAGCAAGTTGTGAGAACTTTTCTACAAAGAGACTAATCCTGTAGTTCCCCAAGTGTGAGAGTAAGGGTTATAACTTTTGTGTAGTGCATGTATTCCAGATCAGTGGCAAGTCACTAGTGAGATCAGATATAGTGAACCAGTTCTATACATGTTTATTAAAATATAACATGTGAGGTGTTGTGTGTTTGTGATCATGTACTAAAGGCAACCTGATATACTTGGGAGACTGTTGTGGTGTTTATTGAAGACAACTTGATACACCAGTGAACTACATCACCAAACCACTACTACAAATATGGCTAGCCATTGACCATTATGGTCAGACATGTGATAAATGTTTTAATAGCAGATACCTCAGTGTAGGGAAATAACCTAACCAGTATTCAATTCCTGTTCTACATTCCAGAGCCATTATTTCCATACCATTATGTGGTTAACTCAACCACACTGGCTGGTATTAGTAGCAGTTATTGAGTGAGTTTTATGTGTGAATAGTGATCCTTCCTCTGACTTTGTAGAAATGCAGCACTTTTTAATATGTCAGTGAGTAATATCTCCAACCCTAATTTTGTCTATAAATGTGGATCTACCATTTTTTTTGAATGATGGAGCTAACCTTTAAGATCATGGTATGGAGATATGTCCAACATTTTGTTTTTTTTAAATTTTGCCACAAATAAAACATTTACATTCACAAGCAAAACGATCTTTACTGGAATATTACCTTTTGATATGTTCGTGTGTCTGTATGTATAAGGCAACGTTCATCTCCAACGATTGCGATTTTAGCTGACTATAGCAAGCAGCCAGGTGTTTGTAAGTTATCTTATTGTTAAACCATTTGATATCCACCAGTAAACTGATGGTTCGACCTGTTATACTTCCGCTATACTAATGTGCATTTTCACGTGTGAGTATACTGTTGTACAATAATAGATGTCTTATGCGTAGTGATTCTTTGTTACGTTTTATCTTGCATCAATATTGAGTGTTTATGTAGCAGTATGTGCATGTATAAGGTTCTAGGTGTGCTTATTAGAAGTGGAAGATGATCAGTTTAACATGTTGCAACAGTAACCAAAGTCATGTGAAGTGATAGTTTCGTCTCATAATACATAATCTGATTTGTTTTATGGAGGTAAATTTGTTTAATGTGGTACTTCAGTACTTAACAGCTTTTGAAATTATCGTCCTCAATGATATCAACACTAGGATTAACTGACCGAATTATAAAAAATACTTGTGTTCAGTAAGCGACTCCTGTATATTGGCAAATATAATATTAACTGTGTATTTGCAATGTACTGTGTTTTCTCGTGATTTTTTGGACGTGCTGTAGCATCATTTTTGTTCTTTTGTTCATTGTTTAATCATGCTCGTTCATGTTAATCCACATTTTTTTTGCATAACAGACCTTTTGTGCTGTTTCTTTGTTCGTATATTAAGCCTTTTCGTGGACAGCTACATGCTTGTTTACTAGGATCCAACGTGATGTACCTGCTTTGAGATGTCTGAGGCTTGTTTGTATAATCCACTGAACAGACACACACTAGAGAATCAATGTGAATCAATATCGGTACACCTCTAGTTGATTTTCCATCACTCTTGTTCAGTACTGCGTACTAATGTGAAATTGTTATGCATTTTATGTCCTTGAGTGATTTCCGTTGTGTGTATGATTGCAAATGTTCTAGGATTGCTGAAATTGTCATCTAACACAACCAGATTGAAAATTTTGTATTGTACAGTAGATGTTATGTTTCCACGTAGAGTACACATGTGGCCTGTAGTGATGATGTTTTGTTAGAACGGTAAAGATACAATCAGTTAGGATCTGGTTTGGTTGAGGTAAATTTGTTTGATTTTTTTGCTTCATTGCTCAAATACGTAGTTTAAAGTGTGATCAAATCCAGTTGTGAAATTTCTACATTGAGAGGTGTGGATAACAGGTGATCGTATAGATTGGTATTTTGCTGTTTCAAGGATTGCAAGATCTTACAGAGCATAGCATTGTCTTACACTGTTAACATGTGTCATGATATACACAAAAATGGAAAGGAAATGGAAAAGGAAGAAATGCGTCTGGCTATGGAAAAGGAAGAAATGCGTATTTGTTCTCACCTTGTGTAACAAGTTCATGTGTGATGCTTGTTATTATTATTATTACTGGTTGCTGTGAGTTGTATGCATACACATCTAATGAGATTTTAGGTTGTTGGCCAAATATTGGAATTTGTTTATTGCGTTCTTTATGAAGTTCCAAAGTATTGGATTATTCTCATATATTCTCCACGATCTACTACAGTGGCCTTTATTGTAAGTAATTTTTAATATTTTTTTTTGCGTACTTATCATCCTTTAGCAAGATGAAAATGCTTAGTTTCATTGATTGTGAGACTTTCTTGACCTGTTGAGCTGTTTCAATTGCCTCTTCAGATGGTATCTCTTGTGTTTACTATGTCAGTCACAGTGTTTTGTCTTGTCTATGTTACACCTAATGGTGACGATTAATTATTTGTATAAGGTCAGGTAACAGAAAGGGAATTATAGTGGACGTAAGTGATTTTACTGCTTAATGGCATGTTTGCTTTTCATCAGCGTCATTATTAATTTGCTACTGAATTTTTTTGCGGTACAATTTCTGTGGTCAAGTTCTAAAGGGTTTTGATCCTGTGTGGTCACTCTGGTGTGTGTGTGGAATAGTATGATATTTGTAGTGTAATAATTGTCATCAGTTTATCCCCTGTAATCCAAGTTAGTGTGCATATATATATTAAAAGTCTTCTCCAAGGTGTTTAGTTGTGGAAACAAAATTGGTATGTGCCAGATTTATGTTCCAGTCGCTTCTTGGAAAGTATATATGAACGTGTACCACATTCCTTCATCAGATAAACCTTCAAACGTATGCAACAATCTTTCAAGCTCTTCTCAGCTATGTGATTGTGTGGTAACGTATTGGTTTTATTTGTGTATTTCTACACTCACAGATATGATCGTTGATTCTGTTGTTGTTTTTATATTGGGGTTTGTAAAAGAGTACAGTACTTGTACGCAACGTTTGTCTATAATTGGGCTGATAAATCTTTTCGATTTAATATTTTGTGTATTGCATTTTTCATATTGTCTCCATGTCATTAAATATGTCATCTTTTTGGCAATCTTGACGACTTAAGTTGGTGTAGTGGATGAATAGTTGGCTTTGTAGGATTGCGCTTGGTTGGCTTTGTAGGATAGAGCTCTGTGCGGAAGATGGGTGTTTGGCTTTGTAGGATAGAGCACAGCCAGTATGCTTTGTGGAATAGAGCTCGATGTGGTGGATGGGTGGTTGGCTTTGTAGGATAGATCTCAGTTGGCTTTGTAGGATAGAGCTCGGTGTGGTGGATGGGTGGTAGGCTTTGTAGGATAGAGCACGGTTGAGCTTTGTAGGATAGAGCTCAGTGAGCTGGATGGGTGGTTGGCTTTGTAGGATACAGCACGGTTGGGCTTTGTAGGATAGAGCTCGGTGTGGTGGATGGGTGGTTGGCTTTGTAGGTTAGAGCTCGATTTGGTGATGGGTGGTTGACTTTGTAGGACAAATCTTGGTTGACTTTGTAGGGTAGAGCTCGGTGTGTTAGAAGGATGTCTGGCTTTATATATGTAGGATAGAGCTTACAGATTGACATTGTACTTTCTGTGGTGAGCCTTGTAAGGTAGGCATCGATGCAATGTGAACATGTTACATGAAATGGCATTTTTTAAAACTTTAATATAGAAGTGTAGTGTGTTATCAGTATCTGTAATGCTACAGTAGAAATTCTCTTGTTCATTCCTTTATTTCACATGTTTCAATAATAACTATAATTCACCCATATATGGTGTACAAGAGAATTTCTACTGGAGCTCATGATAGTTGCTGTTGCATTCTTTTAAAATTCTTTAGCAAATGATGTATCATCTCTACAAGTTTGATTACATTTTTATGAGGTAAAACTTCAGTTGGAAATATTTTAAACATGTGTTCTAACTGTACAGGATAAATGGTTAGATCAGTAGTAAACTGATGTTTATCTGTACATCATGAGATGTTGTGGTCGGTTCAATTGAAGAATTACATTGTGTATATAGGAGGTAAAAATGGTTTGAATATAAAACTGACGTATATTACCTTTTCTTTTACAAGGCTTATGGTTTGCAGTCACGGACTCTATTTATACACTTTGATGAATTGAATTGTTTATTAATGTAGTGTATTAAAATAATACACAAACTTGTGTACATTTCTAATTTTAATGAAAGCAAATTCTTAAACTGTGCAGTGTATATATCTTAACATCAATAGGGTACAATATGTGACAAATGGATCAGTAACGTAATCTGAATAAAGAATAGTATCAATTGATTTGTAGAACAGAATGATCATTGTGGTATTAAGTACACTTATAATTACTGATTACTTAAGTGGTGCATCTAATTATGTGTTATGGAATTAACTTTCCTAACTCTTACACATCTTGTTGATTGCTCACACACACTGACAACATTGATCAGTTTATACACTATGTAGTCTGTTGTGTTCTGTTACTCAAGCCACCTGCTAATTGATGTGCTCCTTCTAAAAACATTTTGTCCAATTGATACTAATTGTCAATCAATATTTAATTGTCTGCAAATTGCTAATAGTTCATTTAATATTATTGCTATTGGTTACTTACCTGTTTTTTTTATTTTTTTTATTTTTTTTATTTGATTACAGAGTTCATGATAGAATAATGTTCATTATTTTATTTATACATACACGTTACTGTCTCTAGGGAAACGGTCTTATTGTGTATCAAGAGATGTTGGTTTTAAGAAGTTAGTGTGTTGTACCGCAATAATGGTTAAAGCTACATCTGCAAAATTTTCACACTTGATTTCTTTAGTATGGAAATGTCCTCCACCTTCAGTCAACATACCAAATTCACTACAGTAATTCCCAAAATGTAAAAATCGGCTTCATTTGTAAATAGTTTTTCATCTTTTTGTTGCACCCATACAAAATTAAAACTGCAATAAAATGTAAACACTTTATCTGATTGCCTTTAAATTTGGCACATTCAAGAAGGCTTTAAATGCAAATTTTTGTACACTTGCGGAGTTATTTACTATTATTCACAAAAATTAACATCTATGATACCTACAGGATTAACCGTGAATAGAGAATAAACTAAAAGTCGTATAGTTGAGAGAAGTATCAAACCTGAGACATTTGTGGGTTTGAGTTAAAGCCATGAAGGACAGCTGAAAACCAACTAAGTTATAATGTAATATTCAACTACGTGTACTTCAGCAACTTTCATCTGTTGCTCTGTGGCTAAGTAAAACTAGATGTAATGGATTCTTCAGGACAAGTGTTAATGACACTCCCTTGTGGTAGTTATTCCCCTATTAGTAGTTAATATGTAGTTGTGGTATTAGTTATAAACAGTGTTTGTGTAGTATAAATATTGTGGGGTTTAAGGATCTATTATTTCTGTACTAGTACCATATAACAATTCTGTGCAGTACCATAACTCTATTAGAGCAGTCACTTATGTAATAACTTGAGAACTATCAGCTATACAACAAGTCAGTGTTCAGAGAGACTTCAGCTGCAAACATGTCAGCCTGTATTACATTACAGGTCACCATGTAGAGAATAGTGCTTGCAATATACCGGTTATACCAGTATCCAATTGTTTTTAACCCAGTCGTTGGTGTTTAATTAATGGTTTAGCAAGCCATATCCTAAACAAACGCTGAGGCTACCACATTATAGGCGCCTGCCTACTTGTACTGAACTACATTCCTTGGTTTTCGGGATGCACACCACTTCATGTTAGGTCCAAGAAATGATGCAATAGTCACTGTAACAAGCTATCTATACCGATATAACACGATAATTTCCTGTTACTAATACTGTGTAATCAAATTTTGCAAATTAATTTTATATAGGGCTGTTTCGTTTATATTTGAGTTGATAGCTACGTTTTGAATAATGATACATCGTAATAGATAGGTTAAAATAACTGGCGAATGGCTTTTGATGGTTTTTCAGAAATGTGGCATGATTTAATCGCATGCATATGCGTGACACTGGATTTGTGATAAAACTCAAAGAAACCAGCCATGAAGACGGATGATTCAGTAAGGAGACATTATAAAGTAGTTTCATATGTTGTAACACTTATTTGTATATGGTATATTTGTGACCGCCTGTTTCTCAAGGCTACTTTTAGCATATTTTGTTGTCTTGTAAATACTTTGTGGTTTTATTCACGTAAACAAAAACATCCTAGAAAAGATTGTTATTCCACAGCATTTACGTAGAGGTATAGTAGCCAAGTGGTTTAGTGTACAGTGAGGCTTACACAGTGTGATTTGGCATGCCTTGTAAAATGTACCGGGAAATTCAAAAGAGTGTGAAAACGAGACAAGCCCAGCTGTATTGTGCAAACATTACATCCCCCTCAGTTGTATGTAACATGTTAATTGGAGAGGGGTACAATCAACCAGGTGTCTTGATCACTAGGTTAGTGACACGTGCAATCAGAGTAGTGACCAAATTAGCACAATAATTATTTTCAATTGCTTAGATTTTGAGCGTGAATGTAATTTTGCAAGACAAAGTAATATTTCATTTTTACAATACACAGGATATCTGTTAGTAAACTACAACTTCACAATTCATTTTCTTGACCACACCATTTATCATAAGTTATGTGAAAACCGACCACATGGACAAACTCTACACCAGATCATATCACCAACGTGTATAGAACTGAGTAACTTGTATTGTATAGTCAATGAGTGTTTATTGAAATGTGCCAGTACAGAAAACATACAACAGTCCAACTGTGTCAGTACAGTCTTATCAATGAAAGAAAACACCACATTTTTAACAGTACAAAAATGTACACACAATAGCATAAGCAACCAATTAACGGAATGTTTATTCCTGCCACACGTCCCTTCTCGTGTGAACATTCCTGGAGCACGATTTTTGGCAGAGGTATTCCACTTGACTTTGTCTTCCTGTGTATCAAGTTTGGTGTGAAAAGATGCTTCCCCTGACCAGTAACAGCTGAAAACGTGAAAAGTCAAAGTAATCGTTTATCAGAACCATGGCTCAATCACCAGAACTCCATAGTTCAATTATTGGACATTGGTCCAATGATTGGTTGTGGCCTTGCACTGGAACCTCACAAAAATCTGAAAAAATTCTGCATATTTATGAAGGTCTGACCGACATCCATGCAAAATTTCAGCATGTCAGATTGTGTAATGTATGAGCTACGATTTTTTGATGTAAAAATGCACATAAATTGTTTGATAATTAAACACACTGGTCAAGTAAGGGTTTAACAGTTACAACACTAAATCAGCTCCAAACCAATTGTAAATCCTTCTCTTTGTTTCTAGCTAGAAGCTTTGTAGGGAAACTATAGTGGCATACTTGAACTCCAGTATATAGTGACAATTGGGTTCCCTCATATCAAAAACTTTGTCGCATTTTCTGTACATTTAATTTTTTACGAATTAAAATTACGGAAATAACACTGTCTTTTAAACAACGCATCGTAACTTCTGCATACTTCAGTTTACGGAGATGGAGTTGAATTTATCAGAGTCATTGATAAATTGCGCATCAAGTGATATGTAAGATTTTGTATAGCGACCAATGGAAAAGAGGAGAGAGCCTTGTATGGCGAATTTATGCATCCAGGTACGAAATTGTACTGTGAAAAACCTTGTTTTTTCGTATGTTTCGTGATGTATCTTTGTAGAATGGTCAGTTTAGCCATTTGTTCGGGTGGATTCTTAATCTGTACGATTCAACTCATTGAATGAGACCAAGTTTAGCGAATTTGGTAAGGGAAACCCACCGTACTTTTTAAGGTTTGCGTACTGAAGTAACGAATTTCTCCCATAGAAAATTGTATGGAGCGCGCATTATGGTGGAGTCAACTGTTAATAACTGCCACTATGAAAGTGTTACAACAATTGTTCGGATGCCATTGTATAGAGAAATTCAAGGGCTTTGTGTTTATGTATGGTTTGTCGGGCAAATTATGGATTCTCATGGGGGTACTTTTGCCTTATTTGTATATAACGCAAATACATGTATTTTCTATTGGGCAAGAATCAATGGCGGTTCAAAAAAAATTTAACTGATCAGTGGGACCAAGATAAAGCTACAAAAAGGACAAGAAGTAGTTTTTAGGCAGTTTTATAAGAATTAAGGATAAAATTTAGTACTTTGTAAAATTTTCCAAATGTTACAATTTCCAGTAGCCTTTTTTGATATGTATGCTTCTCAACAGTTGGCTAGATGGTAGTACACTGTTTTGGACTATGTTCTCACTAATATTCAGCTTCATTGCAGCCGCCACGTTGTCTTGGGTTATGCCAGTTCAACTCCCAAGTTCAACACTAGCCATACCGTGTTTTTCTGTGGAAGTTTTAGTGGCTGCTGCCTTGATCATGGCTTGGCTTGCTTCCTTTATTGTTTGGTGACTAACAGTGAAGTAGAGTTTAACAGTAGACTGTCATGGGCTTTCAAAGTGATGAAGAGAATGCCCCATTGATGGTGCAGGCTGAACTGGCTTCTAAAAACAGCCCTAAATCTACAATATGGGAGTAACACGAACTGTTAACCTTTGTCCAGTCCAATTAAAACCTTTAACAAACATAACACATGCTTTATGTACCATGCCACTTCTTTGTACCACAGAATTTTACCGTTTTTATTAGTATAACACTTGTCTGATAATTGAAGCATGTATTTCTGGTAATTGAGCCCATCTGATAAATGGTTGCTTACGCTAAATGGCTGGTCTCAAAATGTACAATATTGTACTTTGCATAGGAGGAGTATGTATTTTCTATACAGTATGTATGGAAATAGTCACTGAGCACGAGCTTGGCATTATACATTTTTACACTACAAATAACCAAACTAATTCTAGTTGTTAGGTCTGCTATGATGGACATTTACAAGACAAGATACACTGTTAAAATATTTTGCACCACAAGAAAAATAAAAACATTCACAGAACTTCTTGATACCAAATTCAGCATGGTAGCCTTCACAGATGCACAAAAATATTGAATTTCAAAAGACTAAACAACAGCACATTATGCAACCTACAGTAACACATGTTTGTGGCATTTGGCTTTTGGAGTTTAAATATCCATTCTGTACTGTAACAACATTCATATCTGATTCTTCTTGTTATCATCTTTATGCAAGCAAACCACACTGAAGCTTGGTTGCTTTTGTAAATGCATTTTACCTTCTTACAACTGTATTGCAAATGCCTCAAAATTATCAGAAGCACTCACACTACTATAAAAGGGAGTGAATAGCTACACTTAAAATCATTACACAAAACAAAGTATACCATATGACCATATCCTTATTGAATGAGGTGGCATAGAATATTCTAATAAAGCAGTCGCCTAATACAAAAGTCATTCATAGTGGAGATAAGTGTCTATACCACTAGTGTAATTGAAAAGCAAACAAACCAAGATATGGTTGTATTACAACATATATAGCTGCTATGTGGAAAAATCTCTTACTACAGTGTTAGATTTTGCTATCTAGCTGTTATTATGTCTCTTGTTTCACTTAAGAACATTGGTCCCAATTTCATTGAAATCGATACTTTACTAGTGTTGCATTGATGTGAGAATTTACCGATATTCCAAAAACCAATATTGGATAATATTTTGAAGCCTATAAATGTAGCCAATCCGATACTGTATTGCATGTGTATCTTCCTGCAAATAGGTTTGCACCAATTATGGTAGCATAACTTCGAGTACAATAGGCTAGCAAAAGCATTATGCGAGGCATTTTCAAGATTTTAAATTAAATTTACATGCCAAAAATGCAGCAAAACATGAACACACCATGCCTTAATGCTGCATTGTATATCAAGAAAATGTGCAATGTTATTACTGTTATTGTTTCTCGACTGATCACACTTCATGGAAATAAGATCAAGAAACTCTAATAGAGCAGTCACTCTAATACGACAGTAAGGAAAGACTGATATACTCTAATAAAACAGCCAACTCTAGAGCATAATCTTGATTTTTTAAGCATAATTTTGAGCATAATAGGATGAATTTTTGAGCACTGCTCAAAACATAATAGGCAATTTTTTAAAAGCATAATTGGCTCAAGCCTACCTGCAAAGTAAGGACCAATTTTGATTGTGCTACAATTATAGCTGACAGTACATCTAAGCAGTAATGACAATCTTGTAGTGTAGGAGATGCAACTCAGTGTATGATTTGGTGCACATGACCACGTATAACACATAACTGTATAGCTGTAACTGCTGGTTTTCACATTGTGATACTGATCCAATACTAATGCACAAAAATACAGCTGATGTAACATTATGGTTTTTCCGATAACCGATTTGATTATTGGTGCAACACTACAGTATCATACAGTACAATAGTACTGTATATTAGGGATCATGTAGAATAAGTTTGGGATCATGTAGAATAAGTTTTTTTTCCCAATTATATCACCCCAAAACAAGCCTCACTTTACCTCCATAACAGCTTGGTAGTATTGGGTAGACATAGCCAGCCCAAAAATGTTTTCAGACACACTTCCAGCAAGCTACTATGAAATTTTTAAAATTTTGTGTTTGACAAAATTTTCTGCTAACTGACTGACTGATGCCTTCAGCCAAGCGTAGCTTGACTTTGGTTAGAGCCACAGGCTTAATTTCTTCACTATTCGATGTTGCTTCTTCCCGAGATTTGCCTTTTTGCCAACCACAGTAGCTACAATGAGTACATCAAGGCTTACCTTTGTCTTCCTTTGCGTCCCATTTCTTTTCGCTGACACTGCGAAAGGTGTCAATTTGTGGTAGCATGCGCTCAATACTTTGCTACGCAAAAATCATCCGTATTTGCCGTAGTGAGTGGATTGCTTGTAGAGGCAGTTGTCATACTGTTCTTCATTCGAAACGCTGTGTAACGTGTTGAACATAGCTTGACACGAAGCGTAACAGCTACTTTACTTTTTGTTAATTAATAGTTGGGGTGCGCACATCTGGACGTTATTAATGTCAGGTGCCATTCAATCTTTTGATGTGGTATGTGCAGGTGTACCAGTCAATAATTATGTTACAAAAAATCCAAAAAAGCAAACAAAGAAGTGCAATGAAAAATTAGGAATTTCAAGTTCGATCAGGGATCACAGAAATAAAAAGTAAGGAAGTAATCCACTTGTATACCCGCAGCCTCCCTTGTTTCCTTTTTATTTCTATGGTCCCTGATCGAACTTGAAATTCCTAATTTTTCATTGCACTTGTATACTAAGTACTGTCCAGACACTGTTCATAAACGCCATGGGATGGTGGGTACACACAAGGAAAGTACATCCTGTTGTGAGGTGTTATGTATTGTTATACAAAATTTGCCTCCTAAAATTTGTGGTCACTTTGATTTCATAACTTTTCATGAATAGATGGATCAGATAAGTAGTATTGTCACTTTACTACTGTCACTGAAGAAGTTTACATATTATATCACTGGTTATATCACTGGTTATATCATTCGTATGCACAATAGGGATACACACAGAATGGGGCACAGCAAAGCTACTTTTGATAGAAGGGTGTTCGAGTTGAAAAGTTTGGAATTGTCCGCCGGAGGACCTTAGTATCTCTAGAGAATGTAGAATGGCTATCCTGCTATGCCTGTGGTAGCATTCTTCTGTCGTACCTTACTCTCACAAAGAATTATTTTAATAGTGACTTTTATAGTGCACTGTTCCTTGCCCATAGGTTTGATGTGCCCCAACATTATTGCTTTCCTGTTATACTGCAGTGACTGTTCTATTAGAGCATTTTATGTAGTGATGCCCAAGTCTGGGACTAGGTTCTGTTGTTATTGGTGCAGTGAACAATATAGCAAATCATCATCAAGACACACGATAGTATGTCGTGCGGCCCAAGAAGCTGGCATGCCACATCGTGGGTATACTGACAGGAAGAAAGAAAACATTATTTTCACACCATTGTATCTCAGTGATACCTTATCTGATTGGAACCAAATTTGCTGCAGAGTAGACTGTCAGCTAGGGGAGTCCACATTCAAAATTTGAAGGAAATTGCTCAAGCCATTTCCGAGTTATGAGCAGCCAAAGTTTTGGTGTGTTTTTTCTTCGTCTTTGCACACTTGCAAAAATTGCTATAAAATGCAAATGCATATTCCGATCGCCTTAAATTTTGGCGCACAGAAAGGGAATCATAGTATCAAATTTATTGCAAATCCAATGAGCAATTATTTGCATAAAACAAAATCAATTTGTTGTCACACCTACAGGGTAAACCGCTTCATGGAATGAGTTGAAAATCGCTTTGTGGATAGATCAACCATTGTATAAGTGCCTTTTGGTGGTTTGAAAGCAATCGAAATAAAGATTATGGAGATATGACATGAAACCAAAGGTGTGTAACAATTGTGCAATCGAGATCCGTGAATAAAAATACCAATAATTTCACGCCTATCAGCCAAACCGCTTAGAGCAGTGAGCTGAATATTGGTATGTAGCTGGAATAGTCATGGTAGCAAGTACTTGCAGTAGTACAGAAGAATCGGATTACAAACCACTGAGTTATGATTGTAAAGCAAACTCCGTGTATATAGCAAATGCTAGATCAAGATACTCTAATAGAACAGTCATCCTAATAGAGCACTCTGCTAGTTCATGACTTACTCCGCTATAGATTTCTATTACATTGCAAGTTATTCTGTAAGGAGTTCAGCAGCAACCAGTTAATATTGTAGACAGTTCAGCTACAAGCAAGTCACCCTGTAGAGAGTTCAGTTACAAATATATCGCTGTATAATTATTACAAGTTACACTGAAGGGAGTTCAGCTATCAACAAGTCATGCACCCTGTAGAGAATTCTGCTACAAACAAGTGTTCATGCAGAGCGTTAAACAACCAAAATCCACCCTGTAAAGAATTCAGCTTTACTAACAAGTTACTCTGTGGAGAGATCTGCTAGAAACAAGAGAGAGCTTGGCTAGAAAACGTCACCTTGTAGAGAGTTCAGCTACAAACAAATCACACTGTAGAGAGTTCAGCTACAAACAAATCACACCGTAGAGAGTTCAGCTAGACACAAGTCACCCACTAGAGAAATCAGCTAGAAGAAGTCACCTTGGAGAGAGATCAGCTAGAAGAAATCACTTTGCAGAGAGTTCAGCAACAAAGAAACCATCCTGTAGAGAGTTCAGCTACAAAGAAACAATCCTGCAGAGAGTTCGGATACAAAGAAACCATCATGTAGAGAGTTCAGCTACAAGCAAATCACCCTGTAGAGAGATCAGCAGAAGAAGTCACCTTGTAGAGAGTTCAGCTACAAAGAAACACCATGTAGAGAGTTCAGCTGCAAACAAATCACCTGTAGAGAGTTCAACTAGAAACAAGTCACCTTGTAGAGAGTTCAATTACAAACAGATAACCCTATATAGAATTCAGCTGCAAACAAATCGCCCTGTAGTAAGATCAACTAGAACTTATTTTGTAGAGAGTTCAGCCACAAAGAAACCATTATGCAGTGAGTTCAGCTACAAATAAGTCACCCTGTAGAGAGATCAGCTAGAAGGATTACCCTGTAGAGATTTTAGCTACGAACAAATCACCCTGCAGATAGTTCAGCTACAAACAAGTTATCCTGTAGAGAGATCAGCTAGAAACCAGTGACTTGTAGAGAGTTCAGCTACAAAAACAAATCATCCTTTAGAGACAAAAGCCAGACAAAGTAACCCTGTAGAGAGATCAGACAGAAACAAACCACCCTGTAGAGAGTTCAGTTACTGTGTAAACAAGTTACCCTGTAGAGAGATCAGCTAGAAAAAGGAGAGATTAGCTAGAAATAAATCACCTTTAGAGAATTCATCTACAAGCAAATCACCCTGTAGAGAATTTAGCTACATTTCAAGTCACCCAGTAGGGAGATCAGCTGTAAACAAGTTATCTGTAGGGAATAATTGACATGTATATGTATAATTTGTACATTTACTGATAAAATCAGAAATATTTAAAGTATTTAATATCTGCTTTATCAATTTCTGCTACCTGTGGTAAAGAAAAAAAAAGATTGGTTAAAAAAGCCCCAAAGCTGGCCATAGGCCGTCTATGGAGTATACAAATACAAAAAGAAGTGAAATGTAATCCAAAGCAGTTAAGCTGTAAAAAAAGAGTGTGGCCCTCAAAAAGGCTATGGTGAAAAAGGATGTGAAATCCAAGGTGGCGGCCAAGAAATGGCTGTGATGGTAGGTTAATGGTAAAAATTTTAATGATGGCAATTCAGGTGGATTTTGTGCCAAGACCAAGCAGCACCAAAATTCACCAGAATTGTCGTTATTACAGTCTTTACCATTAACCTACCATCACAGCCATTTCTTGGCCGCCACGTTGGATTTCACATCTTTTTTCACCATAGCCTTTTTGAGGGCCGCACTCATTTTTTACAGCTTGGCTGTTTTGGATTAGATTTTAAGTTACAGTTAGGGATGAGCTTTTTTTTTTTTTATCAGTAATTCTTTTATTATTGTTATTGTTATTAGCACTTTACAGTGACCAGTACTGAAGGTCTGACAGCAGCATGTGCTGCATGCAGCCTTAGGACTACCTAACCAAACCTAACCTTTTATTTTTAACCGATTATTTTTTCAAGTGCAAAACTGTAATTTCACTTCAAATTGACTGTTTTGCGCTTACCATAAAGCTAATATTGTTTAACATATGTGACTGTTCTATTAGGGTATCTCGATTACTACTTGTTCTTCCTGTAACAATTAGCTTTGAATTGTTTATTTTATCTCCTGTGACTGTTCTGTTAGAGTGTCTTGATCTTTTGTGCAATTGTTATGTCCACTTCACAGAAACTGCACCTATTATGCCAGAATTTTGCTCATTGCTTTTACCCACCCATTGCGCCAAAAAGTTGCCGGCGAAATCAACGTGTTCTGTAGGACATAATATTTTGTAGAAACCAACATTGTGAGTATGGTACAATACATAATTTCACTGCTCCAGCCCTGGTGTGAACAGATCATACTCATAGCAGAACATCACGCATATGCGTGCCAACACATGCAACAGTGAGCATGCATGCAAAGTCATGCAAGTAGTGATATGCTGCAATAACAGTACTGCAATAAGCCAAAAGGAATGAATGCATAGCTCACAAACTTTGGAATGCACAAATACATGAGCGAAGCCTATCACTTCCTTCATAACAGCTTGATGGTATTGGTTAGACATAAACAAGCCCAAAAATCCTTCAAACAACTGAAACAAGTTTTTGAAATTGTGAAACATTTCTATTTAACTGAATTTTGTACTACAGTATGTAACTTATGAAACTAGAATTTTATATTTGAGTAGGAGATCATCATACAGTATGATAGTATTGTATTGTAAGGACCACAAAGGTATAGGTATGGCCCATGACAAAACATCATCCAAAAACCAGCCTCACAATTCCCAAACAATGATAGACAGGTAAAACTAGCCCAAACCAGCCTTCAGATTGCTTTCAACAAGTTGCTATAGAACTTTTAAATGGAATTTTCTAGTGATTGACTGATGCCTTCAGACAAGTGTAACTCGATAACGGCTAAGGCAATGGGTATGATTTTTTCACTGTTCAATTTCGTTTCAACTTGAGAGGTGCCTTTTGGCATACCACAGTACGTACAATTAGGGGTGGGCACTATTGATCAATATTATACCACGGTATTTTAATTATAAATATTGTGGTGTTACTAAATACCCACTAAATATGTGACCGGATTTGCGGAAAGGTATCTTTTTCACACACAAAATTTGACCCATTTTTTGAACTTTAAAGCTTCATAACTTTTTGATCATGGCATATAATTTCTTGAACTTTTCAATACATGTAGCTACAGTATCTGGCTACAGTTTGATACTAAGAGCAAGTTAATCAGTATAAGGAGTCAAGCGTTACATCATTTTGTTTGCTGGTATGTCAAATGTGTGGAAAAGGTACCTTTTCACAAATCCGGTCACATATGTATAATCTTCCATTGCATCAATATCCTCATTGTAGACTATACAGTGCTTACTCTTCAAGTGGGAAAATAAATTGGGGGCATTAGTCAACAAGCTTTTTAGACAGAACCAACAAATATTTTAGACAGAGGTAACAAATAGCACTCTCATATTTGACAAGTCTCCTATCAGTACCTTACTAGTAGTCCCATGCTACCACTCTTGCTAACAAGTTCTGCTATAGTGCTTTTGAAAACCGGTAATTTTTGGTATTCTCCCGGTCGGTATGCGGTATTACTAAACGGTAAACATTTAGTAATTTGGTTTTAAAAAAACACCAACTAAAAGTTAGTATACTTACCACCCCTACATACGATGCATTCTTAATGGACTTACCATTGTCCTCCTTTGTGTCCTATTCATCTTTACTGACAGAAAAAGTGTCGATTTGGCGGTAGCATGTGATGGCTTTTCTTTGTAACAGAAATCGTCCATATTTTTTTAGACTATGGTACAGCTCATTTAGAGGGTTACTAAATCACTTAGTCACCTGACATGCTCATTTAGTCACCTACACATGTTCATTTAGTAGCCTGCCCTCAGGCAATTTTGTACTTGAAAAATAATTATAACATGAAAGATACACTGGAGTACTTGATAATACTGTAATGCAATTCTTCTCCGTGTTCTGTGAATAATTCTGGACAAATAGTAGACTAAACGGCGTATCTACTGTAGCTCTAGCCGTTACTCTGGTTACCGGTAGAATAATTATTTTTGTGGGTGCTGTAAGGACTTCAGGAAAAACCGTTCTTCCGTTCTGCATTGCTCTTTCACCCAATCCTAATGCTCTGGCTATAAAGGTATGTACTTTAAGGGTGCTCTGTACAGTTGCGCATATGGCTTCCCGTAAAATTATGATTTCTGCTATAACTTATGAACGGATTAAACTATTCTGCTAAACTCTTTTGATTTGCAATAAGCTATCACTACTGCACAGTTTAGTCCAAATCCCATGTCTTAACTCACTATAGAAGGCGAGTTATAAATTTTTGCTTCAAACCAGAACTAGTCCCACAATTTATGCCCTAGAGACTTGATTCTTTAAAAATATATTATTGAAAACTGTACAAACAAACGTGCGTTTCTATTTTTGTTCTCTGGCTTCTTAGTCATCAGATACTCTTCTTCCGCTTTTGTGCTGGCACTAATCAGTCTTCTTTACCTCCACGCCATTCCTCGCCAGAAGGAGCTATCAAAAAACGACAAACGCTCTTTTATTGCATAAATATCATGGTTGCCAATCTGAAATTTTCATGCCTATCGGGTCTAAAATGACGAACTAGTTCTAATTTTAGTATCAAGGTGTAGAAACTGAAGCGCCCGCAGCTGTTCTATGGCCACAGTTATTGTTTCTTAATTGCATAACCAGAAGATAATCGCTCAATTACGGATCGCTATATTCATTAGACCACGATGAAGAAGATACAACACTTACTTCGCTTCCTTCATGTATATCGCTCTTCTTTCTTCGTTGGTGGCAGGTTATTTCATCATAAAATACATTTCTCGTTGGCCGCGCCACGCGTTAAACAAGCCACAGACTAATTAGATAATTACTGGTGACCATGGTAGTGCTGTACACCTACAAAATTTTTGTCACCAGTTAATTGCCTACCAATAATTGGCGGTTAATTGGTTTGTTTGTATATTGGCAGACATAATGCGAGTCAACAAGCCTGCTGGAAGGTTTAGGGTGGTACCAAAGTGACCATCAACATCTTGTCTAGCAGTAACAGTTATTACAATCACATTCTTTGAGGTTATGTTATGATGTTAACACTTATCAGCAGGGGTAATTTATGGTTTACCAAGTGGGTGGGCAATAACTGGTTTAAAGGTTTCTTCACCGGTTATTGGCTGACCTAGACAACACCAGTTAATAACCGGTTAATTGGACACTGGTGTACAGCACTAGACCATGGGAATCCATTAGTAAACCCCAGCTGTGCTAACCTCAGAAGCCATACGCTGAACTGCACAGAGCACCCTTAAACCATAGTCTAAATAAGTTAGACACCACGACCAACGGGAACTAAGTGATTTAGTCACCCCTCTGGCCCTTAGTAGCGCGCTCGGGACGCTACAGCCTTGGGCCATCGGGGTTAATTTCTTTGTTTTTTTTTCTTGATTTTGCACACTTTGCAAAATACGCTATGAAACATGAATCCGTGCTCCAAATCGGACTGAAATTTGATGCACTTAAAGGGCTCATTAAGGCGGGTCTCATTACCAACTTTGGTAGGAATCCGATGAACATTCACGGAGTTATGATCGATTATTCGCATAAAATAAGGTCAAAGGTCTGTCACGCCCACAGGGTAAACCCCTTGAAGGAATGAGTTGAAAATAGCTATGTAGATGGAGTAACTGTTGTAGGAGTGCCTTTTTGTGGTTTGAAAAGAATCGAGATAAAGACCATGGAGACATGATACAAAACCCAATCTGTGTCACAATTCCGCAATCAATTTTTATGAATAAAAAACTTAGTTTTCACACCTACCAGGAAAACCGCTTAAAGCAATCGGCTGAAAATCAGTGTGTAGATGGAGTAATCATCGTAGAAAATCCTTGCAGTAGTACAGAAGAATCAGAGTACAAACCACTGAGTTATGATTGGAAAGCCAACTACGTGTAGCAAATGTGATGTCGAGATACTCTAATAGAACAGTCGCCCTAATAGAGCATTCAGACACGTTTATAACTTACTCCATTAAAAAAATTATATTACATTGCAATTTATTCTGTAGGGAGTTCAGCTACAATCGGTTAATCTTATATAGACAATTCAGCTAGAAGAAGTCACCTTGTAGAGGGTTCAGCTACAAAGAACCACCCTGTAGAGTGTTCAGCTGCAAACAAATCACTCTGTAGAGAGTTCAGCTATGAGCAGATCACCCTGTAGAGAGTTCAGCTACAAACAATTCACCCTGTAGAGAGATCAGCTAGAAATACGTCACCTTGTGGAGAGTTCAACTACAAAGAAATCATCATGTAGAGAGTTCAGCTGCAAACAAATTACCCTGTAGAGAGTTCAGCTACGAAAAGCTCACCCTGTAGAGAGTTCAGCTAGAAACAAGTCATCCTGTAGAGAGTTCAGCTAGAAGAAGTGAATATCCCTACTGTGCTACACTCAATGCACAGTAGGGATATTCACTTCTTATTGTTTTACAGTATTTGGACATTACGTACTACAATCCAGCTTGTTTCAGTACTTTTTATTGCAGCACTATACACTGTCCCTACTCTAATGTATAATCCCCATTTTTTCTCATACTTGTATGGTATCAGATTTTCCTGACTGCTGTACTAGAGTAAGTGACTGACAAAATCCGCCATAAGTGATAAACAAAATCCGCCATAAGTGAGTAAGTGACAAACAAAATTTGATTTTAAGTTCTTTGTTTTCTTCTTCATCTTCATTTCGCAAAATCTGCCATAAAACACGAATGCGTACACGGATAGGGCTGAAATTTGACACACTTGAAGGGTTCATTAAGACGGATCTCAGTACCAACTTTTGTAGGAATCCGATGAAAATTTACGGAGTTATGACCGATTATGTGCGTAAAATAAGGTCGAAGGTCTGTCACGCCTACAGGGTAAACCCCTTGGAGGAATGAGTTGAAAATTGATATGTAGATGTAGTAACCATCGTAGGAGTGCCTTTTTGTGGTTTGAAAGGAATTGAAATAAAGACCATGGAGATATGACACAAAACCCAACCTGTGTCAAAATTACGCGATCGATTTTTATGAATAAAGAAAACTATTAGTTTTCACATATACCAGGCAAACCGCTTAGAGCAACGAACTGAAAATCAGTATGTAGCTGGAATAATCATCATAGAAAGTCCTTGCAGTAGTACAGAAGAATCGGTTTACAAACCACTGAGTTATGATTTGAAAGGAAACTACGTGTAGCAAATGCGAGATCGATTTACTCTAATAGAACAGTCACCCTAATAGAGCATTCAGCTACGTTTATAACTTACTCCATTATTGAATTATATTACATTGCAAGATATTCTGTACAGAATTCAGCTACAAACAGTTAATCTTATAGACAATCCAGCTACATGCAAGTCACCCTGTAGAGAGATATCAGCTAGAAGAAGTCACCTTGTAGAGTGTTCAGCTACAAAGAAACCATCATTTAGAGAGTTCAGCTGCAAACAAATCACCCTGTAGAGAATTCAGCTACGAACAGATCACCCTGTAGAGAGTTCAGTTAGAAACAAGTCATCTTGTAGAGAGATCAGCTAGAAGAAATCACCTTGTAGAGAGTTCAGCTACAAATAAATCACCCTGTAGAGAATTCAACTACAAACAAATCACCCTGTAGAAAGATCAGCTAGAAGAAGTTACCTTGTAGAGAGATCAGCTAGAAGTATCACCTTGTAGAGTGTTCAGCTACAAAGAAACCATCATGTAGAGAGTTCAGCTGCAAACAAATCACCCTGTAGAGAGTTCAGCTACAAACAGATCACCCTGTAGAGAGTTCAGCTGCAAACAAATCACCCTGTAGAGAGATCAGCTAGAAGAAATCACCTTGTAGAGAGTTCTGCTACAAAGAAACCATCATGTAGAGAGTTCAGCTGCAAATAAATCACCCTGTAGAGAATTCAGCTACAAACAAATCACCCTGTAGAAAGATCGGCTAGAAGAAGTTACCTTGTAGAGAGTTCAGCTACAAAGAAACCACCATGTAGAGAGTTCAGCTGTAAACAATTCACCTGTAGACCATTCAGCTAGAAACAAGTCACCCTGTAGAGAGATCAGCTAGAAACAAGTCACCCTGTAGAGAGTTCAGCTAGAAGAAGTCACATTGTAGAGAGTTCAGCTACAAAGAAGCTACCATGTAGAGAGTTCAGCTGCAATCAAATCACCCGGTAGAAAGTTCAGCTATGAACAGATCACCCTGTAGAGAGTTCAGTTAGAAACAAGTCATCCTGTAGAGAGATCAACTAGAAGTATCACGTTGTAGAGTGTTCAGCTACAAAGAAACCATGTAGAGAGTTCAGCTGCAAACAAATCACCCTGTAGAGAGTTCAGCTACAAACAGATCACCCTGTAGAGAGTTCAGCTGCAAACAAATCACCCTGTAGAGAGATCAGCTAGAAAAAATCACCTTGTAGAGAGTTCAGCCTCAAAGAAACCATCATGTAGAGAGTTCAGCTGCAAATAAATCACCCTGTAGAGAACTCAGCTACAAACAAATCGCCCGTAGAAAGATCAGCTAGAAGAAGTTACCTTGTAGGGAGTTCAGCTACAAACAAATCACCCTGTAGAGAGTTGCAAACAAGTTATCTGTAGGGAATAATTAACATGTAATAAATGTATTATTATATATATAATTTGTACATTTACTGATAAAATCAGAATTAGTTAAAGTATTTAAAAACTTCTTCATCTTTCACTTCTTCCTGTGGTAAAGAACAAGAAATACGTTAAAAAAGCCCCAAAGCCGGCCATAGGGTATACAAATACAAAAAGAAGTTCCAAAACAGCCAAGCTGTAAAAAAAGTGCGGCCCTCAGAAAGGCTATGGTGAAAAAAGATGTGAAATCCAAGGTGGCGGCCAAGAAATGGCTGTGATGGTAGGTTAATGGTAAAAATTTTAATAATGACAATTCAGGTGAATTTTGTGCCAAGACCAAGTGGCACCAAATTCACCTGAATTGTTGTTATTAAAATTTTTATCATTAACCTACCATCACAGCCATTTCTTGGCCGCCACCTTGGATTTCACATCTTTTTTCACCATAGCCTTTTTGAGGGCCGCACTCTTTTTTACATCTTGGTTATTTTGGATTAGATTCTCTTTAACAGGAATACATGTATACTTGATGCAAAGATCATATGACTGGAGTGCTAAGCTCCATCCATCCCCAAAGACATTGGTTCTTATCTTTGATCTTGTTTAAAACCCTAAAGGATTATGATCAGTTTTCACCTGTACTGGGAATTGGGCAGGGGTAAGGTAAAAGTCAAAGTGTTGCAAAGTCATCACTAAAGCCAAAGTTTCCTCTTTTTTCTAGTCGCTGGCTTACACTAAACTTGTGAGAGAAATATCCAATAGGGTGGTCTATCCCTTTCGCATCTTCTTGTAGCATCAAAGCGCCTGCATCAAAATTACTAGCGTTGATAGTGAGGATGAATGGTTTCCCAAAATCAGGCATTATTAAAATGGGTGCTGACATCAGCAAAGTCTTAACTCTGCCAAAAGCTCTCTGGCAAGTATCACTCCAAACAAAGGCACTGTTCTTAAGGAGATTAGTAAGTGGCTCACACAATGTAGCAAAGTCTTGACAGAACTTTTGGTAGTAACTTTCCATTCCTAAAAATCTCATTACTTTCCTTTTAGTAGTTGGTGCAGGATAGTTGACTATCACATCCACCTTGGCAGTAACTGGTCACACTTGGCTTGGCCTACATTGTGTCCAAGATAAGTTACGTATGCATGACCAAACTCGCTTTTCATGAGATTCACAGTTAGGTTAACAGCTCTTGACTGGAGAAATAAGTGTTCTTCCCAAGTACTCCCAAACACAACAACATTGTCAATAAAAGCCTCTCAGCCATCCAGGTCCCTTATTATCTTGATAATATGCTGGAACATGGCTGAAGCATTCTTCATGTCAAACAGCATTACCTTGTACTGGAAGAACCCTTCTGGTGTCACAAATGCTGAAATTTCTTGCAGCAGGAGTCAAAAGCACTTGCCAGTATCCCTTCAGGAGGTCCAGCTTGGTCACATAGCCAATCCTATCAATACAGCCTTCAACAGTAGGAATTGGGTATGAATCTGACTTGGTGACTGAATTTACCTTCCTGTAATCCATACAAAAGCTATAGGATCCATTGCTCTTGGGAACCAATAGGCGTGGTGAGTTCCAGTTCAGTTCTATGATTCTGTGCTTTAACATATAGTCAACTTCTTTCTTTATATAAACTCCAGCTTCCTTGGGTTTACATGATAGAGATTCTGTTTGATAGGGGCTGCATCACCAACATCATTGTGTAGCATACAGTTATTTCTGCCTGGCACATCTGGCCTCCCTCTCTGGAGAAGTTAAGTGACACAGTTCTTTCTCTAATTTGCCTTGGACATCAGAGCTGCACAACAACGCAAAATTGCTTACCACAGTATCACATACAGACAGTCTCTTGGACATCTTGGTGCACTCTCTGCACCAAACAAGCAGCAGTGTTAGAAGCTTACTTAGACTCTCTACCCTGGTACTTTTTCAACATATTGATGTGGCACAACCGTTGAGACTTCCATCTGTCTGGGGTATCAATCAACGTTGAAACCGGGTCACTACTGCTGACCCGGATAGCAATCCGGGTCAGACCCGGATTGACCTGGATTAATTAAAGCCGAGACGTGTTTCGGCTAGTCTCGGGCGAGCGAACGAGTCTACATTTTGAGCGTTCGATTCGTGTTGAGTAAATATTGCAACTTCAGCCTAGCTGTAGGTTGAAGATCAAAAAAAAAAAAAAAAAAGGTCTTTATCTACTGACAATAGCTATCCCTCACCATAGATACCCTCAGTTTCGTGCTACATACTGCACTTACTAACAAATAGGCGTGGCTGAGCATATGTTGGTAATGCGATAAGTGGGTGTGGCTCACAAAAGAGCTACGCGATAGCGTTTATAAGTTCCACGTCGTCAAACGAACAATTTCGTTTCTCACGTCATCCAATCCAGGTCAGACCCGGATAAATTATAAACCGGGTCAGACCCGGATGACCCTGAGAAAATGTGACCCGGATGACCCGACCCAGTTTCAACGCTGGTATCAATAATATAACCGACATCCCTAACTTTCTTTGTTCTGCATATGGACCAAAATATTTGTTTGTAAAAGTTGTTAGTAAAACTATTACTCTCTCACCACCTGTAAAGCTTCTACTCTTGGCTCTATTGTCATACCAAGTCTTCATCTTCTGTTGGGAAACTTCCAAATTCTTTGGAGCAAAGTGTCTAACATGTACAAGCCTGTAATGCAGGTCTGCTACCTGTTCTAAAAGACTGATTGGGGACTCCTCGGCAAGCCATGCCTCTTTCAGCAACTTCAGAGGACCTCTACAGTAGGCGCTATTAAAAAGTTTACACTCTGTTTGGTTTTAACAGTAGTTCAACCATTTCAATGGTTATAAAAGTACAATTAGTTTAATGTAACTATCTTTATAGCAAAGCCATAGACATGCAGTAAATAGCACATCAAGTATATAGTTTTTACAATATGATTTGTTAAAATGGCTGTTTTAGCAATACAAATTGTTAAAAATATTGTTTTAACTAATTGTTTTAATGATAGGATTTGTTAAAATAATTGTTTTAACAAAACAATTGTGAGAGTTAAAATAGTTCATATCAAGACACACGGTGCGGCCCAAGAAGCCGGCATGCAACACCCGTGAGTACATTGACAGGAAGAAAGAAAACGCAATTTTCGCACCTCCGTAGCTCTGTGCTGCCTTGATAAAACAGCTCTGTGCTGCCTTGATGAAACAAGACAATATTTGCTGTGGACACTCCCTCTAACTTCAGCACTACACATTCCAAATTTGAGCGAAATCGCTTCAAGCGTTCCCGAGATATCCGACTTAAAAAATTGGCTTAGTTTCTTCGTTGTTTTTTTCTTCCTCTTTTCGCACACTTACAAAAACTGCTATAAAACACGAACGCCATATCCGATTGCCTTGAGATTTGGCACACAGAAAGGGGGTATAAAGGCGCATCTCAGTACCAACTTTGGCAGGAATACGATAAACAGGCAAAGAGTTATGAGCGATTATTCACGAAAAATAACACCAATATGTTGTCACGCCTACAGGGTAAACCGCGTATGGAAGAAGCTGAAAATCGGTGGGTGAATAGGTTAACTATTGAACCTCAAACCTTTTGTAAATTGAGCTAAAAACCTGGAAGATACAACGAAAAAACCAATAGTGTGTAACAATTACACAATCGAGATTAGCTAATAACAAACGACTGCTTGGCACACCTACCAGATAAACCGCTTGAGGTAGTGCTTTAAAAATCGCTGTATAAATGGAGTAATCATCTTAGAAAGGCTCTTCAATGGTGTAGAAGAATCAGACATAAAGCCATGGAGTTATAACATGAAATCCAACTTGGTGTAGCAAGTGCGAGATCGAGATACTCTAATAGAGCAGTCATCCTAATAAAGCAGTCACCCTGAAGAGAATTCAAGAGATCAGCTAGAAACAATTAATCTGTATAGAGATCAGCTACAAAGAAACCACCATGTAGAGAGTTCAGCTACAAACAAATCGCCCTGTAGAGAGATCAGCTAGAAGAAGTTACCTTGCAGAGAGTTCAGCTACAAAGAAACCATCATGTAGAAAGTTCAGCTACAAACAAATCGCCCTGTAGAGAGATCAGCTAGAAAGAGTTACCTTGTTGCGAGTTCAGCTACAAAAAAACCATCATGAAGAGAGTTCAGCTACAAACAAATCTCCCTGTAGAGAGATCAGCTAGAAGAAGTATCCTCTTAGAGAGTTCAGCTACAAACAAATCACCGTGTAGAAAGATCAGCTAGAAGAAGTCACCTTGTAGAGAGTTCAGTTACAAAGAAACCACCATGTAGAGAGTTCAACTACAAACTAGTGACCTTGTAGAGACATCAGCTAGAAGAAGTTACCTTGTAGAGAGTTCAGCTACAAAAAAACCATTCTGTAAAGAGCTCGGCTGCAAACAAATCGCCAATAAATACAGAATTCAGCTACAAACAAATCACCCTGTAGAGAGATCAGCTAGAAGAAGTTACCTTGTAGAGAGTTCAGCTACAAACAAATCACCCTGTAGAGAGATCAGCTATAAGATGTTACCTTGTAGATAGTTCAGCTACAAACAAATCACCCTGTAGAAAGATCAGCTAGAAGAAGTCACCTTGTAGAGAGTTCAACTACAAACAAACCACCATGTAGAGAGATCAGCTAGAAGAAATTACCTTGTAAAGAGTTCAGCTGCAAAGAAATCACCCTGTAGAAAATTCAGCCACAATCAAATTGCTCTGTAGAAAGATCAGTTAGAAGAAGTTACCTTGTAGATAGTTCAGCTACAAAGAAACCATTCTGTAAAGAGCTCAGCTGCAAACAAATCACCTGTAGAGAAGTTAGCTACAAACAAATTACCCTGTAGAGAGATCAGCTAGAAGAAGTTACGTTGTAGATAGTTCAGTTACAAACAAATCACCTTGTAGAGAGATCAGCTAGAAGAAGTTACCTTGTAGATCATTCAGCTACAAACAATTCATCCTGTGGAGAGAGAAGCTAGAAGAAGTCACCTTGTAGAGTGTTCAGATACAAAGAAACCACCATGGAGAGTTCTGTAAAACATATGCATTATATATCAAACAGTACGATAGTACTGTTTAAGTAGGGATCGGGGTGGATTTGGCGCGCGCCTCAAATTTCTATCGCTCAAAAATCATCCTAGAAACATCTCACGCAGCAAATAAACTTTTAACTAAAGAGTCTTCACGTTTCTAACTTTATTTCTAGCGTTATATATCAGAAAATGACCAGAAAAATGCTGAAAATCTATTTCTAAAAAATCGTTAAAACATAAATTTTCGTCTGCCTGCCAGCCTGCTTGCCTGACCACATTCACAAGGCTACAGGCCAAACGAAGTGTTCTGCCAGTTTCATTTTACGTCACAACAATAAACTCACTGGTGGCATGTGCCTTTTGGCCATTTGGTTGGTATACAGCGACTGCGCTATGCTCTTTCCCTTTATCTTTCATCAAGTACTGGCCTTTCCGTCTTCTTGTGTAATTGGTGATAATTGACGTAACCGGAAATAATTTTACAAGATAAAACGGGAAGTACTGAAATCAAATGTTTTCTCACGTGAACGTAATATATTTGAAAGCTGCTGAAACAGCGAATAATTTGAGTCTTTATACAGACTGGTAGTACTCTGGGAAAAGGAGTTTCTTTGTTCATTGAACGTTCAAGTATATTTGGAAGTTGACAGTGAAACAGCGTCCGCGAAGCAGGGATATCTCTTATACTCTACGTGGACTACTGTACTGAGAGCTTGTACTCGACCCTAAGGAATCATTTTGTTCGTCCAAATATTCAATACTGATTGGCAATATTTGTTTGAGTGTTCAGTGAAGGAGTTTCTTTGTTCATCGAGCTTTCAAGTATATTTGGAAGTTGACAGTGAAACAGCGTCCGCAAAGCAGGGATATCTCTTATACTCTACGTGGACTACTGTACTGAGAGCTTGTACTTGACCCTAAGGAATCATTTTGTTCGTCCAAATATTCAGTACTGATTGGCAATATTTGTTTGAGTGTTCAGTGAAGGAGTTTCTTTGTTCATCGAGCTTTCAAGTATATTTGGAAGTTGACAGTGAAACAGCGTCCGCGAAGCAGGGTTATCTCTTATACTACGTGAACTACTGTACTGAGAGCTCATACTCGACCCTAAGGAATCGTTTTGTTCGTCCAAATATTCAATACTGATTGGCAATATTTGTTTGAGTGTTCAGTGAATTATCAGCATTTGAAGTTGCAGTTGCCACTCCTAAGCTGAATGAACTTTCTTCTTGAGTTTAACACCAGAACTAAGCATTAAATAGTTACAATACCCATACCCTGGATTGAATAGTTGGTGCTCATTCCATGCGGTTGCTCGATTAAGCATCACTGCGACTACGTAAGTGTGTTTTTTTAAGTATAATTATCTGTCAAGTTGCCACTTGATGATTATGCATCTGTCAAAGTCACACCCCACCTACCCCAGGTTAGGCATAGATGGGGATTTGTAACTGCTGCGCAACAAATTCCTGACCCCTGGGGAAAATTTTGCCCCCGGGGATCACTAGCAATTTATTCATGTTGCAAATTGAATGCCCTAACTCTGGCTGGGGACAAGTTGTGATAACAAATCCCTTCCATAGTCTGTATGTGTTCACCTGAGCCCCCGCCAAAACTACTGACATCAAAGAGGTGAACATGTGTTCACTCCCAATGCTTTTGTACTGGAACAAGTATGTTTTCGTGTTATAAACATGTTTGCATGCCTGAATGTATGGGATATTTTTGAAGCCTCAACGTCTACTAAATGTTTGGGCAGTTACAAGTGGCATAAGAAGAAAAGTTGGGGCACAGCTGCAATCTCCACTAAAGGAGCCAGCTGCATGATTGTACCAGGAGAGTCTTGGTGGAATGAGGCAGGGTATCCACAACGCGCTTATTCATTGGAAAACTAAGTGCTATGTCCTTAGACGCTCATACTTTCCAAAGGATAAAGTGACATGCAAAGGAAAGGAGAAGGTGCTATACATACAATGAATAAGCACCTATTATGGTCTAAACTATATGATATGGTATAACTTATGTTCTAGGACTGAGTATAAATTTCTGCCATGCATGCATGGTAGTCGGTATATATTTAATGGTACACAAGTTCAATGCATAATGTAACTCTAAAGTGTTCAGTTAACTAATTGCGACTCGTCAGTCTTCTGATCCATCAAGGCTTATCCAGTAGCACAGCTAATATCATCTTACTCTAAACAGAAAAATTATAACAATATGAATCATCAAGTTAATTTGAGAGATGCAGGGATACACATACACTTATAGGTAGGCATAGCTAGCCACCTATAATAGCTGAGCTAAAAAAGTTAACACACTAGTAGACAAAAAATTTGAATTTAAAAAAGGGAAGTAGGGATCTACGCCTCAAAAAGCACTGAAACAAGGGTAGTCTAGCTAAAATAGTGTAGCTAAAATGATAACATCAATCCATGATCAACTAATAAGACAGATGATCCCTACTGTGGTGAATGTATAAATACCTAGCAAAGTTTCAACATGATATGCGCCTTCACCACAGTAGGGATCATCTGTCTTATTAGTTGATCATGGATTGATGTTATCATTTTAGCTACACTATTTTAGCTAGACTACCCTTGTTTCAGTGCTTTTTGAGGCGTAGATCCCTACTTCCCTTTTTTAAATTCAAATTTTTTGTCTACTATATATATATATATATAATTTGTACATGTACTGATAAAATCAGAAATATTTAAAGTACATCTGCTTCATCTTTTCTTCTTCCTGTGGTAAAGATAAAAAGGTATGTTTAAAAAGTCCCAAAGCTAGCTTTGGGGTATACAAATACAAAAAGAAGTGAAATCTAATTAAAAACAGCCAAGCTGTAAAAAAAGAGTGTGGCCCTCAAAAAGGCTATGGTGAAAAAAGATGTGAAATCCAAGGTGGCGGCCAAGAAATGGCTGTGATGGTAGGTTAATGGTAAAAATTTTAATAATGACAATTCAGGTGAATTTTGTGCCAATTGACCAAGCGGCACCAAAATTCACCTGAATTGTCGTTATTAAAATTTTTACCATCACAGCCATTTCTTGGCCACCACCTTGGATTTCACATCTTTTTTCACCATAGCCTTTTTGAGGACCGCACTCTTTTTACAGGCTGTTTTGGATTAGATCATTATTAACAGAATTATAACAATACAGACTGTTATGACAAATTACATAAGTGTTTTGTTAAAATGGACAATGTTTCACTATTCTTTTAACTATTGTTAAAACCAAACAGAGCTTAAACTTTTTTTATGGCCCTACTGTAACTGTGCAGCCAAAACCAATTCGAAGGGACTAAACCCCAACAACTGAAAACTTTCTCTTGCAGCAATCAGAAGCAAATGTACACCTTGATCCCAATCACGGCTGTTCTCTGTACAATATGTTGCCAAGGTCCAGTCATGGATTTTTTCTTCATTCTCCTACTTTTCACACATACTTATTGAAGTTAATATAAACATCTTTAGTGCAGGCCTTTATAAGTCCTGGTATACAGGCTCTACATTTACCTAGTATTTTAATCATAATATGCTCTTAAGAGTATGATGAAAGTACTTCAGAGCACCTTGTGACTCAGGGTGGTATGCAGAAGACTTGTATTGTTTTATTCCAAGTTGGTACATTGCTTGCTGCATGAGTCCTGACATAAAGTTTGATCCCTGGTCAGATTGAACTGAATGTGGCAAGCCAACAAAGTGAAGATTATCACTAATGATTCTAAAATCTTCGGAGCTTTATATTTCTTAACGGAATAGCCTTAGGGAAGCATGTAGCTTTACACATAATGGTCAACAGACTGTAGAAACAATTAGCATACTGGTTGCTTCCTCCTCATTAACAGCTTCCTCCATCAGATCTGCATCACCTTGCTGTTCCTTAATAAGCCATTCTCAAGTCATCGAGAGACAGTCTTCCATCATTGGGCCAGTCAATGTGTTGGTAACACTACTCGTGTAGGTTACACTATCTTTAGTTGTAACATCAGGCATCCGGTCATTCTGTTGATTGTTGTTGTCATCTGTCCTTGCTCTCCTGGCCACTGCTCTAGTAACAGCACACACTGGGAAATGCCATCACAATCATCTAATATTTGTTCAGGATCAGGGTCATTCATTACCTACAAATCTGGCATCACCTTGCTGCCTGTCAAATCATTGCCAAGGATTAGTGAAATTCTTCCAACAGGAATGGTGGGCCTTATTCCAACATTTACTGCTCCATTCACCAAATTATAGTTGAGGTAAACAACATGAAGTGGCGCATTCACAACTCCCAGTTCAATACCCTGGATCTGACAGACCCGGTAGCTATGCTGTCTGACAGGGGCAAAATGCCAATCACTAACTAAGACTTGGTTGCACCTGTGTCCCTTAAGATGTCAATAGGTATAGCCTTTAGAAATGAAGGGATAGTATTGGTCTCCACTACTTGCAGATTGAACAGTAGGTCTTGAGGGCATTCAGCCATCACATGACCACGCTTCTTACAATAATAACAAGCAGGTCCTCCTGCAAGCTCATGAAAATTGTCAAAATGGCCTCTACCTTGATTGTGGTTTCTGCTTCTAGTAATTGGTGGAGATTGCCTGCGTACCTCAAAACTCTTACGATCGGAAGAAGTTCCAGAATGCTCAGATTTTGATGGAAATGTAGTCTTGTGAGTCAAAGAGTAATAATCTGCTAGTATAGCAGCTTGATGCTGGTTGTCTGCCTTCTGTTCATCTAAGTACATCTTGACATCGTTCTGAAGACACTTCTTAAACTCTTCAACAAGGAGCAACTGTCTGACTTTATGGTAGCCATAGTCTATTTACTTAGCTGTACACCAGCGGTCAAAAAGAGCCTCCTTCTCTCAAGCAAATTCAACATATGTTTGGCCGTCTTGCCTCCTGAAATCTCTGAATTTCTGTCGGTAAGCTTCGGGGACAAACTCATAGGCTTTTAAAGATAGCGTTCCTCACTTCTTGCGGCCATTCCAGACTAGTTTCTCAAAATGAGCTTGAATTCACCAAAGTTTATTTCATCAAGTGCTGTTTAGTTTGCTATTCGTCAAAGTTTACCCTGCCAAAGTTTTCCTCTACACAATATATTGAAAGAAGCTATACCTTCCTTTTACAACAACAACTTGGCAGTATTGGTTAGGTCCAAACATGCATTTAGAGTGTCCCAAAACACTAGGTTACATCAAGTACCTCTGATGTTTGTAATAGTTGGACTAATGTTTTACCAGACAACCTTTATGTGATCAATCTCATGGGCTGATATGGCAAGGCGACTAATAACTGTGTTTGCTGCAAATGTAATTCATTGGTTGGTTGGTATATTGGGCTTTTATAGCTTCACTAATAACTGCCGGTAAAGCTTAAATTAAACCTATACTGTAGGTTGACGTTGATGGAGATATTTGAGGGTTCAGATAATCAAGGTCCTACTGTAATGCAGAATCCTATAGTTTATACAGTATTGCTATCACAATAGCCTATATCTTCAGATACACCGAGACCTCACTGGATTTTCAATTTTAAGTGGAAATTTTAGTAGTAGAGATAACACAAGCCACGGTTATAATAACAGAGCCAGTGATAGCCAAACTACACACTGTAAGTAATGGTAGCTAGATTATGTGAGGCATCAGTGATGTCATCAAGTGTGACATTGTCAACAAAAAATGCATAGTTTACATCAACCCACTTTTTCTGATATATCATTGGAAAACAACATTGGATATATTTGCATGGAAATATCGCACGTAATGAAAATCACCTTTACAGAATAGTCTTATCAAACCCAGCATTTAAACACTTGTAAACAGCCAATTGTTAGCATACTGTATTCAATCTTATCATATCGTCAATCTATTCTAATTTTCTGTTTGTGAGTACTGTATATCCTGTCATGCGGCCCAAGAATCCCTTAGTTATGATTAGAAAGATCAGCTAGAAGAAGTCACCTTGTAGAGAGTTCAGTTACAAAGAAACCATCATGTAGAGAGTTGAGCTACAAACTAGTGACCTTGTAGAGACATCATCTAGAAGAAGTCACCTTGTAGAGAGTTCAGTTACAAAGAAACCATCATGTAGAGAATTCAGCTACAAACTAGTGACCCTGTAGAGACATCAGCTAGAAGAAGTTACCTTGTAGAGAGTTCAGATACAAAGAAACCATTCTGTAAAGAGCTCAGCTGCAAACAAATCACCTGTTGAGAATTCAGCAACAAACAAATCACCCTATAGAGAGATCAACTAGAAGAAGTTACCTTGTAGAGAGTTCAGCTACAAACAAATCACCCTGTAGTAAGATCAGCTAGAAAAAGTCACCTTGTAGAGAGTTCAGCTACAAAGAAACCACCATGTAGAGAGTTCAGCTAGAAGAAGTTACCATGTAGAGAGTTCAGCTACATAGAAACCACCATGTAGAGAGTTCAGCTGCAAACAAATCACCTGTAGAGAGTTCAGCTACAAACAAATCTCCCTGTAGAGAGATCAGCTAGAAGAAATTACCTTGTAGAGAGTTCAGCTACAATGAAACCACCATGTAGAGAGTTCAGCTGCAAAGAAATCACCCTGTAGAAAATTCAGCCACAATCAAATTGCCCTCTAGAAAGATAAGTTAGAAGAAGTTACCTTGTGGAGAGTTCAGCTACAAAGAAACCATTCTGTAAAAAACCATTCTGTAAAGAGCTCAGCTGCAAACAAATCACCTGCACAGAATTCAGCTACCAACAAATCACCCTGTAGAGAGATCAGCTAGAAGAAGTTACCTTGTAGATCGTTCAGCTACAAACAATTCACCCTGTAGAGAGAGCAGCTAGAAGAAGTCACCTTGTATAGAGTGTTTAGTTACAAAGAAACCACCATGAAGAGTTCTGTAATAAATATGTGTATTATATATATATATATATAATTTGTACATTTACTGATAAAATCAGAAATATTTAAAGTACATCTGCTTCATCTTTTCTTCTTCTTGTGGTAAAGAAAAAAAGATAAATTAAAAAAGTCCCAAAGCCGGCCATAGGCCAGCTTTGGGGTATACAAATACAAAAATAAATGAAAGCTGTAAAAAAAGAGTGCAACCCTCAAAAAGGCTATGGTGAAAAATGATATGAAATCCAAGGCGGTGGCCAAGAAATGGCTGTGATGGTAGGTTAATGGTAAAAATTTTAATAACGACAATTCAGGTGAATTTGGTGCCACTTGGTCTTGGCACAAAATTCAACTAAATTGTCGATATTAAATTTTTTTTACCATTAACCTACCATCACAGCCATTTCTTGGCCACCGCCTTGGATTTCATATCTTTTTTCACCATAGCCTTTTTGACGGTTGCACTCTTTTTACAGCTTGGCTGTTTTGGATTAGATATTATTATAGTTACTTTATTTTTGGGTAATATGTAACTGTAACTAAATAGTTCTGTTACAAGTTCTAGTCATATCACGGTATGAGTATGATATCATACGAGTAAATGTGATATAACTGGCTTGTACCATGACTCACCACACTGGCAGACTGGACTCACGGGTTGTTCTGAAAATAGCTTCTTCAACCCATTCTCTCTTGTATTACTGCTGCTACTCCTCTTCCTTACAAGTCACAAGTTGTGCATGCACTAATTTGTTAGAATAAAGATATGTACACACGTGTATCCATGTGTACTAGTCTACCCGGTACTAGTAGTGTGCTGTAGCAATAGAAGCTAGTTAAAGGTATGGTTGAAGCATAGATTCATTCCTTTGCTCCTACAGTACTTAGCACAAAGCCAACTACGTATATTTGCTTACCTGGCGCTGTTTCATTGACACCTCACTTTGACTCGTGTTCAAACTGCCAGCTAAGCATGGCTTAACTATCAACCATTGGTGTATCTTAGTTATACCATGGCGGCACACTTTGATCTACCCACACACCATGGTACAAGTAATATGTAACTAGTTACTTAATAAAAAGTAACTGTTACATATTACTGTACATTTCCACACTGAAAATCAGTATGGAAATGTACAGGAAATGTCAGTGTTGAATTTTCTATATCAAACCTAGAGTAAACCTGTATACCGTAAATGTCACATGTTGTGACATTCCCTAAAACATTGTGTCCGGACATTTCCTCTGCCTAAAATTTGACGTGTTGTTAGATTTCCTGCATGTATTCAGAAGTTTGACATTTACAATCATGAGATTTTCCTACGTAAGTCAAGGACACATGGCATGTAGTGACATTTTAATCCGTTATTGTCACTCCAACTTACACATTGAGATAAGGTCTCTGTGTAACCTGTATATTTGGAAATGCAATATCAAGACTCACGGTAGTAAGTCGCGCGGCCAAGAAACTACAAAGCGCACGCCCATATAAAAGACACGCCGCCACTACTGTGAGTTATTTTACATGTAGGGTCGATTTTGCAATAGTAGTTCTGGATTATGCAACATCTCTCAATAGATTTGTATGGCATTGCATGATAAAAAAATCTTTAGGAGTCATCATCATCATCATTGTCTTGCAGCTTTGTAGGATAGAGTTTGGTGTGGTGGATGGATGGTTGGCTTTTTAGGGTAGAGCTCGGTACGGTGGATGGGTGGTTGGCTTTGTAGGGTAGAGCTCGGTTGGCTTTGTAGGGTAGAGTTCGGTTGGCTTTGTAGGATAGAGCTTGGTGTGGTGGATGGGTAGTTGGCTTTGTAGGATAGAGAGCTCGGTGTGGTGGATGGGTGGTTGGCTTTGTAGGATAGAGCTCGGTTGGCTTTGTAGGGTAGAGTTCGGTTGGCTTTGTAGGATAGAGCTCGGTGTGGTGGATGGGTGGTTGGCTTTGTAGGATAGAGCTCGGTTGGCTTTGTAGGATAGAGCTCGATGTGGTGGATGGGTGGTTGGCTTTGTAGGGTAGAGCTTGGTTGGCTTTGTAGGATAGAGCTTGGTGTGGTGGATGGGTAGTTGGCTTTGTAGGGTAGAGCTCGGTTGGCTTTGTAGGGTAGAGTTCGGTTGGCTTTGTAGGATAGAGCTTGGTGTGGTGGATGGGTAGTTGGCTTTGTAGGATAGAGAGCTCGGTGTGGTGGATGGGTGGTTGGCTTTGTAGGATAGAGCTCGGTTGGCTTTGTAGGATAGAGCTCGGTGTGGTGGATGGGTGGTTGGCTTTGTAGGGTAGAGCTTGGTTGGCTTTGTAGGATAGAGCTCGGTGTGGTGGATGGGTGGTTGGCTTTGTAGGGTAGAGTTCGGTTGGCTTTGTAGGGTAGAGTTCGGTTGGCTTTGTAGGATAGAGCTTGGTTGGCTTTGTAGGATAGAGCTCGGTGTGGTGGATGGGTGGTTGGCTTTGTAGGGTAGAGCTTGGTTGGCTTTGTAGGATAGAGCTCGGTGTGGTGGATGGGTGGTTGGCTTTGTAGGGTAGAGCTTGGTTGGCTTTGTAGGATAGAGTTCGGTTGGCTTTGTAGGGTAGAGTTCGGTTGGCTTTGTAGGATAGAGCTCGGTGTGGTGGATGGGTGGTTGGCTTTGTAGGATAGAGCTCGGTTGGCTTTGTAGGGTAGAGTTCGGTTGGCTTTGTAGGATAGAGCTTGGTTGGCTTTGTAGGGTAGAGCTCGGTTGGCTTTGTAGGGTAGAGCTCGGTGTGGTGGATGGGTGGTTGGCTTTGTAGGATAGAGCTCGGTTGGCTTTGTAGGGTGAGCATCAATGTAAATGTGAACAAGTTACTAAAATAATGGTGCTTTTGCTTTACTATTGAAGTGTGGTATGTTACCAGTATGTGTAATGCTACAGTAGAAATTCTCTTGTTCATTCCTTTCTTTCACATGTTTCAATATAATTCACCCATATATAGTTTACAAGAGAATTTCTACTGGAGCTCATGATAGTTGATGTTGCATTCTTTTAAATTCTCTAGCAAATGATGTATCATCTCTACAAGTTTGATTACATTTTTATGAGGTAAAACTTCAGTTGGAAATATTTTAAACATGTGTTCTAACTGTTGTACAGGATGAATGGTTAGATAAGTAGTAAACTGATGTTTGTCTGTACATCATGAGATGTTGTGGTAGGTTCAATTGAATAACACAGAAGAATTACATTGCATATATAGGAGGTAAAAATGGTTTGAATAATGTACCGTGTATATTACTTTTTTTCTTTTACAAGGCTTATGGTTTGCAGTCACGAACTCTATTTGTACACTATGATGAATTGAATTGTTTATTAACTTGTGTACATTTCTAATTTTTAACGAAAGCAAATTCTTAAACTGTGCAGTGTATATATCTTAACATCAATAGGGTACAATATGTGACAAATGGATCAGTAATGTAATCTGAATAAAGAATAGTATCAATCGATTTTTAGAACAGAATGACAATTGTGGTATTAAGTACACTTATAATTACTGATTAAATAAGTGGTGCATCTAATTATGTGTTATGGAATTAACTTTTCTCTTATACATCTTGTTGATTGCTGACACACAACTTGATTTGATTCTCCCACACACTGACAACATTGATCACACACTATGTAGTCTGTTGTGTTCTGTTACCCAAGCCACCTACAAATTGATGTGCTTCTTCTGCAAATTGCTAATAGTTCATTTAATATTATTGCTATTGGTTACCTTTTTTTTAATTTTTATTTTATTTTTTTATTGATTACAGAGTTCATGATAGAATAATATTCATTATTTTATTTATACATACATGTTACTGTCTCTAGGGAAACGGTCTTATTGTGGATCAAGAGATGTTGGTTTTAAGAAGTTAGTGTGTTGTACCACAACAATGGTTAAAGCTACATATGCAAAATTTTCACACTTGATTTCTTTAGTATGGAAATGTCCTCCACCTTCAGTCAACATACCAAATTCACTACAGTCATTCCCAAAATGTAAAAATCGGCTTTATTTGTAAATAGTTTTTCATCTTTTTGTTGCACCCATACAAATTAAAACTGCAATAAAATGCAAACACTTTATCTGATTGCCTTTAAATTTGGCACATTCAAGAAGGCTTTAAATGCAAATTTTGGTACACTTGTGGAGTTATTTACTATTATTCACAAAAATTAACATCTATGATACTGTGAATGGGGGAGAATAAACTGAAAGTCGTATAGTTGAGTGAAGTATCGAACCTGAGACCTTTTGTGGGTTTGAGTTAAAGCCATGAAGACAGCTGAAAACCAACGCAACAATGGTTACAGCTACGTTTGCAAAGTTTTCACACTTTCACATCATTTCTTTTAGTATGGAAATGTCCTCCCCCTTCAATAGTCAGCATACCAAATTTGAGCAAATCACTACAATTATTCTCAAAATGTGAGCCTTCAAAAATCAGCTTAATCTGTAAATACTTTTTCATGTTTTTTTGTACCTTACAAAATTAAAGCTGCAGTAAAACGCAAACACGTTATTTGATTGTCTTTAAATTTGGCACATTCAAGAAAGTTTTAAATGCAAATTTTAGTACCAGTTTTAGTGTAATATGATTAGCACCTGCAGAATTCTTTTCAGTTATTCACAAAAATAACATCTGTGATACTTACAGGGTTAATCATTAATTGGGAGAAAAAACTGAAAGCTGTTTAGTTGAATTACTTATCGAACCTAAGACCTATTGTGGGTTTGAGTTAATGGCCATGAAGACACACTGAAATGCAATTGAGTTATAATGTAATATTTAACTATGTGTACTTTGCAACTTTGTGTTGCTCTGTGGCTAAGTAACACCAAAGTGATCTTGAGGTAATGGATTCTTCAGGACAAGTGATGATGACACTCCCCTGTGGTAGTTATTCCCCTAATAATAGTTATGTTGTTGTAGCATTAGTTGTAAACAGTGTTTGTGTAGTTTAAATATTGTAGGATTTAAGGATCTTTTAATAATTCTGTACTAGTACCATAACCAGTCATCTATGTAATAACTAGAGTTGTCATACCGTAACAGATAACCGGTATATCAAAATACCAGTATCAGATTGTTTTTAACCCAGCCTTTGGTGTTTAATTAATGAGGTTGCCACATTCCAAGCACCAGTCTACTTGCACTGAAATACATTCTTTGGTTTTCATGATGCAATACCACTTTATGTTAGGTCCAAGAAACATGCAATAGTCACTGTAACAAGCTAACCATATTATACTGATATAACGTGATAATTTCCTGTTGCTAATACTGTGTAATCAAATTTCAATACTGCCAACCACTAGTAGAGAGTTCAGTTATGTTACAATTCACCAGTTCAACTGCCAGGAAGTCACTGTCGAGAGTCGGTTACAAAACAAAATTACCCCGTAGAGAATTTAGCTACATTGCAAATCTCTTACAGAGAGCTCAGCTAAGTTTCACCATGGTTAAAAATCACCCTGTAGAAAATCCAGCTACAAAAAAAAGCAACTGTAGAGAGTTGAGCTGTGTTAGTAGCTACATTCAGTGTAGTTTGAGATAAATGAAACACAACCAAAATGTAGACACATTAAGCTGGTACATTATTCATACTCCAGCTGTCTCTGTCACGTATATTTCCATCACATACAGGAAAGTGTGTAGGCTATTTGGGCATTTTTGTGGTATGGTGATACTATGTACTAATTTATTAGGACCAGTGGGAACATTTTTTCACATGTTTCTTACCAGTGACAGAATCAATGGCTTTATTTCACTAAAAGAGGTACTAAAATTTCAATAAACGTCTTCATGTTTCATAGAGTTTGACATACACATTCATCGGTGAAGAGTTGTATCTAATTTAATTCCTGTTGCTGATAAAGTGTGCCACAATCTGGTGGATCAGTTATAGGTGAGGAGTGTGCATGGGAATAAAACCAACTATAGTTGATGGTACACAAGTGAACATTACCAGTTACCTGATAGTTCTATAAATAGTTTCATTACACTACTGTGCGAAAAATCATAGAAGATTGATTGCCACACAAAATGAATTTTATTGAATCAGATTATAAGTTGTGTTTCCGGAGGCTCGGCTCTGTATAATGTATGTAAACAGTAGCTTACACTATTTGACATTTAGTATGTCTAAAAGCCATGCAGTTGATAATTTACTGTAACTAGCTGCCAGTCAGCCTGCCGTGCACCTGCCTGCCTGCCTGCCTGCCTGCCTGCCTGCCTGCCTGCCTGCCTGCCTGCCTGCCTGCCTGCCTGCCTGCCTGCCTGCCTGCCTGCCTGCCTGCCTGCCTGCCTGCCTGCCTGCCTGCCTGCCTGCCTGCCTGCCTGCCTGCCTGCCTGCCTGCCTGCCTGCCTGCCTGCCTGCCTGCCTGCCTGCCTGCCTGCCTGCCTGCCTGCCTGCCTGCCTGCCTGCCTGCCTGCCTGCCTGCCTGCCTGCCTGCCTGATGTGCATAACTTGAAACTGGCTAAGGTTACAGGCTTGATTATTTCACTGTTTGACATCACTTCAGCCCTATAGGTACTGCAGTATGCACTTGTCATCGACTTACCTTTGTCTTCAGCTCCTTTCTGTCCATTTCTTTTTGCTGAAAAGTAAAGGTGGTGATTTGCAGTATCACAATGGCTTTCTGGCTATATTTGTATTTTAACAGGAATCATCCATATTTTCCATTGAGAGTGGATTGATTGCAGAGGCGCTTCTATTGTTCTTCACTTGTGACATTGCGTTACGGGCTGAACATAGCTGAAAGCAAAGTGCAATGGCCACTTCATTTTCAATTTAATATTTTATAATTGGGGCACACAGATTGTGAGTGTTTTTTGTGGTGACTGGATTGATTGCAGGACATTTCTCCTATTGTTCTTTGTAGCACTGTGTAACAGGCTGAGCATAGCCAAAAGCGAAGAGTAAAAGCCACTTCATGCTTTCCAGTCAGTGATTGATAATTGGGGCTCGCTTTCAGACAAATTCCGTTCTTAGGGTGCAGTATGCACGAGTTCAGTAGTCATAATGTTACAAAAAAAGCAAGTACAGGGAAAAGTCATGGTATAGACTGTAGTAAGTAGTAAATGTCCACTATAGTATATCTGCAGGTGTTAATGACCTCCCTTGTTTCCCTACTTTTTTTTATGATTCCTAATCGAACTTATACTCGTTAATTTTCTTTTTAAATTAATGTATTTCGTATTTCATTTTTCGGAATTTGTTAAAAATTCCTGTTAGCATAACTTAAGCAAACTGCTTTAATCCACAAGTTATGCAGAGAAGTATCTTCTTTACTGTGTGTATCATGTTTTCTCATCACCAAAATTCTTTACAGAAAGCCTTGGCCATTTTGTTCTAGTAAAAGCGGGACAAGCCTCTGTTCACCTCTAAGGAATTTGTTGTTTCCGGTAGCCTATGAGGCTCTATACACCATTTTCCACTCATGTATCTTATGTACAAAGCATTCACAATGTCTTCAGGATCTAGTTTCACTGGTATTTCACGATAGAAGGAATAAACAGCTTCAAAACAAAAGCTTTTAAAAATGATTTGACTTCATTTAAAACAAACAACATAATCACAGTAATGTGTGTACAATACATACAACATTAATGGCAGAAGTGTTGGAGACATTCAACACGGAGCGCCATCCTGTGGCATGTTCCTGTAGCTTACCTACCTAATACTGGCTGTATCACATACAGGCTGTTTTTAGCATAAACCATCAGGCTCACGTGAGACAAATAATATAATGCCCAAGACTTACGCATTAGATTTTACACCTTTCCATTCAAATTCTTATAACTCACCACTCACTTGCTCTATTTCCACGAATCAACTGCCATTTTATTCCTTATAGATTGGCAATTGCGATGGTACCAGAGATTTCTTTCTTAAACAGTAGCAAGGTGTTAAAAGATCGCTTTAAAACTAAATTCTACATTTATACTTAGAAAACCTGCTGTAACTTCGTCCCCGTTTACACTACAGTACTGGGATAAATATCAAAAGACTCATCATGTCATGGCACATCATGCAGTATGTAGTATCATGTGATTGCAACTTAATGAAATGGTGGAGCGAGATGAAAACGCGATTGATTGATGCAAAATGAATCTTGTCAATTACGCATGTGATGGAAGAGGAAAAAAGACCTTTCAAACTTCATCGGATTACTTCTATACTACTGTTTTGTGTTAGATAAATATCTTGTGTGAGATTCAAGAGCATTTTAGCTACTGAAATTCTTGTAATCTTTATTATAAGTCAATAGCTCTTGTATGCTGCTTGAAATTTCTTTTTATAAAAATGCGACTGAATCAAGGCTACTGTTCTGTATGTAAAATATCTTCTGTGAAAAGTTGTGTGGGAATCTGCAAGAAAGGATAGCACCTTGAGATAAATTGTAGCACAGAAAATTCTCAAAACGTATATTTGATGTTTAATCAACCACGCCTCCAGGGTGTGTGTCATGACCTCACCCTGTCCACCTTTTCAAACATAACAACTTTGAACGGGCTGTAGGACCAGGTGTCCTACAGACCTTCAGCACTTATGCTGTAAAGCCTTAATAAATAAATAATAAAAAATATAAAGTATGTTATAAGTCAAGTCAGTTTCCACTTGGTGTCCAAAAATGATGTACTAATCTTTATCTAGAAGAAAGTTATGGGTGTTTTAAAATTTGGGCATTTATGGATGCAGGCACCATATGAAAATTATAATTTAAATTTGCTTCTACAGTCCTTGTTAAGTGCTTGTGTTGAAATTATAATTTGGTAGTCCAGTTTTTTGGGGCAAGCTTTATGAATAACATACTGATTGGTGAGGCAACTCCCTGAGCAATGTGTACTTGGCACATTTGAGCAGTACAGCAGTACAAATTTGAGCAGCTGATTATCACCTTACAAGAGTACCATTTGCCTGCTTTTAATGTACTATAGTCTACAGAGATTTACTATTATCTTGAGATAACGATAATAGAAAATTCCTTATCTTTATCATGGTAATGACATATGTAGGTGTCACAATAATCACATTATCGTTATTTTTGCACAGCCCTACTACACAATGAAGCAGTTGTTTTGAGATCAAGACAGGGTAGTTTTTTTTTTATTACATGTGGTTACATGTTACCAGTAATGCATACCTTGCAGTGTATTTGTGCATTCTGAACATTCAATACCCAGCCATCGGTTCAATGTTAGCTTAATTGTCTCAAGATTCATACAATCAACTTAACATCATTACCATACAGTCTTACTGTGAGTACCAAACAAAGTTTCAGTAAACCTGGAGGCCAAATATGATAACCTAACAGTTGTTTTATGCAACTCATCACTTGGCATAAAGGTCAGTGTGGTTTGTGAAAAATTTTGTGGAGAATGATTTGAGAATGGCTAGTTTGATTGCCCCCACATGATTTGCTCTACAGTGGCACAACTTGTTAGTGCCTACTTTATAGTGACCAGAACTGATTCAGAAGGTCTGACAGCAATTTGTGCAGTCTTTGGATTACTTAACCTGAAGAAAGACACAAGAGTGAAATGTGTAAAAGGTTGTAGTCGTATGATACTGAATTAGTGAAGCCATATTGCTACAAATATTTATACTATCCCCATATAACCAGACATAATAGAGGGGGCATTTATTGTCTCCAACATAACTTGCTTTAGGTGACACAGCTTGAAGAATGGCACAGAATATATTAAAGACTGGTTGTTTGTTACTAAAAATAATCAATGTATATATTAAAATAGATGTAACCATTCTTAAGTAAAACACGCTATATATATCTATGTTATTATACAAAAGTAGCTTATCAATTGTCACAACATGAAGAATTTTGCAACTTCAGTGAATGCTCTATTAGAGTATGTAAATGCAGTTAGTCTTTATGGATTTCATTGATACATTGATGTACAGAACACCTTCAGAATGCTTGTATGTATAGGCAGTTGGTAAAGTGCTATATATGTACTTTCGTGGGTAAAGATCAGACTGATAAGAGTGCTATTATTTCCATACAGCACTACATATGGAAAATACAGCACTGTTGATCATGTACGATAAATCTGAAAAGTAGCCAAAAGAGCTGTATGACAAACTTGCACTATCAAATAGTATGGTTGTACATGCGCTGCCTGCCTTTATAATTATCCTAGAAACATCTTACACGACAAAAATCTCCTTTATGGAATAATACAGTATTAGTCCATCTAACATCAAATACAGCATTAAGAACAAGAAAACACAGGTGGCTGGATATAAAATTTAGGGACCGAAACTCTAAATTTTCATCTGCCAGCCAACCTGCCTGTCTGACCACAGTCATAAGGCTGGAGGCCAAATGAAGTAGCACACGGCCACCATTTTACACCACAATATCAAACTCACCAGTAGAATGTGCCTTTTGGGGTTCCGATGAGAGTGTTCCCTCTTCATCAGCGGCTTAGGAAGTAGTTGATATGAGGGGGGGCTCTGCTGGGCTGACCCAGACTTATTTCTGTAGTTTGGTAAGGTGAGACCAAAAAAAAAAATGGTCACAACCAACTGACAAGAGTTTTCCACCTCACCAGCTACCATTTCTAGCTGATAAACTACATAAAAATCCTTACATAGCTCGCTACACATTGACTACTTTATTAGAGTGACTGCTCTATTAGAGTATCTCGATCTTTATCACAGTTTTCAGCCCCACTCCAAGAAAGATAATTTTGGTGTGATATCATTCTGAGGGGGGGCTTCAGCCCCCCCCCCCCCCCCCCCTTTCCGCCGCTGCTCTTCATTGTCTATCTTTTTATCCTAATTGGACTGGTCATCTTCTTGATGCAATGAAGCCATATTGAGGTGTGTTAATTTTCCTTACCAACACTTTCTTTAAGCAGTTTATTTAGATACTGCAAACTTATTTCAGCACTTACGCTTCATAGATACTTGTAGTTTTACGATAGGTTCAATGCCACGTCTATTAACACAATCTTAATTGATTAATACCAAGACCACACTTCTTACCAATCTATCACGATGACACACTTCATTATGGCCAAGATGCATTCATGATGCTAGCTCAATGAAAATAGTGACACACTCCGAAAAGCTGGTTCAAGATATGTCTGAAAGGTAATAAATTGATACATCTCTTGTGTAAATTTCATACTAGTACTCTCTATCTTAGCCCAGTTGTTATGGCTTTTAAACCTTTTATCTCAAAACTTATGTGGATTGTTTTTCCAAAATCCATTACGTAGCTATTACACATTTTCTTAATATGAACAGCAGGGATAATGTGTAGTGATATGGAAAATTAATGCCTTGATATGGTTTCATTGGATGAAGAAGACAAGCAGCTTGATTGAAGATAGAAGAAAAGACAAGGCGCAAAGGGCACACACCCATTGGAACCCCAAAAGGTACATCCACTGGTGAGTTTGTTATTGCGGCATAAAATTTTTGTTATTGTGTCATAAAATTGTGGCTGTGTGCTGCTTCATTTAGCCACCAGACTTGTGACTGTGGTCAGTGAGTGAGTGAGTGAGGCAGATGAAATTGAATTTTGACGATTTTTAGAAGACAAAAACCTATATCCAGCCATCTGTCAGCATTTTCTTGTTTTTAATGCTACATTTTGGTATTAGATGGACCAATATTATTCTGTAAAAGTGATTTTCATTGCATAAGATGTTTCTAAGTTGGTTTTTAAAAGATGGCATTTTGGGCGATCCCTACGTAGACAGCACTCTGTACTGTTTGATTATCATGCTTTACTATATCTCTATTACAGCTGTGGAATTAATGTTTAATTTCACTGATAGCAGTGAAGCATTGGAATTGCAATTTTATTAATCTATGTTACATATTTACACATTATTTAATTATTGTGGTTGTTTACCAATGGCTACTATGTGCAGTTGCTATGGCCTAAAATGCTTATTAACTTAGAAACAATTGTGATGACAAGTTGATGGTTGTCTAACAACCATTGCTAAGGTAATAATTACTTTGGTTGTTTTGCTATTTGTATCATAGTAAAACTGCCTTGATAATCTAAAGGAAATGGTATCAACAAAGAAAATTATGAGTAGCAGTAAAATTTGAAATACCATTCTCATTGCATTTAAAATAAATACTATAAAATTGCATTACTGAATAGATAATTATTATGCGTCAATGCACTCAATGTATTCTATAACTACAAGAAAACTGCAAGTGGACAAGTATTTTGATTTATTTTCTTGTGAGGAAAAAAATGACTTAGCCTGCGAAAACAGAGCATGTGTGCATGCAAAATCTGCCTACTTTTTCAAACCTTCATGTCTCATAACATTAATTTGTATACCATCATGCTATGGACATGTAATTTTTAGCCTATATTATATTTAATTGACTTTATATGATACAGGTTACAAAATGTAAATATTCTATTCCAGTGCTGAGATATCACTAGTTGATAGACAGGATGTAGTTTGTGCTCACATGCCATTTTTGCAGGCCCTGTGAATCATTTACATGAATGACTGTTCTATTTGGAGTATCTTGATCTTCTGCAAAATTGTTGTATAGTTTTTGTAAACAAAAGTTATTTTGCAACATAAAATGTGACCGGGCCTGCGAAAACAGGGAATGTGGGCACAAATTACACCCCATCACTCTACAGGTCATATCTCAGTACTGGAAAAGTGTATTTCCATTCTGTAACTTGCATCATAATGCCAATTAAATGCTTACTAAGAACTGAAAATTGCAATGCCATAGCGTAATGATACAAAATGCTATGAGTGACAAAAGTGTGAAAAAGTAGGCAAAAATTATGTGCCCACATGCCCTATTATCGCAGGCCCACTCACAAATTATGAATTACAGTAAAACACATCATAAGATAAAACTAGATGCAGTATCCTAATATACATATGCAGCCCTTATCTAATTAACTACTCATTCTATGTGCAAAGTTGCTAAAAGTACAAAAGATTTGAGATACAGTAAGGTAAAACAGGTATGTAGGAGGTTTGGGTTTTTCTGACCAAAAATATCACCCAAAATACAGCTTCATAATACCATCCTGGCTCCTTCGCAGTATTGGTTAAGTACAACTAAGCTAAAAATTGCCTCCAGTACGATCCTAAATTCTTCCAATAGATTGTAACGACATTTTAAAGGTTATTCAAACTGACTAACTGATGCCTTCAGGCAAGCCTAACACAATAACGGCAAAGCCTACGTGCTTGATTTTCCACTGTTCGATATCATCCCGAGATGTGCCTTTTGGCATACTGCAGTTTATACAATGCATGCATCATGGTCCTCCTTTGTGTCCTATTTCTTTCTGTTGACTGTCCAAGGTGTCAATTTACAGTAGCACGATGCCCTACATTTGTGTATGGGAATAACCCATATTTTATGTGGTGACTGGATTGGTTGCAGAGGTGCTTCTAATGCTGTTCTTCGTTTGTAATGCTGCATAACAGGTTGAAAATAGTTGAAAGCAAAGTGTAACTTTTGAGTCAGCAATTGATAGGAGCACACGAATCGTCCATATTTGTCATGATGAGCAGAGGTGCTTTTCCTGTTGTTCTTTGGTTGTAGCACTGTATAACAGGCTGAACATAGCTGAAAGCTAAGCAGAATCGCCACTTTACTTTTGAATCAGTACTTGATAGCTAGGCATGCACAATGATACATAGGCTGTCACAGAAGTTAATACCTTGCCAAGTGTATATAAGTACATAAAAGTTTAGAAATTATGACCCAAACATTCATATGGAAGGAAGTTAATGCTTAGGTCTGAGTCAAATATTTATTCATTTATTTAAAGACTTTACAGTGTAAAAAGCAGTGACAGATGAAAGTTTGTACAATGGAATAAACTAACTGCATAATGTAAAAATTACACTGATGGAATACTGGCACCCTGTGCCAGCATCCAAAAACTATATTACTTGTAATTATGCTCAGTGTTCCCAGTTATGTTTGCATTATGCTCCTAGATTAACAACATTTCTTGCCATAGTCTTGGAACCTTTTTAATCAATGATTGCTCTATTAGAGTATTTACCGCAAAGAGACTGGGCTATTAGAGAATATTGATCTAAGGAGCTATGAACAATGCATTTGAGTGCTCCATTGCAGTTAGCAGTTCCTGCTGACTGCTCTGTTAGGGAGTATCGATCTAGTTTCAAGGAGTTAAGCTCAATAATTATTTTGAAATATTCACCTAATATGCTAGCATTGCATGCACTATAGCCTATTTAACTGTTCACTACTATTGCAATAGTATACAACATAATGTTTTATCTGTATTTTAGCTGTTATTATGTGCTACCATCAATCAAGAAAATTTGATTGTAATGTCATGTCACTGCCTGCATTTACAAAATTTAAATCAATTTTACGCTTATAAACAGAATTCACACATGCTGGCACCACCCATACGAGAATTCAGTTCATTCTATGCACAGTGAATGTGCAATTACGAGGAGCCTCGTATTGCCAGCTTGGAAGGTGGGGTTCCTGAGTTGCATAGGCGATATGGGAGGGGATGGCCCCTGCTGTAAAATGTGACCGGATAAGCGAAAAGGGGTTTTCCACACACATCCAATTCTATGAACTTAGAAGTTAGTGTTCAAAAAACACATAGCCCTGAAATTTCTCCATGGGTTTACCTATGTTAGTACTCACCACTACACAAATTTTAAATGAATAGCTTATTCCTTACGGAAGTTATGAATTGCCAAAATCAGCAAATTGGATGTGTTTTTTTTTGCAAATTTGGTCACAAATAACTTTTGAAAAATCTTGGGGAAAAGTTGCAATATAGATTGGCATTGTTATTTTAGCATAAATTTTAGGCTGTTTTCAAGCTTTCAAATTGAAAAAACCCTGTAGCTTCTGGGGGTGCCTGTGAAATTCTACTTTATGTTACAGCCATACAACAATAATATCAATATGAATATGACTGGTGAACCCGTGAATACTGCATCACATTTTAATAATGGTATGACTTATGACCAGCTACAACGTAATACAAAAGTTGCAGTTGAAATGCGAAAGTTGCAGGGTAGTAAGTTTACAATTGCAGGCTGATGATGTGGCACACTATTGCAGTATTATACTGGACTGAGGCTTTTATCATACAGAGCTCTATCCGATGTAGAAGTGCTTTGACTTTTTGTACAGTACACTGTTCAGTTGGATAGCAAAAATTGCACTGCAAAACTCATTTATATTTTGACCCCTGACTACTCCATAATAAAACCCATCCTATGCCTTCAGTTTTGTCAAACTATGTAAAAGCATTGTATAGACTTTTATGGATTTTCAGTAGCCTCAATTACTTTCTTCAAAATTTTAAGTAATGTGTCAGGCCAGTTACAAAATTATAGTACTATAATATGTCAAAAAATGACTTACCTGTATACATTGTTAAACAGATCACTGCTCCAATCACACATATCTTATAGAACCATGGCTTCCCTAATAAAAACAAGTAAGTAATTGTTTACCAAATAATTAACATGAATAGGTTAACAATTACGAGATTTACTATTGCACAGATATACATGTAGTGAAATTCATTTAGCAAAATCCAGCACAATACAATAGGGCAGCATTGAAACCTTAGAATATAGTGCACCAATAAAAAAGTACTGAAACAAGTATATGACAGCAAATTACTGTAACACAAGAAGAAGTGAATATCCATACTGTGCTGTGGAATTTCCGTAATTGAAATGCACACTAGGGATATTAACTTCTTTTTGTGTTACAATAATTTGCTGTCATAATATCTAATCCAAAACAGTCAAGCTGTAAAAAAGACTGCGGCCCTGAGAAAGGCCATGGTGAAAAAAGATGTGAAATCCAAGGTGGCGGCCAAGAAATGGCTGTGATGGTAGGTTAATGGTAAAAATTTTAATGACGACAATTCAGGTGAATTTTGTGCCAAGACCAAGCGGCACCAAATTCACTGAATTGTTGTTATTAAAATTTTTACCATTAACCTACCATTAGGGACCCGCCGATTATGCTAGCATAATTTTGAGCATAATAGGTACATAAAAGCATTGAGCATAATGCCAGCATAATAGGTTAAATATTTGTACGATAGTGTAAACTCTTGCTGGAAAAATGACAATTGCAAAATAAGATCGATATACTCTAATAGAGCAGTCAGTAACTCTAATAGAACAATCATCAAACTGACTGTTCTATTAGAGTATATATCGATCTTGTCTCTTACATGCAGGCATGCAGCAAGAATTTATTATTTGTGTTCCAGCCGCTCATTTTTTTTGTTTCTATATAGTGTTAAACTAGCAGTAGGCATTCCAGCCCGATTTTTAAATTTTGGAAAAACGGGCTTTTTATATGCTCAATAGATAGAGTATTGATCGATTGCCGATCTCAGAAATATATAGTTTGTTGGGTTGGAATTAGCTACTTTGGCATGTACAGTGCTTAAAAACTGAAAAAAGGTACATTTTTTCTCCAGGGCTCCCCACACATTTTAAAGGGGAAAATGGCACAATTGAACCAGGAAGCCATCTAACAATCTGGACTATCTTGAAACTGCAGTTGCTTCTAGCTGCAAGTTTGTACATGTAATGAGAGTAACTTCAGGTCTTATTGGATCTCAGCGATCTTTGTATACTTTGTGGTGAGCAAATATGCTTCACCTATTGCACACTTCTCAATACAATGGTGTATACCCATATAGGCAAGTGGCTATCTCAAGTTGGTAAAAACATCACGTTAACAACTTATAAAGGTAAACAACTAAAGTGGAGGTGCCACAATGATGCAACAATACCTAAGGTGGAGTTGTGGTTCAATTATGGCATTGTTATGCCAACTTTGAAGTGGTTCATACTTTTGAGCTGATGACTCAGCCAATAGAAAATTGCTCTGGAGCTGAAAATCGCTAACCCGAGCGAAGTAACTACGCACTTTAAAGTAAGCACCAGTGACTACCTTCCACCCAACAGTACGTTTTTTTTAAGTTTTAAAGTATTCTACATACATTACAAGGCTTGAAAAGATTACAAAACAACACAAAACGTACTTATATGTAACGCGCACGATAAAACTACGATTTGCATGATGATCAGCGTGTGGACAAACCCCACAGCGATTTTCATCCTCATTGGAGCTCAGACGACGGAGCAATCCCAAGTTAAACACGAGTTGTCATTTTGTGCCAGGGTTCTATTGGAGAATATACGGAGAATTTTTTTATTAAAAGATCTCGGATACTGGAATACCTACTAGTAGCAAAGCATATGAACTAAGGCATGAACATTGAACATAATCGAGTATAATAGGTAAATATTGAGTATAAATTTAAGCATAACAGGTGGATTTTTGAGCAGTGCAGCATAGCATAATAGGTAAAATTATGAGCATAATCGGTGGGTCCCTACCTACCACCACAGCCATTTCTTGGCCGCCACCTTGGATTTCACATCTTTTTTCACCATAGCCTTTCTCAGAGCCGCACTCTTTTTTTACAGCTTGACTGTTTTGGATTAGATTTCACTTCTTTTTGTATTTGTATACCCCAAAGCCAGCCTATGGCCGGCTTTAGGGCTTTTTAACCTGTCATTTTTTTCTTTACTACAGGAAGAAGAAAAGATGAAGCAGGATGATTTCTTTGTAGCTGACCTCTCTGCAAGGTGATCCTCCTAGCTGATCCCTCTACCAGATGACTTGTTTGTAACTAAACTCTCTACAAGGTAGCTTCTTCTAGCTGATCTTTCTACAGGGTGATTTGTTTCTAGCTGAATTCTCTACAGGGCGATTTGTTTGCAGCTAAACTGCTGAACTCTCTACAATGTAACTTCTTCTAGCTGAACTCTCTATGGGTGGCTTGTTTCTAGCTGATCTCTCTACAGGGTGACTTGTTTCTAGCTGAACTCTCTACAGGGTGATTTGTTTGTAGCTGAACTCTCTACAAGGTAACTTCTTCTAGCTGATCTTTCTACAGGGTGATTTGTTTGTAGCTGAATTCTCTACAAGGCGATTTGTTTGCAGCTGAACTCTTTACATGGTAGTTTCTTTGTAGCTGAACTCTCTACAATGTAACTTCTTCTAGCTGAACTCTCTACAGGATGACTTGTTTCTAGCTGATCTCTCTACAGGGTGACTTGTTTGTAGCTGAACTCTCTACAGGGTGATTTGTTTGTAGCCGAACTCTCTACAAGGTAACTTCTTTTAGCTGATCTTTCTACAGGGTGATTTGTTTGTAGCTGAACTCTCTACAAGGTAACTTCTTTTAGCTGATCTTTCTACAGGGTGATTTGTTTGTAGCTGAATTCTCTACAGGGCGATTTGTTTGCAGCTGAACTCTCTACATGGTAGTTTCTTTGTAGCCGAACTCTCTACAGTATAACTTCTTCTAGCTGAACTCTCTACGGGTGGCTTGTTTCTAGCTGATCTCTCTACAGGGTGACTTGTTTGTAGCTGAACTCTCTACAGGGTGATTTGTTTGTAGCTGAACTCTCTACAAGGTAACTTCTAGCTTATCTTTCTACAGGGTAATTTGTTTGTAGCTGAATTCTCTACAGGGCGATTTGTTTGTAGCTGAACTCTCTACATGGTAGTTTCTTTGTAGCTGAACTCTCTACAATGTAACTTCTTCTAGCTGAACTCTCTACAGGTGGCTTGTTTCTAGCTGATCTCTCTACAGGGTGATTTGTTTGTAGCTGAACTCTCTACAAGGTAACTTCTTCTAGCTGATCATTTTACAGGGTAATTGCTGAATTCTCTACAGGGCGATTTGTTTGCAGCTGAACTCTTTATATGGTAGTTTCTTTGTAGCTGAACTCTCTACAATGTAACTTCTTCTAGCTAAACTCTCTACAGGTGGCTTGTTTCTAGCTGATCTCTCTACAGGGTGATTTGTTTGTAGCTGAACTCTCTACAAGGTAACTTCTTCTAGCTGATCTTTCTACAGGGTAATTTGTTTGTAGCTGATTTCTCTACAGGGCGATTTATTTGTAGCTGAACTCTCTACAACGTAACTTCTTCTAGCTGAACTCTCTACAGGATGACTTGTTTCTAGCTGATCTCTCTACAGGGTGACTTGTTTGTAGCTGAACTCTCTACAGGGTGATTTGTTTGTAGCTGAACTCTCTACAAGGTAACTTCTTCTAGCTGATCTTTCTACAGGGTGATTTGTTTGTAGCTGAATTCTCTACAGGGCGATTTGTTTGCAGCTGAATTCTCTACATGGTAGTTTCTTTGTAGCTGAACTCTCTACAAAGTGACTTCTTCTAGCTGATCTATCTACAGGATGACTTGTTTCTAACTGAACTCTCTACAGTGTGATCTGTTCATAGCGGAACTTTCTACTGGGTGATTTGTTTGCAGCTAAACTCTTTGCATGATTGTTTCTTTGTAACTGAACTCTCTACAAGGTTACTTCTTCTAGCTGATCTCTCTACAGGGCAATTTGTTTGTAGCTGAATTCTCTACAGGGCGATTTATTTGAGCTGAACTCTCTACATGATGGTTTTTTTTTGTAGCTGAACTCTCTATTAGGTACCTTCTTCTAGCTGATCTGACTACAGGATGACTTGTATGTAGCTGAATTCCCTACAGAATAACTTACAATGTAATATAACTGAGTAAATTATGTATGGGAAAGTTATCAACTCCCAATTCCAATGTTCTACACAGACAATTCCAATTCCACAAAACACAACTTCCCATCCTCAACAGATGGACCAGTCTCCACTAATCAATCTCAGTTCACCAAATCTAGTTACCTCTGATCCCTCCCAGTCAACCACCACCACCCAAGTCAGTAGTGACAAGTGACTAGATCATGTCTGTCTAATCAACATACGTAGTATAGTAAATAAGTTAAAATTTTTCCAGGACTATGTTTATTCAAGATCCCCTGATGTTATAGGAATAACTGAGACCTGGCTGTCTAGCAAAATTTATGATAATGAAATTCTACCCTCGAACTATTTACTGATTCGCAAAGATCGTGGCTCTCGTGGTGGTGGAGTCATGCTAGCTGTCCATAATTCCAAATCATACAAAGTTTTACCTTCTCCTCCTTGTTTAGAAGTGCTTTCAGTTAGTATTGGATCAAGCTCTTCAATTATCTACTGCTTAGTATATATTCCCCCAAACTCCCCTGAAGAGTACTTAAAAGAATTTTTTAATTATCTACAGTCACTCAACAGTGCTACTGATAACTTACTACTTCTTGGTGATTTCAATTTTAGTGATGTTAATTGGGACTCCTTGTGTGGCCTTTCTCCTGCCTCAGCCAAGTTCTGTGATATTATTTTTAATTTGAATCTTTCTCAGCTAATCTGTGAACCTACTCATATTGCTGGAAACATGCATGATCTTATTTTAACAAACATTCCCGATCACATATTCATTGTAAATGTTCATTCTGTACCACCTCTGTCTATTCCCTCAGATCATTACATAATAACTTTTGATGTGCAAACTCTCGATCATTATGTACATAACCAAGCAACAACATCATTTGTCTTTACCAAAGGTGATTACAACAGTCTCTGCTACTTTTTAAGCAATTCTGACTTCACCCCTTGCCTTGAGTCTGACAATATTGAACATGTGTGGTGCTACATTAGTGAACTTATCAAGGATGGGATAAAACAGTTTATACCCACTGTTAGAGTCAATCGCTACAATCAGCCTAAATGGTTCAACTCTTCTATTAGACACAATATTAATCGTGTTCGAACTCTTAGACATAAATACAATAAGCATCCCTCTGAACAGAATAAACTCAAACTTGAAAATAACGAAACACTACTCCAAGCTGAAATAAGCAATGCTAAGGCTGACTATGAATCTACTTTGATCTCTAACTTTTCCTACAGCAACTCTAAAATCTATAAGTACATTCGAAGTTTAACAGATTCCAATTGTATTCCATATTCTGTTTATTATGACTCCATCTCTGCCAACTCTGACTCAGCTAAAGCCTCCCTTTTCAACAAATATTTTTATTCAGTATTCACCAAAGCATCAAGCCATCCTGTCCCCCCTGATGACATTGATCATCATACTAGGTTATCTGAGTTCAATATATCTGATAGTGAAGTAATTAACGTTCTTCTTAATTTAGATACCACCAAAGCCATGGGACCTGATGGAATACCACCAATTGTTTTACAAAGGTGTGCCACAGCCCTTTATCAACTTCTCTGCTATTTATTTAATTTAACGCTTCAGTTTTCATACTTGCCTAGAGACTGGAAAGTCCATAAGATTGTTCCAAATTTTAAATCAGGTGATCCCACCTCAGTGAAAAATTACCGTCCAATTTCTCTACTCAGTAATACATCTAAAGTTCTAGAATGTATCATCTACAACAAAATGGTTGATCACATTTCGGCCTACATCAACCCTGCTCAGTTTGGATTTATGCGCAATTGGTCTACTACTCAACAGCTACTTCTATTTCTACACAATGCATTTTCTTCTCGTGACCAATTTGATGCCATCTACTTAGATATCAGTAAGGCTTTTGATTCGGTTTCCCATTCTTATCTATTGTCCAAACTTCATAACTTTAACATTTCAGGTAGCTTGTGGCTTTGGCTTCAAGCCTACCTTAGTACCAGATCCCAGTTTGTTTCTATTAATAACTGTTATTCTGATCTTTTATCTGTTGAATCTGGGGTACCCCAGGGCAGTATTCTCGGTCCACTTCTCTTTATCATGTTTATGAATGATCTACCTAATTCTATTACTGACAGTGAGGCTTTACTCTTTGCAGATGACACCAAATGTTTCAGGCACATTAAAACACCTGGCGAACAACTGTTACAACGTGACATTGACAACCTCTTTAGCTGGAGTACATCCTCTAATTTACATTTTAACTCATCTAAAAGCTGCCATTTATCTTTTAACTGGAAGTCTCCTACATCATATACTATTAGTGGTAACATAATCATTACTAAACAATCACATAAAGATCTCAGAGTTACATTAAGTGATAATCTTGAATGGAAAACTCATCATGACATTATTTTAAGTAAAGTTTATAAGACATTGGGTCTTGTACGAAGAACCTTTAGTTCATTTATACCACCACTGGCTAAAGTTAAGCTATACGTATCTCTAATCAGGTCTCAGCTCATGTACTGCTCCCCTATCTGGCGTCCATATTTAGTGAAAGACATCAGTAACCTAGAACATCTTCAGAGACGAGCCACAAAGTATATTTTGAACGATTACATTTCCGACTATAAAGCTAGACTTATCAAACTAGAGCTTCTCCCATTAATGTACACCTTTGAACTTTCAGACATCATGTTTTTCATCAAATCTATCAAAAATCCAACCAGTAGTTTCAACATTCACCATTTCATTTCCTTCTCTACCAGTGCCAGATCAGGAGGCTTCAAATTACATCACAATCCCTCCACCACTAACAAGCAATGACACTTTTACTTTGTAAGGATCTGTCGCTTATGGAATGCGCTTCCATTAATTGATGTTAATCTGTCTATTGACACTATCAGGTACAGAGTCAAGTCCCACTTCTGGAATCATTTCATTCATAACTTTGACCCCCTCAACCCCCATACACTGCACTACCACTGTCCCTGTAGTCGGTGTGTTACTGATCATTTCTCGATTAACTGTTTTAGACAATTTATCATGTGTTCTTTTATTATTATTTTATAATTACTACTTTTGGCTGTAGGAACAAGCCTACAGACCTTTAGTACACCATGTGTATTGTCAATTCTTGTATCTGTGTGTGTACCTAAGCTCATGCTTGTATGTGTGTACTATAAAGCATTAATAAATAAATTAAAATGCAGCTGAATGCTTTATTAGGGTGACTGTTCTATTAGAGTATCTCGATCTCGCATTTGCTGCACCTATTTGCCTTTCGAATCATAACTCAGTGATTTGTAATCTGATTCTTCTGTACTACTGCAAGGACTTTCTATGATGATTATTCCAGCTACATACTGATTTTCAGCTCGTTGCTCTAAGCTAGGGTCCGCAACGCGAAAAATCGATATCCTCCAATCAACTACCTAACTATTGTCATGTGTTAGACTAAGTGTAACTTGAATAACACCAGCGTGGCAGCCAAGTTTGTCACTTTCTTTTGGTAGAAAACGATACAAATGTCTTAAAATCACGTGATTTTTCGTTGCAGCAGTTCGTAGGATTCTTCGTATGTCACGATATTCACTCTCAACATTGTTCAAGTAGTCTATCATCAACTCGAAGTATTGGTGGTTTGATTTTATTGGTCAGTTTCTGGTAGCAGCACGATCTGTGCAGCTTTTTGGCGACAGACAAAATGTTTCTTCCTCTGGAGCACAGGACAAGCAGAGCAGCAACTGCGCCGTGGGTCAGCAATGACCAGTACTAGGTAAAGTACCTGCATGCGGAGTATGGTTATAATTGAAGCTTGTTAGCCATCTGGCTGAGCCATCAATATGCTGAAATTCGGCCAAAATGACGCGATTTTTGCAAACAATTACCAGAATAGTTGATACATCAGTGAGACAGTCTCAAACAGCAAGGATATGAAGCTTATAAACACCTAACAATACGGCTATCTCGCCCAGTAAACGCATAGAGCAATCCAACGCATGAAATAGTCTGGTCCCCTCACATAAGAAGAGACATTGATAGGCTTGAACGAGTACAGAGGAAATCTGCCAGATTCATTATGGCTGACTTCTCGCGTTTCAGCAGCGTAACTAACATGCTCATTGACCTTAACATTCCCAGCTTAGAACACCGCAGACAAGTATCTAGTATCACCCTCCTCTACAAAATTGTTCATAAGGCCAATGAAATTTGATTAGCAGTTTCGCGTCATCGCCCGCATGCTTTTGATACACCCGCATGGAATTTCATTATTGGTATTTCAGATTGAAATACTCTAATAGAGCAGTCACGTTTACTCTAATGGAGCAATGAGCTATACTCTAATGGAAAAATCACTTGTTATATGGGTAACGTATTTTAGCTATTTAATGCAGGAGTAGCTAATCAATGTAGACTCACTTTTTTGGCAGAAATCTTCATGTTTGGGATGTGTGTTGTGCCTTTTGGAAAATAATGAATAATAACCGCCCGCCCGCATCAAATTTTCAAAAATCTGAGCGAGAAACTGGTAATCAAGTTTCATTGGCCTAATCTCATTGATATATCCCCAGTTGATTTAATCCCTGTCACTTCTAACACCAGAGGACATGATCAAAGATTTCATCATATCTATGCAAGGACCAATCAGTACAGTAATTCATTCTTCCCTAGATCAATTAGTCTGTGGAATTCACTCCCATCTGACCTAATCCAACAACAATCATTACAAATTTTTAAGTACCAACTGAAATTATTATTACTTTCCCCTACCAATCAGTAATCCCATAATCAATCATATTGTAAAACATTTTGTATGCATGTTTCATATGTGCGTTAATCCTCAAACTGAGGCTGCACATTTTTGGAGAATAAATAAAATAAAATAAGCATTCACGTGATCGAAATTCCAATCGCGGAAATACCCATGAAATCGCTTTCATTTCTGAATAGGAACCATGTAGTGTGCTCCTTTTGTAAATATTTGTGTTAATTGTTCACTCAGGCCTGGTCTGGGCCAGTGCAGGTGTGTTTTATGCTGTGATGGCATCATAGGGAGGGTCTTAGACTGCTGGGCTAATCGAGATGCTGAACCTAATGCACACAAACTGATTGTTCACTTGATTCGAAGTGATTTTAAGGTCATTGGAATAGATTATGGTTGTATTTCCGAGATTTGAATATTGATCACGTGAGTGCTGGTTTCTGGCCTTGTGAAGGAAATAATAATAATAATAAAAATAAAATAAGACAGCTCCCTATGATTTGTCTTTTCATAGTATGGATGGATGCTTGAAGCTTTCACCATGGAAGAAATGGTAAACTTGGAACAGCATTAAATGTCTCAAGTGTTCAATTTTATCCCCCTCCCACAATTGCTAGCTATGTCTCATCGCCTAGCTAAGTTTGGTCATTAGCTATTATGAGATTTTATCTCTCAATGTTGAATGGTTGTTTAGAAGTTAATAAATGAACTTACTTACATATAGTTAGGCATAAGGAAAGGAAGACTAGATGGGGTACAACCAATGTCAAGTGAAGGGGGTTTAATAACCATTTTACTTCACAGTTCTACAAGACACAAGTAAAAGAAGAAAATTGAAAGAACATGATTTACAAAAGATCAAGAAACTCTAATAGAGCATTCAGCTAACTCCAATAAAACAGTCAGGATTGTAAGAATAAGAATGAGCTGCCCATCCACATCAGTTTTTAGGATAACTTTCTGATCTGAAACATAAAATAATTAACAATGGCTTAACCATAAAAGCCATCAATCCCTCATATCCCAGTTCTGACCATCCTCAATTCATGATAACTCCAAGCATATTCTGTCCTGAGGCTCCAGGGATATTATGCATAGAACATCGATATCTCCAGTGTTCTAGATATAAGACCCATTCCTCAAATCCCATGTAGTCTGCATAATCAAATGGCTGCAGGTTCGAAGCTGCCAAGGTCCAGGCCAGTGGTGGATTTTTCTATTCTCTCCAATTTTCAAACATACTTAGCTAGTATACCAGGCTGTAGGACCAGGTGTCTATAGACCTGCTGTAAAGCCTTAACACATTAATAAATAAAATAAAACTTATATGTGAACTCACAATTGTGCAAGCTGTGATGTTATGCTGCTCATTCTGTGGGTGGAAGCTTCTGAGGATCTACGTATAGTAGTGTTTTACTGCATGGGTATCATCTCTATGAATTGTTATTTAAACACATAACAAATGTTACCATGTGTGGTTAAAAACATTCTGCTGGGCTTGCCCATCTGCTGCATTGTTGCAGTGATATCATTGATTATGACTGATATATCCGTTGTTGTTCTTTTGATCATGACTATTATAACTTTTGCACAAGGAAGTTTTCGGTATAATTCAAGCCACTATTGCATGACATTTCAATCCAATACAACATTCTGTGATCTTCAGCTGTTAGTGCTTTTTCTGGATATTTGAGTATGCCATAAATCGTGAAAGACGTTTTGTGTGATATAGCTACAGTTTCAGCTGCAACTAAATCACTTTTATCAATTCTTGAAGACATCATCAGTTCCAGTACGTCTTGTCATTCAAGCTTGTATACAGCACAACTTCCACACCTTCAACAATACTTTCTTCCCCAGATCTGGCTACACCTCAGCCATGCATAGGCAGCTCATTTCTATTTCCTCCATCATTGATGACACTTTCAGCAGTTACCAGTATTCACAATTCCAATAGGTGACATATCAATGCATTTAGTTATGTATATAGACAGTGAGATCTGATCATACACTAAATTCAATAGGGGTTCAATACACTTTTCGACATGGTTGGTGGCTTTTATCATCGAAACCTACAATTGAATATCGCACACCTTTGTTCTTGAAACTTCAGAGTACATGCATTCAAATTCATCTTTTGTATAATGATATTCATTATTACCCTTAGTAATATTACTGCTATGTATGCATTTTATAATGACTTCAAGTATAGCTCACTATATCACCATGGAAACAACATAATTTTGGTTGTGTACTTGAGCATGCAAATGATGACCACATAATGGCTTTTCAGGTTGTATATATATTAAGAAATGCTTTTCTAGTGTCCACAATAAGCTATAGATATATGTATATGACCGGATGTGGTCTTATAGCCTTTCCAATTGCATGTACTTGGCAATCCATAACTTGACTTGTGAGTATGGTACCAGCTTGAACTTTGATCACTTTACACTCCTAACATAGCACTATTCCTGGCATGGATGTAATTTTAAGACAATAGGTTAAACACTTGATGAGTTACGATAGTTATGATTCGTTAAACTTGGAAATTCAGAAAGACTATATTATAAAATCCCTTTTTGCAGATCCGGTCACATATATACATAGCTATATGTACTGATATTGTGATTGCCACATAGTTCAGATTTTTTGTACATTTCCTTGTCATGAAGCCATGATAATTGAAAGGCTTCTCTAAAGGAATATAATACTTTATATACAGTAGTTGCTCCTTGTGGTGACATTTTTTAAAACTGTGACTTCTCATGTGTGATTAAATTTGTGATTGTTACAAAAGAACGCTTGTGGTTGAAAGAATTTGTCCCCTGGTATGTGGCACACCTGTATTTGTAATGGAATGATTATTAGCTAACTGTAGTGAGCAGTGTTATTAGCTACTGTATGTGTAGATTTAAAAGTGTAGCTTTAAGACAAACACTTTGGTTTCACAAACTAAGTGGCCTAACTGGTATGATGTTATTTAGTCTGGGATGGTCATTGTGAAAATGTCTTTTATGGTGCTGGTTTTAGCATCCCTAGATATTTATGTGAATGAATGATTATCTGCACAACAAGATGTACATAGTCTATTATATTACTGCCGTGCTCATGCACTATACAGGACATGTACTATCATAGAATCCTTATGTTGTGAAATTTTTGTTGCAAATTAGATTTGTAATTGCATAGCTTCAGAACTCTGTGTTGTATGATGCAATATTTATTAAAGCTTGTTTTCTACATGTCAATGATGTCATACCATGCATTGCAGTGGGTGTTTACTGGGAATATTCCATGAGGTACTGTAACTGTTGTTTGTTATCCTTTTTCAACCTCTATCCTTACCATTACTAATTTTAAGTACATTATGCACAAAAGCACTTATAATGTGACTACAACACTGATGTACATGTATACCTCACAAGGAATTATGTGGCATTTGGTTTAAAAATAAATTAATGTGATATGCATTGGACACCTTCAAGAGCATTTACCACAACAGTGTGTGCATTCCTAGATCACTTTTTCTTTCTTTTGTGTTTTGGTGGGGAAAAATCTCTCATAGCTCCCACCAACAGCCAGTTTGTTCTGAATCCCTAGATTTTGAGGATGGTTTGAACGGTTGCAAACTAGCCATGAACTTGTTTCTTCATGTTTTGTGCACTATAGTGTGTACTCGTTGAGCTGGATCCTCAAAAACATTTAATAACTCATGGGTGCAATTACACACAATCTTTTGAAATTTGGCTCATCTGTAGTACTGCTTGACCTGCTAAAAACATTTCAAAATCTATTCATTCAAATGTCTGACATAATGTTTACGGCCAATCAAAAATTTTACAATACATTTCTTATGTGGAAGCCATAAAAACGCAGTGCCCATTACCTCCCTTTCCTGACTTCTTAACTGTTGTTCACGCCTTTGCTGTCACCATTAATCATCTGATCAGCTGAAATGTTTACTCTCTTGAGAAAAATCCTTTTTAAAATTTTTAGCTGTCTTTCAGGATCAAGTTCAACTTGTACATACTATGGACTCATTAAAATATTCTTTCGAGTACAGAAAGGTGAACACTTTCTATTCTATAATGTATTTATTTTATTTATTATTTAGGCACTATCAAGCTACAAATGCAAGTAATACAGACTTTCCCAGCTGATCGCACTTGTCTGTCAAGTGCCCACACTGATTACTTGTTCACACAACACACTACTGGTATCGGAAATGCTTTAAGACTGGTTTTATAGAGCCAGTTCTAATTAAGATAGACACTAGACAGCTACATATGCACACATTACTATATACGTGTATGCTTGGGATAGTAATTAGTGAGTTCTTGACTCCTCCACAACAAGTCATAAGAGTTTATCCTGTTTTACTTACATCACTAAAGAATTAAAGCCTCCGTTGGCTAGAGTCGCTAGACCTCATATCTTCTCTGTAAGACTGTAGCCTAACTGGTAAAACAGATACTAAAGCCACATTTAGTATACAACACATAGGGCTATACATTGATACGATCTGATTTTATGATTGCCACATAGTTCAGATGTAGTAGTCTGGTACATGACAGACCCTATCCACTGGGGCTTATTGATTATAGAGGATTATATATTATAATCTCTAATTGATCAGCCATGCACATGCAGTGGATAGGGTCTGCATTGTTATGTACATTTCCTTGTCGTGAAGCCATGAGGATACTTTTGAAACTGAAACCATAATAATTGGAAGGCTTCTCTAAAGGTACTTTAAATATCTGCTCCTTGTGGTGACATTTCTTAAACTGTGACTTCCCATGTGTTGTGAGGATTATAAAAGGACTCTTGTGATTGAAAAGATTTATCCTCTGGTATGTGGCATACTTGTAATGGACTGATCAATTGGAATTTGTTGTGATCAGTGTTATTAGCTACTATATGTGTTGATCCAAAAGTATAGCTTTAAGTCAAACACTTTGGCTTAATGAACTAAGTTGCCTTGTTGACATTATGTTATAATTATGTTGCTAATATTCATTCATGATTTATCTGGGATTGTGATTATGCAAGAGTCTTTTTGTGGAGCTGGTATTAACATCCTTATTTTTATGTCAATGAATAAAAGTTTTTCTGCGCAGCTAGATGCATGCTCACAGAAGAGAAATACCTGGCCTTTGTCAGTAGTCAAAACCTACACTATAATTACATGTATAGTGTATCAAAATAGAATCCCTATGTTGTGACATTCTTACCTCAAATTATACAGCTGCTATGCAACTCTGTACTGTATGATGCAATATTTAAATTAAGCCTGTTTTCTACATGTCATACCATACATAGCAAGTGGGTATATTATTTGGATAGGTACAGTAACTATTTTTTGTCAGTACATAGTTACATTGTTATCCTCAAGTGTTTGTGATAGTGTTGTACATAAAATCCTTGTAATATGACTATAACACTATTGTACATACCTCACAAAATCTTGTATGGTTTGTGGTTAGTGCAAGCTTTAAATACGTTAATGTCATAAAAACATTAGGTATTGGACATCTTCAAGGGTATTTAACATGTTAATGTGTAGTAAGTCTCTCACATGTATGTTATAAACACATCATCAACAGTCATGCCATCAATACAATACTATACACTGTACATATGTAACCTGGAGTGTATCCACCATTATTTATCTAGGTCCAGTCATTAAAACCCTATGCAATGCATACAGTTTGCAAAACCAATTGTTTAAAAAATTAATGCTTTACAACACATGGCTGAAGGTCTGTAGAGCACTGGTCCTACAGCCTGTTTAAAGATATTGTACTAAATATGTTTGGTTAGGTAAAGAAAGGAGAAAAAATCCATGACTGGACCTGGGCAGCCTCAAACCTGTAGCCATCTGATTTATGCATTTGCTGGAGTATTTATGCCTAGGAGGCTTCATATACTGTAGTCTCATTTCCAGGCTACTTTTCCCCTACTCTATTTTGGTGGGGGAAAATGATCTGGTGTAACTCCAATAGCCAGATTTTGGGGATGGTTTGATGAAGCGTTGAAAACAAACCATGAGCAAAGCAAATCTTATGTTTTTTAATGTTTAGTGCAACAGTCATAGTAATCAGATAATTATATTGCTGAGCTTTCCCTTTGCTCAAAAATACAAAAGGGAAAATATGGTTTGGGACACAATACTAGGCTTTATGTACATACTAGTTAAATAATGCTAAAATTTACCACATCGCAGAAAATTATAATTGTGTACACAACGCATACTCATGATTTCTCGTTAACTTTCATGATCAATGTCTGATATTTTGTTGCATCATTTATTGTGTAGTTTTGTGTGGAATTTAAAGCTGCTTGTGGAGTTACTACTGACACATTTCCCAAAAGTAAACGTTTATCAAGGTACATATTGAAATCATTGTTGGTGCTATATGTGCGGATATCTTTAGCTACATGATTACTTCCATAGGTAGAAATCTGTACATGTGCTAGACTCATTAAAACATTTTTCCTACTAGTACGGAAAGGTAAGAACATTCTTGTAAAAAAAAATTATATTATGAACTGAAAGTATCAAACATCTGGTTTGCTTATTATGTTTAGATTTACAGTAAAGTCTACATATGTGTAGAAATATTTATCTGTTTGGTTTATTTGGTCTTATATGCAATGAATAATAACACCTTTTAGATTGTATGATCAGAATGACTTCAGATGGTACAGAATCTTTGAGTTTGGCAGCTATCAGAGCATCTGAAGAACGTAAGGAAACATCAGTACTATAAATTATACAGGGTAGAATGCAGTACATTTATGAAAATCGTATGGCTTTTATGCCAAATATGGCTAAACCAATTTATAGAATGGCTGAACTTTTATGCATATATTGGATTCCTTGTGTCACTTTTAGTGATACAGGTTAACTTAATTATTAAAGTGTAAGGTAGATTTTTAATACCAATGGTTGCTATGAGTTGCACAGTTTAATGATATACAGATTGTTCAGAGTCTGGTGTAATGTTTTGATAAGTCATTGTATGGTACATTACATGTACACACAGTAGTATATGCTTATCACACATACATACTATATGGTCCTAGCTGTGCATATAGAGTAAACTATTAGTATGTACTATATACAGAAATAATTAGCTGTATTGCCACACAGAATACACAATGTTACAGTACATGTGATTAATACAGTACCTACATGGATTGACCATCTATAATTATGAAACTTCAGTTAGTAGCCACCTCTTTATTTGGACTGCCTCTTGTTAGTGGCCATCTCTACTAAGTCCCAAAATACAACTAAGGTGTATATTTGTGACCTTGTTAACTAGGCTACCTATTAATAAGGCCACACTTATGCATTGTCCATTTCACTGTATGTTGTATATACTGAAGTACCTGTTAGAGGAGCATTATAGACAATAACAGTCACTTGATATTGAAGCTTACTAGCTGCTAACTAAGGAATGAAGGAAATTGCCTATATCGTATGTCCATGTGACTGCTGTAATCACAAGCTGATGGCTGGTTTTTATATACCACTAGGATCCATTAAAGAGGTTGCTGAAACCAAACAGGCCATTTTAGAGAGCACACTTAGTTTTCAAACTGACATCAGAAAGTGCTTTGAAGAAGCCACTGAAACTTAGAATTTTCTCTGATAGGTCACAGTGATCAAGCATATGTAATATCTACATTCACACCTGAATAACTACAGGCAAACCACATAAGGAGATGCAGTATTATATATGAATGCCACCTGGCAACAATTCAATGAATCACTAAAGTTTTTGCACAGTTAATTATTGTATATGACATTCAGTTTTGGTATGTATGTAAACCAGAAATAACCATCACTATTAAAACCAGGTGTCCAGCACTTGACAGCCAGTAGTAACAAGAGTATCTCATCTAGTCTAGGAAGAAAAAGTATAAGTAATCACCACATACACTGTGTTAACCCTCCAATGCTAACTGGAAAATTTATAATAACAGTACTTTTATGTTAAAAAGAATGTTGGTTTTCTTGACAGTCATAGAAATAACAAGCAAGTTAGGCTCAGCGTTGTTATTACATACCTGTACTGTGTACCAATTAATGCCTAGCTTTACATTCCACAAATAATTTACAAGGGCTTCTTAACATGATTAACTGCACTTCAGTGGGCTAATATTATGTTTATAGTCTGCTTGTGTTACATGAGAAAATTTGTCACATTAGTGTAAAGCACTGTAAGTGCGAGGGACTGTCCTGTCATTAATTAAACTTGCATAATATGACTACTGCTTGATGATCTCAGTGGAGTGACAATGTAGAACTGTCATACTATTTGTGAAGTGGCACTCTTTTATTGGCAATTCTAATGTGAGCAGTACATCTGTGTGATAATGCATACTAAGTAACACTTATAATGGGACTTACAGTAAGTAAGCATTGATTTGTATATTGGATTCATGAAGGCTAATAGTGGCCTTTACTTCACAAAAAAAATAAAGCAAAAATGTGATATGATGTCTACAGGCATTGTAAGATCACAAATGGTTTCTGTTTACTGTAAATGCAGCTTCAGCAGGACTTCTGTGTGCACGGTCTTCACATGACAATCACATGTATGACAATATTTTTATTGGTGTGGCATTTTTATTGGTGTGGTTATATACGTATATTGGAATGATCACGTGGACAACATACTACACCAACTGAACTTCTACAGTGCAACTTTTACTGATATTGAACAGTACTGCGATTAAATATGTTTTTTAAAGTCATTTGGTAAAACAAACTGATGTCATTGCATGTACAATGCAAAGCAGCTATGTACCTGGTCAGTAAACTAGAGTTTGTTTTATCTATAGAAATGCTAGTTATCTTTCCACTCTGTTCTACTTTTCTTCTTCTTTATTGACATGTCTTCACAACAACTGCAAGACACATTATAGTGTGGCACAACATCTGTGTTGTGTCACAACTTTAGACTACCTCAACTGCAGGTTAATATAAGTTGGCAAAGATGAAGCAAAGTTATGTGTGATGTTTCAAACTAGTGTTGCTATCTAACAAGCAATTGATGGCAATTTGTCATGATGATCTAACACAATGACATCACAGTTGAGTCTACCCAGGATCAGAGCAAGATATTATTTAATCAATGACCCTTCATGTGGATTATGGCAGACCTAAACAATGACATCAAAACCTGCATCTTAGCCAGAATTATCATAAATGCCATTTTTCTGCAAACAAGATAGTGGTTGGAGATGGACTCTTGCTATATACCAGTAGCTGAAAACCTCGTATTATGTGTTGTCCATCTCATGCACCTCTGCACACTTCTCTTGATCATGTAATACATGTTATAATTATGTACTGTATGGTAGGGATCATGGCGTTTTCTTCCCAAATGTTTCCTACATACCAGCTTGGTAGTTTTGGTTAGGCAATAAACAAGCCCTTAAAAGTCTTCAGAGTGATTTTCTTAATATTATTGAGTTGAATTCTTTACTAAATGAATGTCTGCCTTTTTACGTGATGCCTCCACTGAGCCAAACACAACTCGACTACAGAATTGAAACCTCTATGGGCCTGATATCTTCATTGTTGAACATTGCTTAAGCCTGAGACATGGCTTTTCAGCAGCTATACAATGTATGCCTGATGGACTTATCTTAGCTTTTCTTCCATTGTTTTCCATTTCTTTCTCCAACACCCCCTAGGTTTGATTCATGGTACTGTAACTTGTCATAGCTTCAGCTCTTTAATTTCTTTTGTGTGACTGCACATACTGCAAAGGTTCTTCTTGTACTGCTCTTTGTTTTTAATACAGGAATATAGCTGAAAACATAGAGCAACGACCATTTCACATTGATAATAAAATTTCTATCAGGCAATGTTTAGTCACAGTTTTTGTGTCTGGTGCATAGATGTGGTATGCAATAGTTTACCAATAAAGAATCTATCTATTAAAAGAGTAAACAGAAAGTGTAAGGAAACTTTGAAACATATGCACATTTAATTTTGAGCAGGTAGTTATCATTGAAACTAAAAGCAATGAAGCATAGGAAGTCATCTACATGAGCTTGCAGCTAAACTTTTTGATATTTAATCCCTAGTGCTGTTTACTGCTGAAGTAGAGATTAAATATCATTAGTATACACTGTAGCTGACACCTGCCTTGTTTATTGCTTTTTATTCTATTATCTCTACTCAAATGTAACACTTTTAAAAAACTTTTGCGACAACATAATCATGAATAAGAACCCTAACTTTAAAAAAATAAAAAGTGTGCTACCTATTCTGATCCCACAAGTTCCAGGGTATTATATCAACTTATGCACCATCCTACATGATTAACAGTTGCGTACTAATGAGGTTCACTCTTGCAGGGTCTGAGAGCAATCTCAATGTCTGAAAGTCATTCAGCTGTCCAGTACATTAGTAGCCTCCCTTTCCTGTGCATTGGAGCCACTCATTAGTCTTATTTTTGTGCATTTATGCCGCTGCAACTGTGTGAATTTTCAGGCCTATTTCAGGGGGCCTACTTTTTGATCAGGTGCACATGCTCCCAGCCCCCTGTTCTACCACCCTTACCAGGAAGAGTTACATAACGGTTGATAACATGGATGCCAAATAACTAGGAAGTGTTACATAACAGTTGGTAACACACACACACACACACACACACACACACACACACACACACACACACACACACACACACACACACACACACACACACACACACACACACACACACACACACACACACACACACACACACACACACACACACACACACATGTTTGGGATTTGCCTGATATGTACACCCATTCCCTCCTCAGGCCCTGTGCACCCTCAGGCATCGGGTGCACAAATTAGACAAATCCCTCACTGCTGTGTTACACCTACAACACGTAAACATTAGTACAAACCATGCTAAAAGTTCTAGCATTGAGATAAATCGATTCATTCTGGAAAAACACCATAAGGACAACTGAAAGTTTGTTACACAAAGGTTCAGGAATAATGCACATAATATTCCAAAAGCATAATGCTCAGTTCTAATAGCCTTTCTTTCATGCGAAGCAAATCCCCAACTTCGTCGCCATCTTTGGTCAACAGTGTCATATTTTATTGCTGTATTAGACTGTAAGCAGATACACAACATACGGCTTTAGTGAATAATGTGAAGCATCCAATGAGAGTCCACAATTGATTCCTATACATTTGTATGCACAGTTGAAGCTTGCATGGGGAATTGGTTTAAAATGTGCTCTGTTAGACAATGTGACCAGTCAGATTAGTTGTTGTTGCTGAAGATAATTAATTGTTGTGATGACATCAGCAGCGTTTTTCATGAATAAATGGGATGGGAACAGTGCATGACTGTAGAAGGGTATTCTAATTTGACAATAGCAACTGTTAGTTTGGTCAACAGATCACTAGATAATTACAGTGCATAAATTCAAGGAAGGCTGCCAACATTTATTTTAATGAATGATCACCAAGGTACTTGTACTGTGATTTATTCTGCATGAGCTACTGATACAGTGTATTTGCTGATCACTCGACAATACAATGGAGTCAGGAGTTGTGGTCGAAGTAAACGGTGATGCACTATGCACATTATGTAACCATAGTGAATAATTGGTGCAATATTGATGTAGAAAAACTAAAAGATGATGGAACATTTGATACATGGCTAGAAAACAGCATAATTGGTGATTCTAGTCTTGAGGTTGTGTTGAACATCAAAGAAGTATCGTGCAAGTGGTTGTGTTAGCTGGTAATTCCAATCTAACGCATACTTCACTAGTAGATACAAAAAGTGTGTGCTGTTTGTTGACTGGTGAAATCCATTTTACAATCCTACAGTGATTGTAGAACTGTATAGTATGTACTGTACAGCTAAATAGTGGGTATGTTGGTTTGTACATTATGTTAAAAAAGTATATCCCACAATTACGACTGCATATGGCTACATATATAGTGTAAAACGTGAAACATGTACCCAGTGAAGGGCAAGTATTGTAGTGTGTTGGGTAAACTTCTAAATGGTCTGTCATTTCTGGCTTCATTCCAATGAAGTTGTAGTATGGCAAAGAAAGCTCCTAATTTAAAATTGTATCCCAGCTTGGTATAGTAAACAATGCTATGATGAGTGTGCATGAGTGTTGTATACTGGAATTTGCCTTTGATCTCCATTGACTTTTTTTGCTTCAGAAAGGCTTCATTGTTTTAGGTGACTGCTATATTAGAGTATTTCATGATCAATTTCTATGTGTTGAACAATTTATTAGTCATAAAATTGTGTGGCTTGTCTATTAAAATTTCTGATCACTTAATTAAAGTATTTCTCTTCTTTAATTGTATCATGGATATTGCACTTTTTCATATATGAAAACCTTTAAATTGCTTCAAACTGCCAGCGAAATTTCTGATTCTCACATACCTAATATTTCAGGTTTGGAAATTAGAGGAGTAAGTGAGCACCACAGTCAACAGCAGCTGTAGCTTCAAAATTATGTCAAAACGTGTCATTCTGGAAGTGAAATAGCCAAACTACTCTAAGCGATATGATGTGAATGTTATACCTCGCACTTGCTCTAGAATATATTAGTGACCGGACCTGCAATAACTGGATATGTGGGCACAAACTGCACCCCAAAACATAACAAATCATATCTCAGTAGTGGATGCAATCTGTAACTTGTATTATAAAGCCATTTACATGCTTGATGTGAGCTGAAAGTTTCATAGCCACACAAATAATGGAATTGAAATTACAGTTACTGTAGTTATGAGCCATGAAAATTTGAATAAGTAGGTAAATTTTATGCGCTCACACGCCTTATTATCGCAGGCCTAGTCACAGTTGTTGGTAAGAGGACAAACATTGTTGCAGCAGTTGGCCAACAAGGATGCATTGAGAAGTAGGTAGTGAGGCTGTAGAAGGGACAATATCCAGTCCACCACAGCATGAAAGTGATGAGGGTAGCTGTTATTCCACATGTCGAAAGGCAGGATTACCAAAAACTTCAGGAAGGAAGCAAAGACTATTGTGTAAGTAGTTTGTAAAGATGACTGAATAACTCCAGGCAACAGGGATGCTTTAAGCTGCATGTAGTTTATGCTGAGTTACCACAGTTCTTGAAAGGAATCTATTTCTAAAATGTCTAACTGCAAAAGTTGAGAAACTGAATTGATCCTGATAAATTAAATGCAAATAAAGTTATAGTCCATAAAAGAACAGTTAGTGAAGATGAAGTCTATAATTTCTTGCATGAGCATTAGGAGCTGGAGCCACTTGTTGACTATCAACACATTATACAGTACTGTAATACAGACCACATGTTTCTGCTGCAGCCACCACATGAGAACAAAATTAATTCTGACTGATTTAAATTGTGGGCATCAATCATCACACTGGTACCTGTAGTCTGAAGATTTTACCAAGTGGGGAGCTGATCCTGATTTTAATTTAATCATTTTGTTTTTATCATCAAAGCGGTGCAGACACGATGGCATTAGCTTCAGACACCAGAGAAGTATATTTTTTTCCAAATGCCTTCAACAGTTGTGTAAGGTATCAAGACCGTATACATTATGCCCATGTGGAGACTTGAGTGTATTTTATAGACACATGAGTTTGTCGACTACCTGCTTCCTGTCTTCCTTACTAATCAATGAACTGTAAGCGGTGATGAAAAGCACTTGGCACTCTTTGCTTTACTGGACAAAAGTACTATGCAATGAATGCATCTGTTACGGCTTAAAATAACCTGCAGTCTTCTACCTGGGGATTTTCTCCTTGTTCAAACGTCAATGCATCCTTGTTAACCTGCCAACTCACAATCAATCCTATCTTTTGTCAGAGCTACTTCATTGGATGAAATTAGTACAATATCACTTTCTACAATCCTGGTCATTTTAATTGTGATAATGGTGATTATAAAGCAATGTTGTATTTCAATTTGTCTGTGATAAATACAGCTGTAATAGTATTACACTACTGTATCAGCAGTAGTTATAAAGCGTCTTTTCCTTTACCTGTATGTTGTTGTCTTGCCTATCCACCATGTTCTACCCGTTGTACCATTTATGTATTGTCATTTTGCATGTATACATTCCCTCCAGTAAGGTATACCCTTTTATCAATTTTAATATGCTATAAATTAATATTTTGTATTTATTTACCTTATTTAGAATGTGCTAGTAAACCCATAATGAAAGATCTGAGCAACCTTGTGACGCCTGAATATGCTGCAAAATGGAGGGCTATTGGTGCATTCTTAGGCCTAACAAATGGTAGGCTAGACATCATAGATAGTGACAATCACAGTACTGAAACTTGTTGCAATAAGATGTGGCAACGGTGGCTTGATACAGAAAACAACGCAACATGGGGTAAAGTAGTCGCAGCAATTGATGCTGCCAGGATACCTGCCAACACCCAGGCTGTTCCTCTGCCACATGAAGTGGTAGACATTGTCAAGACAATGTGTATTAACAAGCGGTCTAAGATTAGTGAAGATGATTGGCCACCATATCAACCTGAAACTTATACAACTGTTGCACTTATACATCATAAAGAAAAGATAGCCTTTAAAGAAGCTGTTCTTGCTATTGCAAAGAAAGCACACAAAGGAAAGGTTAAGTCACCAGGCAGTACCACAAATGATAGCACTGATGAAGTAAAGTCTTTGTCTTGCTCAACAAAAGATTCATATCTTTCTAGATGCAAATACATTAAACAAGTTTCTGACATCTTTCCAGTTGACAGTACCTCTCGATCCTACACGGTGTTGATTGAAGGTGCACCAGGAATCGGTAAAACAATTTTGACTAAGGAAATTGCATTTCTCTGGGCAAATGGTACAATACTGGAAGATACAAAGCTGCTGATTTCAATATACTTACGTGACCCTAGTGTGCATAAAATTTCAAATTGTACTGACTTTGCACAATATATCACAAGCACAAGTCTACAAAATATGATGAACAAGTGCTTAACTAACTATCTCACTGATACATGTGGAACAGATATAATGTTTGTGTTTGATGGATATGATGAGCTACCAGAATCCTTGAGGCAAGAATCTTTCATAGCAAGTATAATAAACCGCAAAATGTTTCCATGTAGCAAAATAGTAATTACATCACGTCCATCAGCTTCAGCACGACTTCACAAAAAGGTGGAATGTAGAATTGAAATTTTAGGATTCACTGATGATGATCGAAGAATATACATAACACGAGCTTTAAATAATGATCTAGAAAAGGTCGAAAAAACCTTTGCATACCTAGAAGATAACCCAGTCATCAATAGCTTATGCTACATCCCATTGAACATGTCCATATTTATTTGCTTGCTGAGAAGCTCAGTTCAGAGCGAATTTCCCACAACTCAAACAGAAATTAACAATCGGTTCATCTGTATGACTATCTCAAGGTATTTTTTGAGAGAGGAGAAGGAAAAACTTAATATAATATCATTATTTGACATGCCAGCAGAGCACATGGGGAAACTGAAAGAGCTGTCTAAGCTTGCATTTGATCTTCTTGGTAATGACAAAATTGTTTTTAACTACACAGACATCAAAATCAAATCACAACTGTTCTCAAAGAATTTAAATGGCTTGGGGTTATTAAAAGCTGTGAAGCATTTTAGTTTTACAGACAATTGTGAACAAGTTTCCTTCAACTTTTTGCACTTCTCCTTACAAGAATTTCTTGCTGCTTTTCATGTTGCATCATCACCCAACACTGAACAACATAGAATCATGAATGAAAATTTTTGGAATGACAGATACCTAAACATGTGGATTATGTATTTTGGCTTGACTAAAGGTAATTCACGTCCACTGCTACACTTTTTGTCTGGTAGTCGATTCAATTGGCTTGCCAAGTTCAAATTTAAGGCCAAAGATGCAATTGATGAATCTATTATCGAAGACAAAATCAAATGTCTTCACTTATTTCAATGCTTTTTGGAGGCTGGTAATGAAACTATGTGTCAGCAAGTTGGAAATTTCCTTAATGATTTTATAATTGATTTGAGTGGTCAAGCAATCACGTCAAGAGTAATGCATACCCTCGGCTTTTTCCTAACAAGATTTATTCACAAAGAATGGGAAGTTTTAAACCTGTCAAACTGTTACATTAATAATAAATATGTTAAGATCCTTTCAAAGTCATGTCTTTCAGATCAAGCAAATAATCTAAGCATCAAGATATTGGATATTTCCTCTAACAACATAACGTCATCTGCTCTTCACGAAATTTGCAAATTGGTAGTTTGCTTACAAGTTCAAAAATTAATCATCCTTAATGATAATATAAGCGATGAAGAGATTTCAGTAGCACTTTTAAATGTTATTATTGATGACGATAGCTGCAACTTTTGCGTTTCATTATCAGTTGTCAGTAGTCAGGGAACCACGAATAGTGCTAGCTTCAGCCTAGGCAGTCCTTACAATAGTACAAGCTTTGAGGACACAACGTCTGAGTACGTCATCAATTGTAAGTGTAATCAGATGTTGAAGCACATCACTAATGAAACTTACTTTTCTCATGCTCAGCGCCTTTTTTTATGGAATTCAATTTTGAGTGTTGATGATCTTAAAATGCTTGCTAGAAATAATGCAAATTTACAAATAAGCATTGTAAACACCAACTTGGATGATGGTGAACTTGATTACCTACAGTCAGAATTTCAGGAATGTCTTGCATCAAATTCATCACTTGCCAAGGAAAATGCTATAAATTATATTATGAAATCTGAGAAACGATTGTTGATATTTGGAGCAAATATTCAACATAGCATTCTCATTTTTAAGAATACTTTTACAACTCTATCACTTCTTCAAGTAACTGATTGTCAGCTTACACCTGCAGCTTTGCATTGCATAGGAGCCATCATATCTAGAAACAGAATCAGCTGGGAGATGGTTGACTTGACTAAATGTAACATTGATAATGAAGGCTTTGCAATTCTTTGTAGCTACTTTCCTAGTGTTGCAAGTGACTACATTAATGTTGCAGTCAGCATTAAAGTGTTCAACATTTCAGGTAACTGTTTGTCTTCACTTTCGGTACCAACTATTATGAACTCCCTCAGACACTGTATTGTAAATCAGTACATTTTATCACATAACAATGTACCACAACAAGAATTGTCAGATGCAGTCAACACACAGTTGCATACTCAATTTGTTTCAGCAAACTTTCTGCAAAAACACCCTTTGATAATTGTTAATGATGTAAAACAGCTGAGTACACAGTTAAAACTAAACAACAGAGATACTTGTAATGTGTATATTATTAATTGTGAGATTGATAGTTCTGTTTTCAAAACTGTATTGCAAAAACAATGGACAATTAATGAGCTCATACTTGCAAACAATGATTTCTACAAAGATAAATTACATATCTTTTCATTGTTTCTACCCAATATCCAGATTTTAAAGCTTAACATATTTCAAGCAAGTATTTCAGATGAGGTTGCATTAGAATCTCTTACAAATCTAAAGAAAGTTACTGAAGTTGAATATACATTGTTATCTCAAACAAAACTCATGTGCAATCAAACTTGTGACAAGCAAATTGATAAGATCATTTCACAAATTTCACATACTGCATCAAATACAATAAATTATTTACAGATAACTGATTGCCAAATCTCTTGCAATGAAGTGTTAGATGCGATTTTTAGTAAATGTTCATCTAAACTACAATTAATTGATTTTACAGGAAGCTCCATAAAAGACAAAGGCTGTTTGGCTTTGCACACATACCTAGCTAGTACAGAGATGCCACTGCACTTGAAAGTGTTAAACCTGACAGGCAATAACTTAACTTCATATTCCATTGATTTACTTGTGGGTATTCTCCATTCTTCGACAATAGAAAAGCTGATAATTGCTCATAACAACCTTTATCCCCAAGTGCTACACAATGCAATTCTTCAAGGAATTCAGTCCAATAGCAACATTCTTAATTTCAACAGCCATATTCCTTTAACAGTTATTACCAGTATTAGCAACAGCTGTGGGAATTTGGATCAGTCAAAAAACAGCAAAAAGTATGCATACATTTACTTTGTTAATACTACTATTACTAAACACACTATGAATATTTGCAACGAATTATCAGAAGAAAATGTATTAGTTTATAAGCTTGTTTTTTGCAATAATGAAATAATAGTGAAGAGTGATGAGCTGCTTACTCTAAGCCTTGAGCAAGATCAATATGTGAAAATCAAATCCATTAGTGGAACATGTAACTGTGAAAGAGAAGATGACCGACCAGTAGAAGTCATTAAAGGAACTAATCGTTCGGGTTGCATTTTGATATACAAAAATAAGTTACTGTGCTTCAAAATGTTTCATTGCCAAATATTTGAAGTATTAAGCCAGAGAGTAATAGATCAACTTAACTTGGACACATTGCAACTTATTAATTGTAACATACCGTCTTCAGTGGAACTTTCACAGCTGGGAAGGATTATATCAAGTTCCAAAAGGCAATGGAAATGTATAGATATTTCAGGATGCAACATTGAAGATAGAGGTTGTGGTACATTATCACGGATGTGCAAAGATTACACTAAGATTGATGATGTCACTGTAAAGGTTCTTAATCTTTCAAACAATGGGTTAACAATGGCATCTCTTAAGGATATTAGCACGATTGTTTTACTATGGAAAGTTGAGAAGGTTGTGATTTCTCGCAACAACATTCCCCAGTATGATCTTAGTCACACAATTTCTGCAATGGCAAAACATGAGATTTTTAAACAGTATTCATTTCAAATTGAAGTGGGAGCTGTGCATAAAAGCATTATCATTCATAATCATAGTAACTGCAAACAGTATCTGTCAAAAATATTGACTTTTGAGAAAGCAATGTTTGGAAAAATGATTAGCAACAATTTGATTGACAGTCAGCAGATTTTGAGATCTTCAACTATAGCACCGCCTCTTCTTGAAAGCTATAACACCTCAGCAATAGCATTGCCAGATGTACCGCAAGACAACCTTAACATTATAAGTAGTGTTACTGTTGGAATGCATGACACACAGTTGTACCTTGATTTAAAGAAAGGTATAATTCCTTATAGGAACTATCTTTACGTGACTCAAGAGGCAAAATTCATGGCACCTATTCAACATATTCATGTAATAAACAGTAACATTACAGCCGAAATTGCATGTCACATATCAGAGACAATCAGCTCTGGAAGACAACTTGAATCTATGGAGCTTGTGAGCAACAATGTGGAAGAGAAAGACATAATAAAAATTGTAACAGCTTTGCAATGCACATCAACTCTACTATACCTCTGTGTTAGCAAAAATGTTGTTAGCAACAATGCAGCACAAACATTTGCTTTAGCCATAAGTTGCAATGTTGATCTGGAGCATTTTCACCTAAGTCATTGTGAACTTAGAGAACAAGGAATGCTGACAATTATCAGATCTCTTAGATCAGTAACATCACTAAAGTACTGCAATTTAAGTGGCAATTACATCACTGATAAATGTGCTACAGAGCTTGCATCCATCATGGCGAATAATTCATTGCTTTCTCATTTGAACCTTTCAAACTGTAAGTTGCAGGAGAATGGATTGTTTTTCATTGTAGATACCTTGAAGAAAATCTTGACCTTAACTTACCTAGATCTAAGCTCAAATAGAATTAATGATGAGTCTGCTGTTCTGTTATCTAATGTGATTGACATGAATAATAATTTAAGTCACGTGGATTTAAGTAGGTGTATGCTGAAGGAGAAGGGACTGATCAAAGTAAGTAGATCACTTTCAAAATTAGTTTTCCTGAAATACATTGACCTAAGCTTCAATGAAATATCTGATCATGTAGCTCAAAATTTAGCTCCTGCCTTAAAAAATGCTAGCCATGTATTCTTGAATAACTGCAACCTGAAAAGGCGAGGGATTGAGAAGATTTCCTTAGTGTTAGAAATAGCTTCTTCGGTGAGAGAATTAGGTCTTAGTAAAACATGTTTAACTGCACCTGTAATTAAAAATTTAGCAGCAACCTTAACTAGAAACATAAATTTGAACCACTTAAGTGTTGCATCATGTGGCTTGAAGGGAGCTAACTTTCAGCCAATCTTGCAAGCCACTGAGATTTCATCATCTATTAAGTATCTGGATATTAGTGGTAATGCATTTGATGGCGCAACTAGCAGAAGCCTAGGTGAACATATCCTCAGGCATAACACACTTCAACATTTACAGATATCCAGTTGCTCGTTTAAGGAAGATGGGTTAAAATACATATTCAAGTGTTTACAGTTCAACAAGAGGAATTTCTATTATCTTGACACCAGTTACAATCACATTAGCAATGATGCAGCCTTACAATTAGAATCAACTATCACAAGCAATTATACTTTAAAACATTTGATACTTCATCACTGTGACGTAAAAGAGCAAGGGTTTGTAGCAATATCAAAAGCCTTAAAGAGCATTGGTTGCTTGCGGACTCTAAATCTGAATTACAACAAAACATCAGATAATGTGGCTTATGAGCTTGGTGAAGCTTTTGTATTGAACAGCATTTTTAGTCACTTGGAAATGGTCTCTTGCAACTTAACTGACATAGGTGTAAAAACCATTGCTAATTCACTATCTAAAATATCATCATTAACACATCTTAATATTAGCTATAATTCTATCAGTGATGCAGCAGCTGATAAGCTGGCAACTGCTCTTTCATGTAACACATCCCTGCAGCACTTGGATGTATCATATTGCAACCTTGATAGGAATGGATTTTGTATAATTTGCAAATCTCTCTTGACAACTTCCACTTTACGACATTTGAATGTGTCAGATAATAAAATAAGTAATTCTGTTGCTGAAGTTTTGACAGTAGCTCTCAGCAAAATATCCACTCTAAATTACTTAATCCTTTACAACTGTGACATACCAGAACTAGGATTTGACATATTACTGGGAACACTCTGTTGCAATAATGTTCTACATCATCTTAATGTAAATTGTAACATTATTTCAGATCAAACAGCTGCCAAAATCTGTGAGGTTATTGCTGCTAGCACATTCTTAACTGAACTAGAAATTGGCTCCTGCAATATTTCTGGTCATGGTTTTAGGTTGATAGCTGAATCATTGATGAAACACAATAAAACTTCACTAGAACATATAGATATGAGCTTCAACACAATTTTATTCAGTGCTGCTAAGTCAATTTCAACCACTCTTCATGCAAACACGTCACTGGAATATTTGGATTTATCAGGTTGCAAACTGGGTGAACGAGAATTTGCTATAATATGCAAGTCTCTAAGCAACAATGTGCTGTTAACATATTTAAATGTCAGTCACAATATTATTACCAGTGAAGTTGCAGCTGAAATTGCATCTATCATTGATGGGAATAGAACACTGCAGTATGTAAACTTTAGCAACTGTAACTTACGGGACGATGGAATTAAATGCATTGCTGATGCTCTGTGTAATGTTAAAACTCTTAGAACATTTATTGCAAGTCACAATCCTGCTATTTCAAATGACACAGTCAAGCATATAGCAAATATTATCACTAATAACACTTTTCTTGAACACTTTGATCTGTCAAATTGCAATTTACAAGAAGCAAGTACCAGTGTTATCAGTCAAGCAGCAAAGAATGCCTCCACAATGAAGTGTCTAATTTTAGACTAATATTTACAGTGAAGAATACTATTATAAGTTATAATAGAAGAATAAAATTGTATTGTAGCATTGTGTATAGCATCAGTATGTAGGGTAGTATATTATGCACCACTATACGGTAGAGTGAAGACATTGTATTGTTCATAATTTCTTTTAGGTTGATTATTTCACTATTCATTTTGCATCATGCTCATTGTTATAGTTAGACCATGTGAAACATAATATGAATTATAATATTTTATACATCTACCAGTACTAGCTAAATGATTTTTTACAATATTGATGAGCAGTTTATGGTTGGTCAGTGAATATTTGTAGTCCAATTTCTATATCCAATTGAAATCTTAAAGTACTGGTAGATAACAGTAGTGTAATTGGGTTCATTATATTATTTGGAAATGTGAATGATACGATTTTACTGTAAACATTCACTGTATACTTAGAGCTACATTGAATGTACAACTGTAGCAGGACAAATTATTCAGCTTGTATACAAAATATGTAAAAGCAAGGAAGTGTACTTGTGTTTGTGTGTATTGAGTCTGCACTAAGAAGCAATATAATATTATACAACACTAACATTCAAATTCAGCTGCAGCTAATTCCCACAATTCTCTAAATCACTTAGCTGGCTTTGAAAGGTGATAGAGGAAGAACAGTGGGTCATCAATAATGGGCCTAATGGCCTTTTCAAATCTGATCTTTGAATTAGTGCTATGATGAGCCTGCCACTTATTCTCAGTAAAAAATGCAATTTGGTAAATCTTTAAATCAGCAGTGTTTAGGTGCTATTAATGAAACTAGTAGTATAGAAGTAATCGGTGAAAGACCACCTTGATCCATACAACTTGTTCATCTTTCAGCTGATTTGCATCATTCACTCTGTACAAATGACCATCTTTGTTGAGTGCAAATATCACCAACACCACATTGCTAAGATTTGCAAGTTCTTTGTGAATCAATTCTGTTGATTTCTAGAGCAAACATGCAACCTGTCCAATGAATTCTCTATTTTTGCTTTCCAACTTTCCACCGGGGGCAAGTAGCTATATGCAATAAATTTTAATGAGATGCTTATTAAAAGTAATGCTGGCTTCTTCAGACCAAAAGCTCAGATGTGCTATTATGCAATAGGACCACTAATATTTATCAGACACAAGTTGTGGCTTCTTATTGCATGAGGCTTGTGGGGAAAATACCTGGGGGTACCAAACTTTCAAGTCGCATGAATTTCAAAGGCCATCCTAACAAAACCCCTCCAATATTACACTCCAAAAATTAGTCTTGAGATGAAAGAGCTATTCTATAGGAGTGTGGGCTGGAGTTTACCACACAAGATTCTCTTCAATCTCTATGCATTTCCTTTGCTGACAGAATAATTCCATGCGCAATCCCATACCATAAAAATTTTTTCTTATTATTTATAAAATTCATTAATTATTGCTTTTATAACAGCATAAATACATGCAACTGTTGGTTTGTATATACTCATTGTCAGTGCAGTCTCCTAGACCTAGGAGTAGGCTTTTGGAGGGATTGACCCTTATTCCGCAAGCCTGATGGTTGATACACCCTATCATGCCACATTTTCTGTGCATACATTCATAACACCCTCTAATTAATGCCTACTTTTCTACACTACGTACATCTACCACAGTGATGCAGGTGTCCTGCATACATGGTACATAGCCTTTATGTCCTCCTCTGTGCTTGCTGTATTGCTAGCTGCAATGTTACTATATACACAAGTGCACATAAATCATCTCCCTGCATTAATTTTATCCAGCAAGTTAAATTCCAAATAACCTATGGTATTTTTGGAGTGAACATGATCTGATGCAGAATATTATATACCATATAATAGAAGAAAGCTATTGCTGCTTCATAAGCTTTGGTTTCCTGCAACAGGTAAATACTAAGCCTGTGTTCAAAATTTTGCCAACATACTTTCAAGAATTTCCAGAAATTTTCACCTATCATGCTCTTACATGTTCCCATTATGTTTGCATTATGCTCCTAGGTTAGCAACTTTTCTTACAATTATCTTGGACATTCTAAATTTAGGGAGTATCGATCTATTTTCATATACATAGTTTGAAATATCCACCTAATATGCTATATAGCATTAGCTATCCAGCCTATTATGCTTTTTTATTATGCTGGCATGTTTGATGTAGGACTATAAAGTACACTGAAGTCATACAAATACAGTACATGCGTGTGCAATTTTCTAAGGTTACAGATTATCAGATGGCCTCCATCTCAATTAGTTTATTTTTATTCTTGTACATTAGCTGTGTAGATTTACACTTATATAATAATAATAATAGTCATGTTTGCTTACTATAATCTAATATCAGCAAAGCCTTTGGTTTATAATTATTACACATAGTGTACACTTATTACTAGCTAATTTTTTTTGGTAGTTTTTTGTATTGTTTTGGTGTTTACTTATGTTAAGTTATGTGTATGTGAAGTGTTCCTCTGGGCAAGGAAGAATGCCAGAATGGCTGTAGCTGGTTGCCTGTAGGTTAAATATATAAATCAAATCGAATCAAATGTGCAAGTCAATAATTGCATGTTTATCTTAAGAACTACTACTATGTACACATGTTACAGTTACACATCTCAGATCCAAGGAATTCCAGAGGATATATACATTAATATTGCCATATATATATATATATATATATTCCTCTTCACAAGGATACATCACAATGCACACTGGTGTACTTTGAGATGTAACCTGGGAAAGTCACTACACTTGCCTATATGTGGATGAGGTAGTAATGCCACCTTGTTTGTTTTATATAAAGGCTTGCTGCCTGGCCATAATAAAAGTGGACATGTACTTTTATTGGCATGGGTGATTACTTACTTAATGCAGTCTATTAGCCCATAATAACAGAAGTACTATATATTAGCTAAAACATGGGTTTGCTATGCCTGCAACCCTCAGGCTGTGGTTTGGGTTTGGGTACACATATCAGAAAAACCTCTTGTGCCCACATTACATGTATATACAACTATTACTTGTCATCTTCTTGCAGTATTAGTATGGCAGTGCAATGTTATAACTGGCTATAATTATAGTTGGTAATTTTGGCAAAGTTTTAGTTATCAGCAGACACAATGATGAAAATGTGTGGCCATTCATCCACACATACATGGCATCACTATAATGTGTTATCTTAATACAAATAGTCTATCTTCAGTGGCTTGGCTATGTCAACATTCTAACTATAATAATTTTGTCTTGAATATAATATAATATAATATATATGATTAGGTCATGTTGCATATTTTTACTAAGAATATATTACCACCATCCAACTTCCTAAGACAGGAGCAGTGGAGCACTCAGGAGCAGGCGCCAACTGAGATTTATACAATGGAGTATGGAGTATACAACAGATCTAAATGTTATCTAAGGGGATCTATATCTGGGGGTTGTCCCCAGGAAAATTTTCATATTTGTGACCCAGTCTGACAAAATGGGACTTATAGCCCATCATATTTTGACCATAATGTCAAAGTTTGAAATTTTATAACTTTTCTGTGGACATAATAACTATCTAATCAAAAACAGCTAAGCTGTAAAAAAAGGAGTGCGGCCCTGAAAAGGCTATGGTGAAAAAAGATGTGAAATCCAAGGTGGCGGCAAGAAATGGCTGTGATGGTAGGCTAATGGTAAAAATTTTAATAACGACAATTCAGGTGAATTTGGTGCCGCTTGGTCAATTGGCACAAAATTCACCTGAATTGTCGTTATTAAAATTTTTACCATTAACCTACCATCACAGCCATTTCTTGGCCGCCACCTTGGATTTCACATCTTTTTTCACCATAGCCTTTTCAAGGGCAGCACTCCTTTTTTACAGCTTGGCTGTGTTTGATTAGATTTCACTTCTTTTTGTATTTGTATACCCCAAAGCCAGCCTAAGGCCAGCTTTGGGCTTTTTAACCTATATATTTTTCTTTACCACAGGAAAAAGAAAAAGATGAAGCAGATTTTATAAATACAGTAAAATACTTTAACTCATTCTGATTTTATCAGTAAATGTACAAATTATATATATAATGCATATATCACGAGTTCATAATATAAGAAGAAAGGAGAGTGTCCTACTGCAGTATAGCCTGTACAAACGCGAATCTCGAAGTTATGATGTAATACCTATAGTCACTTTCAATGTGCTAGTTGGTCAGGCATGTACTCAGCATTAAGTTTCAATGACTGTTGTAGTTATGGCTTTAATAAGCAGCCTACTGATGACAGTGTCAACACTCCTTAACAGTTTGTTTGTTGACATGATATCCTAAAGTAATCAAAGTTTTACTGTATTACTTTGAGATACGCATTTATACAGGCTATACTGAAGTAGGACACTCTCCTCTTTTATTACATTATGAACTCTTGCATATATTTATTACATGTCAATTAATCCCCACAGGATAATTTGCAGCTGATCTCTCTACTGGGTGACTTGAAATGGAGCTAAACTCTCTACAGGGTGATCTGCTTGTACGTAGATGAACTCTTTACAGGATTCTCTCTACAGGGTTACTTGACTCTAGCTGAACTCTCTGCAGGGTTATCTGTTTGTAGTTGAATTCTCTACAGGGTGATATCAAGAGTTAATACTATTATTAACTCTTGGTGATATGTTTGCAGCTGAACTCTCTACAAGGTAACTTCTTCTAGCTGATCTGTCTACAGGGTGACTTGTTTCTAGCTGGTCTCTCTACAGGGCGATTTGTTTGTATATAGCTGAATTCTCTATAGGGTGATTTGTTTGCAGCTGAACTCTCTACATGGTGGTTGCTTTGTAGCTGAACTCTCTAAAAGGTGACTTCTTCTAGCTGAACTCTCTACAGGGTGATCTTTTCATAGTTGAACTCTCTACAGGATGATTTGTTTGCATCTGAACTCTCTACATGATGATTTCTTTGTAGCCGAACTCTCTACAGGGTGATTTGTTTGTAGCTGAACTCTCTACAAGGTAACTTCTTCTAGCTGATCTGTCTACAGGGTGACTTGTTTCTAGCTGGTCTCTCTACAGGGCGATTTGTTTGTAGCTGAGTTCTCTACAGGGTGTTTGTTTGCAGCTGAACTCTCTACATGGTAGTTTCTTTGTAGCTGAACTCTCTACAATGTGACTTCTTCTAGCTGAACTCTCTACAGGGTGACTTGTTTCTAGCTGATCTCTCTACAGGGTGACTTGTTTCTAGCTGAACTCTCTATAGGCCTGAGCCTATTATGCTTTTGAAATTGCCTATTATGCTTTTGAGCATTGCTCCAAAATATGTCTTATTATGCTCCAATTATGCCCATTTATGATCCAAATATGCTCATATAAAATTGTGCCTTGACTGCTCTATTAGAGTACCTAATACATCTGTGAACGTTCTATTAGGATATTTCATTATGCGGTGACTGTTCTATTAGAGTATATCGATCTTTAACTAATCTTTTTTCACAACGTAGCTGTAAATTTGATTTTTACCATGTTTGCACACTATCCCATTCTGCATCATGCAAAATAGGCAGAGTTTCAGCTTCTCTGATAACCAATGCACAAAAATTTTGTCTATTATGCTGGCATTATGCTGATGCTTTAGGCTACCTACTGTATTATGCCCCAAATTATGTTGGCATAATCGGCGCAGGCCTAACTCTCTACAGGTGATTTGTTTGCAGCTGAATTCTCTACATGGTGGTTTCTTTGTAGCTGAACTCTCTACAAGGTAACTTCTTCTAGCTGATCTTTCTACAGGGTGATTTGTTTGTAGCTGAATTCTCTACAGGGTGATTTATTTGCAGCTGAACTCTCTACAAGGTGACTCCTTCTAGCTGAACTCTCTACAGAGTGATTGATTTTTTGCAGCTGAACTCTCTACATGGTGGTTGCTTTGTAGCTGAACTCTCTAAAAGGTGACTTCTTCTAGCTGAACTCTCTACAGGCTGATCTTTTCATAGCTGAACTCTCTACGGGATGATCTGTTTGCAGCTGAACTCTCTACATGATGATTTCTTTGTAGCTGAACTCTCTACAGGGTGATTTGTTTGTAGCTGAACTCCCTACAAGGTAACTTCTTCTAGCTGATCTTTCTACAGGGCGATTTGTTTGTAGCTGAGTTCTCTACAAGGTGATTTGTTTGCAGCTGAACTCTCTACATGGTAGTTTCTTTGTAGCTGAACTCTCTATAATGTGACTTCTTCTAGCTCAACTCTCTACAGGGTGACTTGTTTCTAGCTGATCTCTCTACAGGGTAACTTGTTTCTAGCTGATCTCTCTACAGGGGATTTATTTGCAGCTGAACTCTCTACATGGTGGTTTCTTTGTAGCTGAACTCTCTACAAGGTAACTTCTTCTAGCTGATACACGGTGCCTTCACTGTGAAAAAAGAGGGATATAAGATGGTATTTCCAGTGGCTTATTGAATACAAAAAAGCTTGGTATAACCTGTATTATACTAACAATCTCATGTAAGACTTCAGTTAATGTGTTAAATATACTGAAACCATATATGCGATGGTATAGTGTGGGCATTATATTAGACATAAGCTATTTGAGGTAATGTGGTAAATAAACTGAAACCATATATGCAATAGTATAGTATGGATTATACTAAAGTATAAAATGAGTATAATACAGGATTTATATTAAGGCTTATTTGTATTCAATAAGCCACTGGAAATACCATATTATATCCCACTTTTTGCACAGTGCTTGTTTCTAGATGAACTCTCTACAGGGTGACTTGCATGTAGCTGAATTGTCTATCAGATTAACTGTTTGTAGCTGAATTCCGTACAGAATATCTTGCAATGTAATATAACTCTATAATGGAGTAAGTTATAAACGTAGCTGAATGTTCTATTAGGGTGACTGTTCTATTATAGTATCTCGATCTCGCATTTGCTACACGTAGTTTCCTTTCGAATCGTAACTCAGTAGTTTGTAATCCGATTCTTCTGTACTACTGCAAGGACTTTCTATGATGGTTATTCCAGCTACATACTGATTTTCAGCTCATTGTTCTAAGCGGTTTGCGTGGTAGATGTGAAAAATAATAGTTTTTTATTCATAAAAATCGATCGCGTAATTTTAACACAGGTTGGGTTTTGTGTCATATCTCCATGGTCTTTATCTCAATTCCTTTCAAACCACAAAAAGGCACTCCTACGATGGTTACTCCATCTACATATCAATTTTCAACTCATTCCTCCAAGGGGTTTACTCTGTAGGCGTGACAGACCTTCGACCTTATTTTATGCACATAATCGGTCATAACTCCGTGTATGTTCATCGGATTCCTACCAAAGTTGGTACTGAGATCCGCCTTAATGAGCCCTTCAAGTGTGCCAACTTTCAGCACTATCCGAGTACGCATTCGTGTTTTATGTAAATATTTTAATAACGACAATTCAGCTAGGTGAATTTGCATGGTGCCGATTGCTCTTGGCACAAAATTCACCAAATTTTTTTTTTTCCATTATTAATGAACACGTTTTAACAACACATAAAAACAATTGTTCTAATCAGTAAGAATACGGCTCTCCACTAAGCGCAGCTCGGTGGAGACGGCGGGGAACTCGGTTGACTGCAGCTTTCTGCTCCCACGAATGGCCAGTACAGCGGAACGTAACAGGGAAAATGATAAAGCACAGCGCATCCAGGAGAGTGTCAGGTTGTAAGACGTATTGTGCTTCTGTGATAAAAGATCTGCCAAACGGTTGTAGAAAATAGTAGCCTCCTTGCCCCAACCATCAAAAGTTGAAAAAACTAGCGGGGGGTGAAAGATTCACAGTCAACACTGCGTATACGATCCCCATATTCTCGCTTCTTCTCAAGCTCATGTCGACGAAAAAGGGAAGCAACCGGGTCTGACGATAACTTGGTGCGTTGGGATGGAAAACCCTGACGTCAAACAATGCACCTTGTCGTCTGCCCCAGAAGCCCCTTGCATGGATGTCAGCTCTTGCAGTATTACTGCAGTTAGCTGAAGATGGTGTAATTAGTTCCCCATTAAGTGGCAGTAATGGAGGTTCAACAGTAACATCATGACACACTTCTTGTAACCATTCTGCTGTTAAGTCTCGAAGTTCATTAAATTCACCTGAACTGTCATTATTAAAATTTTTATCATTAACCTAACATCACAGCCATTTCTTGGCCGCCAGCTTGGTTTTCACATCTTTTTTCACCATAGCCTTTCTGAGGGCCGCACTCTTTTTTTACAGCTTGGCTGTTTTGGATTAGATTTCACTTCTTTTTGTATTTGTATACCCTAATTCTGGCCTATGGCCGGCTTTAGGGCTTTTTTTAACCTATCATTTTTTCTTTACCACAGGAAGAAGAAAAGATGAAGCAGGGTGATTTCTTTGTAGCTGACCTCTCTACAAGGTTATCCTTCTAGCTGATCTCACTACCGGATGACTTGTTTGTAGCTGAACTCTCTACAGGGTGGTTTGTTTGTAGCTACATTTTCTACAGGGCGATTTGTTTGCAGCTGAACTCTCTACATGGTAGTTTCTTTGTAGCTGAACTATCTACAATGTAACTTCTTCTAGCTGAGCTCTCTACAGGGTGACTTGTTTCTAGCTGATCTCTCTACAGGGTGACTTGTTTCTAGCTGAACTCTCTACAGGGTGATTTGTTTGTAGCTAAACTCTCTACAAGGTAACTTCTTCTAGCTGATCTTTCTACGGGGTGATTTGTTTGTAGCTGAATTCTCTACAGGGTGACTTGTTTCTAGCAGATCTCTGTACAGGGTGACTTGTTCCTAGCTGTAGTCCCTACTATACAGTACTATCATACTGTATGATGCCCCTGAAGCCTAAAAAATACAAAATTGGATCACATAATGGGTCAGTAGTTAATAGCATGCCATGATGTGTGCACATGTACATGACATGTGCTATAGCTACACAGTGGATGTATGGATAAATATCTTAGTAACAGATGCACTTGTAATCAGTTGCAAAAAAATTATTACATATAATACATATACAGTACTTACACATGTACAGTTTTCTATGAAATGCAGTGGTACAGATAATCCATAGTGGTAGATTCGGGGGACAACGCTTGGTCCCAACGAACAAAGTGCCCAAAAGTAAACAGTCAAGTTATGAAAAATCAATGTAGTGGCATTGCAACTGCAGTGTTCTGAGTCACAAACTAAAAGGTACAATGTTTACCAAAATAGTTAAAAGTCGGCGTAGTGCCAATGTTCTAAATTACAAACTAAAAAGTAAAATGTTGGCAAAAAGTAGTTTAATAATGAAATAGCAAGGCTTACATTTCTTGACTGCTATTTTTGATTTAAAATTGTACTTAAAAATTAATATGCAACTTTATCTGTTTTAATTGCATGGCCATAAGTTACTACATCAACAAAGATATTACAGATGACTTGACAATACTATTACAAAACCAACCTGATATACTGTAGCTATGTACCTTGTTGTTCAGTTAAATAAAGCTATAAGAAGTAGGTACAGTGAATCTGTCTATTCTGTTTCTACACATAGTGTCATTTTGTCTCTAATGAAACCCTACACTTGATTACTACATGAAGCACTTACTAGATACGCTGAGTTGACAGAGACTTGATCAAACTGGATCTTTAAAAATTTTGGGCTTGAAATGTCTTGTACTCTAGTATGCATACCTGTCAGAATGGTCAGCACTTTTAAAGCTATAAATACACTAGCCTTCTAGTATGATAACACTGTGGTCATTTCTTGTATACTAGTGATAGGTGAAGTATCTACTACATAATTGATGAGATGGCTACTAAACAAGTGCAGAAAGTTGTCATTAGAATCAGTTGTCCAACATGTAAAAAGTTTTTCAAGATGCCTAAGTCTTTACCTTGTCATCATCCCTACTTTGAAAGGTGTCTAGAGAAGATGAAGGCAGAGTCCAGGCCCCAGTGTAGAAAGGAAGTAAAATTGTTAGTGTGTGGTAGTAAAAAGCACGTCAATGGAAGCCCTCATAGCACTGTAGCTAGTCATGATTACACCTCACTACGCAAGCCCAGTAAAATAGTGAACAATGATGCTAGGATGGGAAGACCCTGGGGAATTGGATTTTGTAAGAATGGTAACTGGGCAGTAGCTGACCATTACAATCACTGTGTATACCTTTATGATGCTGAGGACCAATTTGCAAGTGTGAGGAAGATTGGCAACTTTGGACACAATAGTGGCGAGTTTAATTGTCCTAGAAGAGTTACATTTGATGATGATGACGATCACCTGTACATTGCTGATCACTGCAGGGTACAGAAGTTTACTATTGATGGTGACTACTTGCTGCAGTTAGGAAAGTATGGATCTAATGATGGTGAAATAAAGTTTCCTGATGGCCTTGCAATCCACAATGGTAAAGTGTATGTTGCTGACTATGGTAACAAGCACATCTCAGTGTTTCTTACTGATGGTACATTTCAAAAGACTATAGGGAGAGGACAGCTGGATTATCCTTGTGATGTAGCAGTTACAAGTAATGATAAGCTGCTTTTGATTGACAGTGATCACAATTGTATATATAGGTTTACATTGGATGGCAATTACGTTGGTAAGTTCAGTAATGATGCTGATAAATCCTTTTCTCCAAGGAGTATCACTGTTGACTCAAATGACTTCATTTTAATGACTGATACCCACAATCATGAAGTTGTAATATTCAACGTATTTGGAAATCTTGTACACAAGTTTGGCTGTAGAGGATCTGGTGATGGTGAATTCTTATATCCTCGTGGAATAGCTGTTAGCAACAAGAATGGTGATATTTATGTTAGTGACTTCCTCAACAAAAGAATCCAGGTCTTCTCCAACTACAAATGTTAACAATACACTTGTGATTAAGTTTGTGTAGTGATTGTGTTTTTCACACATGTACATGTACAATTGTGTAAAATATTAGCGACATTAGAAATTACACTTTCATTCTCTTAAAAAGCTCCAGAAACCACTGCAAACAACCAAAAAGCTTACCTGCAACAGTTACTACTTGATAAAGTATCAATCTTTCAAACTGGAATGCCAGAAAAATCATTGTGAGCTGAGCAAGCATTGTACAGTCTGCAATCACTGTACGACCACTCTTAAGAAACCTTTCAAATAGCCACTGACTCAATATTCCCTTGTTAATTTGTGGTTGAGTCCTTAACAATTTCAACTAAATCAATGTTGGACTTGAAATAGCTACATTACTTTATGCAATTAATATTTCAGCAAAACTGACAGGGCTAAAGTAGCTATCTGTGTAGCTGCTTGAAAGATTAAAGAGTACTGCAAGTGGTGAATGTGATAACAATTGAGTAAAGTAGGTCACTATTATGCTTGTAATTGTATTACTCCATGAAATACTACTAAAATAGAACATTTATGGCAATTAAAAAAAAAAACTATTGTGTGCGGGGTCAATTTTTGCTGCAAAAATGCATCCCTCAAAGGTATTGCATCTGTGTGCCGCAGACTCCTTCTCCTTACTCAATAATAGACACTCCATACTGGATTGGAAACTTCTAAGCAGTGTTGGGCAAGTTACTTTGTAAAAGTAACTAGTTACATATTACATATTACTTGCAACTGAACTATTTAGTTACAGTTACATATTACCCACCATAAAATAAAGTAACTGTAATAAATATTACATATTATATTACTTTGTGTTCACAGCCTTAAGCTGTCACGTATGAAACTACCACCTTATCACGTGACATGATTGCGTTGTTGGACAATGTGCAAATCTTGGTTATAAGTAAGAAGCGGGTGAATAAGCTTCATTCAGTAGGCCTCGTTACTTCGTTGTGGCTAGGCGTTACTCAGAGGATAACTAACAAGATTGGTAACTTCGTTACTTGTAGTAATAATATACGTAATATTAGGCTCGTTACAGTAACTATATTACTTAGGTAACGCGTTACATTCGTAAGTAAAGTAACTTTCGTTATATTACCTGTTTTTATAGCGTATTTCGTTATATTACTTTATTACCACAAAAGTAATAATATTACGTAACGAGTTACTCCCAACACTGCTTCTAAGCGCCACTTAAGGCCACTCCAAATAAATTCTCTGTTTCGCGTCCACCGCCCGCATCTGGTTAATACTTCCAGCTCTAAATATTCCATTATTCCGTATTCTTCCATTATTTTCCGGTTATTCTTGCATGCTGATAGGCTCAGTAAAAGCTATCTTGAAACAGTGTCAACTCTCGTGTCAGCAGCAATGGCGGATCCAGGATGGGGCATTTGGGGCAAATGCCCCCCCCCCCCCCACTCACCTTGTGGAGGAGCCATATTTCTGATTAAAACACTAAACTTTATGCCAGGCAAGATCAGCTTATTAAACTCACGAAATATACACATTAATTCTCCTGCTACTAAAACGAACCAAAGTCAAACTAACTATGAAATGCGTCATCCAGCACCTTTGTGCGTACTAAGCGCCTCTAATAATAATTATCGTGTTGCTGTTGTTTAAGAAAGACTTCACAGCCTTCTACAAAGGCGAAAATGATAAAAAAATCAACAGTGGGATACTACTAAGAGGTGTATTATTTGCTGCTCCAAAAATGCAGCAATTAACAAGATGATCTGGCCTATAAACGTGACCACCTACAAGTGACTTGCCCGTTTGTGCCCCTCCCTTTGCCAAGTCCTGGATCCGCCCCTGAGCAGTGCTAACAAGTCAGCACAAACTTCACGCAGGGGCGGACCCAGGAGCTGGCAAGGGAGGGGGTAAGTTGTAGGTGGTTGGGGAGAGCCAGATTCTCTAGTTCAGTGCAACATTTTTGAAACAATAAATTATCACCTCTTAGTATAGTCTGGCGCCGCCCGCCCTTCGCATAAAGTAAGGGTCTGGTGAAATACAGATACTAAATCATTTCTAGCGCCCAGATTCGGCGCTAGCCAATTAGTGCATGCCAATGACGTTCACGCAGAAATCGCCTTGGCAACACAATACTTTTGTTCGAATTGAAGTGCAATCATCTGACGTAACTAGCATACGTACGCTGTCTAATTGAATTCTTTTTGAAATGATTAGGTATTTGTATTTCACCAGACTCTTACTTTTTGCGAAGGGGCGGGCGGCGCCAGACTACTCTTAGTAGTGTCTCACTACAATTTTTTTCCATTTTTGGCCTTTTCAGATGGTTGTGAAGTCTTAAAAGCTGATAAAAAGGCTCTGAATGTCTTAAACAACAGCAACACAATAATTATTTTAGAGGCGCTTAGTACGAAAGAAGGTGCTAGATGCGAGACTAGGTGACTATTTTAGTTCGTTTGCTTTGGTTTCAGGTGAATTTTGTAGTAAACTGTGCATATTTTCATGAGTTGATAAACTGATCTTGGCCTGACATTAAGTTTAGTATAGCTATTTTAATCAAAAGCATGGCTGGCTCGAGGGGTCCGTCACGACCCTAGAATCCTGTACGAGATTCCGAATCCCACGAAATTCCAGGCAAGATTCCGGATTCCAACCAAAGATTCCAGATTCCAAGCAAAATTCCGGATTCCAGATATCCAGTTACAGCTAGCTACGGAACTAGAGTAAAGTATCAATTATCGGACAATATGATGTTCGGACAGCTGCCACCCACTTCATGGAAATCCTGCAGCTTAGGTTATTGTACCAAAAGGTAGGCTACAATAAGCAATAATTATCCTCCAACAATCAGCTTTGTGTGATTAAAAGTTTAAGAGTTACAGCCAATAGTATGCTTATTCCGATAAAATCTATGCTCGGATAAAACTATCAGTTGTCGGACTTTGATTTTTACTACCAGTAAACAATGTCCAATTTATTTCAAATTTGTATGCAATATACCTGTACTCATTAGCTATTAATGGCCAAAAAATGGTTTCGTTATCTTTAGCATAGAGGGAATACGAGCCCCCCAATTTTTAGCGGTATTGTCGGACTCCCTCCGCTTTAATTTAATCATGCCCACCAACAGAGTTTGTATGCTTTTGTAACAAATGCACCATTGCTAAACCACAGAAAAAGGTAAATAAATATCTCTAACGAGTAGAAGTGTGCTTTAAAGTTGATATTCAGGATATTTCTATTGGAACTCAGTATTTTTGACTCCTAAATGAAGGAGATGCGCGCAAGGTGGAAAAATGAAGTTATGCAAAACCACCTTCTGACCACCTACATATGCTAGTCTTGGTGTCCTATCACAAATACTGTCACGAAAATTGAAAGGCTTTTCTTTCTCTATCTTATATGGGTGAAACAAAAAGGACGAAAATGTTACTTTGTGCATCCATAGAAGGTAGAAAATGGAATATCTTTTCATTTCTAGGTGGTATTCGCGACTGAGGCACCAAGACTAACAAATGTGGTTGGTCAGAAAGTTGCGCCTCGTAATTTCATTTTTCCACCTAGCGTGCATCTCCTTAATTTAGGAGCCAAAAATACTGCGTTCCAATAGAAATATCCTGAATATCAACTTTAAAACACACCTCTACTCTTGAAAGATATTTATTTACCTTCTTCTGTGGTTTAGCAATGGTGCATTTGTTGCAAAAAGCATGAACTCTGTTGGTGGGCATGGCTAAATTAAAGCGGAGGGCGTCCGACAATACGGCTAAAAATTGGGGGACTCGTACTCCCTCTATGCTAAAGATAACGAAACCATTTTTTGGTCATTAATAGCTAATGAGTACAGGTATATTGCATACAAATTTGAAATAAATTGGACATTGTTTACTGGTAGTAAAAATCAAAGTCCGACAACTGATAGTTTTATCCGAGCATAGATTTTATCGGACTAAGCATACTATTGGCTGTAACTCTTAAACTTTTAATCATGCAAAGCTGATTATTGGAGGATAATTATTGCTTATTGTAGCCTACCTTTTGGTACAATAACCAAAGCTGCTGGATTCCCAGGAAGTGAATGGCAGCTGTCCGAACATCATATTGTCCGATAATTGATACTTTACTCTAGCTGTGAAAAGCTCAATAATACTCTAGAAGGCGAGATAAAAGGTTTTCTGAGCGTAAGGATGATCCAGAAAGCTGCTTTTTATCTTGTAACAAGCAAGTAACTATAGATCTAATGTTTACAAACTTTGTATACAATCAACTCAATTCAAAACAGATTATTAAAATTCAATAATTATAATATAAGCACAATGACAATTAGCTACCTCGACAATTACAAATACATGATATGTCAAACAATAATGTAAACACGTAGCTATAAATGTTAGCTACCTATAGATTCCACTCCTTAAATTTGCTGCATTCAACACAGTACCAAAATTTTATATCATCACAGTAGTCCACACAAGCAGCATGAAACCATTTATTACATCTATCGCAACATACCATCTTGCAACCATCATCTGGAATTTGACATATGCAGTGAACTTCAACTACTTCAGTGCTTAAAATCCTAGAATTACGCTTGCGACCTTGTGCGGAGGGGAATTCTTTTATCCGGCAAGTTTCTAGAATCTCCTGTAGATGTGATCGCAAAAGTAGATGTGAATGCTTGGTATTATAATTCTTCAAGATCAAAGCTTTGTGACCTGGAGGAAATTCAAACGAGGACCCAGAACTAGTAGGTAAGAACTTGCTGTGCATGCTAGGATAGTGTGAAAATTGTTTCTCTACAAATGTTTCCATTGGTTTAACAGAATCTGCATGCATCCATGTAAGCAATAGATTCTTCCGTGTCAAATCCTGATGCAAGAAAACATTTCTGTACATATCCTGGTAACCTTTCTTTCATCAATGATAACAACTCTGGCGAAGAAACATCCGGCGAGGCAAAATCAGAATCACTACGAACAAAAACTAAATAAAAAAAACAATCTAAATAAAATTTTAAAATGCATACGTTCACTGCATGGCCACTGAGCTGGCGAGGGGCGAGGCTCTGGGTTAGCTATCACACTATTGCTCGCTGCTCACTAGGCTACTGGTATCTCGAGTTAGACACAGCTACGCAATCAACCACGTCGCCTCGCACGTCGCGGACCACGTTCTATCTCTCTTGAATCCGTAAAAAGTCAGCTCAAACCGTAACGTTCAAAGTTATAGGTTGAAAGAACAACTCGGGCAGAACAGGCCAAGCGAGGCCCATATACAGAACGTAGGCGCGCGCTATTAAAATATCCAGAAGTCTCCTGAAATAAACGGACTTTTATCAAGCCTAAGATTCCAGATTCCAAATTCCGCGTGGGATTCCGAGGGATTCCAAACGAGTTGTACGGGATTCCAGCTCGTGACGGACCCCTCGGGCTGGCTCCTCCACAAGATGAGGGAGGGGGAATTTGCTCCAAATGCCCCATCCTGGATCCGCCATTGTCTCGTTTGTTATTTTTTACAACTTACAAAGGAAGGAACAAGCTTAAGTATGTTTTTATGCAGCCTTTTTGGCTGTGCCAGGCAAATAATGGCTTGAAAAGCTAGCCAGTTTTATAATGAAATATATCGCCCGCCCGCATGCAAATATGCATGAGTCCAGGACGGGAAACAGAGAATTTATTTGGAGTGGCCTAATATATCCGCGCTTCGCTCCCCTTATACTGTACATAGTTCCGGGAGTGGATTTGAGCAATGTTGCTAAAAAATATATGTTTGCGAATTTGCAAACACTCCCAAAATTTATTAGACTACATGGAGATCAAAATATTTCAAGGGTAAAATTTAACACCCAAGACCGCGAAATCAGCGAAAATTCACCCCTCCAAATATTTAGCCTATACGGTATACGTGTGCTTCCAATCCAGGTAGGGGTGTCTATTATATATGGTGGAGTAGTCGTCATTAATATTATTTTCGTGTTGCTCTTGTCAGAGATGCTGTGGTTTTTAGTGGTAGTCCTTCTTGGCTCTGTTTCAGAAGCACAAGATAGCGTTGAATGTGTCGCGTCTAGTAACGCGTTAACGGGTGTCAGAACTTGTTATGAAGCTGTGGGAAACGTAACCCAGAGAACTCAAGATGCTGTGCAGTTTGCAATGGCGTGTACGGATGGAGAGCAGTGTAAAGACCTTTGGAGGACCATGATCAACAATTGTAACCCTGTAAGTTACGATGACCATAGCTAGCTAAGTAGCTATATAGCTATGAAGCAGTTTATTATTTATTTATTTTTAATCAGCAGGAGCCTCCAGGGGTTTAGTGCTGATGTGCAGTACAATTACAATTAATTACATGATTAGTGCTAATGTTAGCAGCTCTTTGTTGGACCAGTTTGTGAAATTTACAAACTAACCTACAACGGAGTGTTTTTGTAACACTATTATAATATGGGCCCTTTGATTTCCTTCTCGTTTGAATTACCCTTATGTGCATTTTGTGGTGTCTATCATGATCACATGTTGTGGGTAGGTATGTCATTTATATGATGGCCCTAAAATTCCCAATACAAAATGTATGGGGAAACCTGCTACACTAGGTTGGTTTGATGCACCAAAATTTCCATTTATTGTGCTTCCAGCATCATTATAGTTGCTACACACATGACACACCAAGGTAACTAGGTATAATTTTCTTTTTAAGTGGTTTTTCAGTAGCAAATGTATTGGACATGTCTGTACTAGCTGGCAAATGTGTTCTGAGCAGGTTAATAGTAAATGTCTGCATCCTTCTTCATATGTAGTAACAGTGTGGTACATCGTTGATAAATACCCAAATTGTAGCAACACAAGCCATAAAATTACAGGATTTACATATAGCTTCATTCAATTGAATTACTTAGTTAACTAAGTTTTCTTTATGTAGTGACTGACTGGAGCTTCTATTTCACCAACTTCCTCATTTTTTGTAGTGGGGACCCGTCTTTTTAACTTAAAGAGATTTATTTCATAGACTAGCTGTGATGTTTTTGATTATTGTAGTTATGCACCAATAACAGATTTTACCAATTATCCAATCAGCCAATTTAAAATTCACATAAAGGCCGATATGATACCCAATCCAATGTTCATGTTTACCAAAATTCCACAACTATTAAACCTTATCTTTATGAAAACAGTATCATCAGGGTAGATAAAATTAATTGGTTTCTTCATTAGTTATAATTTCCAATACCAATATTGGTTGATCATTAAATTTTATAGTGCTCGGTGGTATTGCAATTTGAATACACAGCTGTTAAAATTGGTGCAACCTTTAAAAGCCTGGGTGAAAGTTTAGGTAAATCAAAATCAAAGGTGGCAACCAAGAAATGGTCAATTTTAATAACGAGTGTGTATGTTATTAAAATTGACCAGCATTATACGTAGTATCATTGCAGCCATTTCCTGGCCTCTTTTCTCCTAGACCTTTGAGTGCTGCACATTTTTACAGGCTGCTTGTTTTTGCTTGATTTTATAAAACTAGCTATTTTGCCAGACTCTGTAGATATGCTAGCATGATGTATCTGTTTGATAGCACTTATTATGACATTGTGTTGTCTTTTATAGGATTTTTCTGGTGCTGATGTTGCTTCATTGATTTGTGCTATGCCAAATCCAAACACCACTTGCAATGACGTCTTGAATAACACTATTGGATATGATGATGCCTATGCACTTGTATTAAGAGTAAGTTGCACTGGTGCTGTACTGCATGATTAATCATGTGCCACAACATACACGTATGCATGCACACAGACTACACTGAAATGAAGCCATTTACTGGATGATGCTTCCCACAAACAAACAAGCGCACACAAACTTGAGGACCAACAAACACACACACATGCATGTATACATGCACAACTACAGTCAATACAGCAATTACAGCTTTAGGGGAGGAGGCATTTACACAATCAACAACCAGGTATCCCAAGACAGAATGTCTATCACTTTCCAAAGTACAGTTCTCTCATATGCCTAGCAGCCGTAGAACCTACAAGCAGTTTGATTCTGCATACGTTTTGGAGCCCATCTTCATAATAATTTTAATTATGGGCTCCTAACAGAGTAATATAAAAATGCATCATGCACACCTAGCTACCTATTGTCTGCGAGCCTTATTATGCTAGCTATTGACATACTGTATGCAGTGCACCCGTTATACTTCATCCACTGCTGCTCACTCTCGCAACTGTGATCAGTGTGATGCTTTTTATGTCAAGTGATCAGCATGTCATGTGATTTACATTGGAGTCAATCACAATACCTTGGTGATCACCTTATAAACAAAATGTTGGCAGCCTTCCACCAATGTACTGTACATTATTACTGACAACTGATCTTTTCACAAGGCAGCACTGTTGCTCTCCAATTAGAATACTCCACTATAATTGCTGTTCCTATCCAGCATAGCTACTCATGAACACATTGCTCTAGGTCCTGTACATCATTAGAACAATCAAATATAATTGGAAACAACATCTCCCGCTGACTGGTCACGTGTTTTTACAAGAGTACAATTTTGAACCAATTCTTCACATGAACTTTAATTGTGTGCAAAAAGTATAAAAATCAATTGTGGGTTGCGATTGGATGCACCACATGATCTGTTAAGCTGTAAGCTATTTATCTGCATGTGTAACAGTCACTGAGCTGTCTAGTACTAAAGTTAATTCCCTTCCATTCCTATGTATTTGCACTTCTAATTTTTGTTCATGTATGCTGCTGTGAATGTGGCAAAGTGTCAAGCCAACATTTTGGGGGGGGAAGTACCCTTACTTTAGAATGGGGGGGGGGGGGGGGGGGGGGGGGAGGGGGAGAGAGCCACCTCCCTCCCTTATTCCACCAACCTTGTCAAGTGCTGGGCCCTTTTTGTTTGTAATATGTGATCTGGTCTGACAAAAGCAGTCTTATAAGCCATCAAATTTTGCCTACTGTTTTAAGTTTGAAGTTTTAATGCCTCTCTCTCTGAACATGACAAGTACATATGTAGGCATTTTTACCACTTATGTAAACATCCCTTGAGATTTTGCAGAACTGTTAAAGCTTATACTATTATGATTAAAGTACCTGGTAAAGGCAGAGCCTGTATACCAGAAGGCCTTATAAAGGCCTAAGATGTTTATATTAACTGAACTAGGTATGTTTGAAAAGTAGGAGAAAGAAGAAAAATCCATGACTGGACCTGGGCAGCCTCAAACCTGCAGCCATCCAAATAACGCTCGAACACTTACATGGGTCTGCCATGCGGTCAGGATATTTTCTTCTTACTATTTTCATGTATACAGACAATTATTAAGCCAACATATGTATTTTCAGGCTATAAGACTGTTTTTATCAGACTTAATCACACAATACAGGTTATTCACTTACATAATACAATACTAGTCCAAGTGGTGGTAGTAGTCCAGGTGCACGTTACTGCTAGCATTCCAACCCTGTTAAGTAGTGTAATAATCATAAACCACAGTAATTTTCTGTGCAATAAGCTGGTAATTGTGACCGGATTTGTGAAAAGGGTCTTCCACACACACATCCAATTCTATGAACTTGGAAGACCATAATTGTGTGTTCAAAAAGATACAAGCCTAACATTTTCTCCATCTAATTGTGACCGGATCTGCAAAAATAGGACATAATCGCACTCTTTTTAAATTCCTGTTTGTTAAATATTTATCATCTACTTAGCCAAGTGTACCCACTGGCAAAGTTTCAGCCCCATTTGCCTGGAAGTTACAGACCTACAAAATAGCAACAGAAAAATCAGTCTTAAGGCCCCTGTCCGGGGGTTTTGCTGTGTGTATTCTGGCGGTCCATGCGGTGTTTTTGTAGGTCTGTGTAGGCTCTGTAGGTTTAGCTGCTTTTTGTCTTTTATAATTAAATTAGGTTTAACTTCTAGCTAGAGATCAGGGAGGATGGGAGTGCCATTAGGGCCGGAATAATAAAAAAAATGTACAGCAAGTATAGGGAAAATAAATTACTGATGCTACAAAAACCATTGTAACTTACAAATGGATTGAGGTACGGGGCTACACTATTCACCGTCGTATTCGCCATGAACAGGGGAATCAACTACTGGGTAAGTTTTTCCTTTACTCACTCTTCTTCACTGCATACAAAGGCGAATTTTTGAAGAAAATCAATCGCGTATGATCGCTTCGACATGACGTAAACAAACACTCATAATTTATCTATCCTTGGGTCTACTGCAACGAAACAAAGAGTTTCCAACTCCTTTTGAGCAGGCGAATTAAATGATATCCAGGTTTTTATTGTTAGTCCCTTCCTTCACAAGGGGGTGACACACAGGCACTCACTGTAGGTAGATCTGCGACCGTGGTCAAAGTCCAAGTCAAAGGTCAAGACCACCAAAATCGTGCCAATTCAACGGTCAAGGGTAAAAGCTTCCAACCCACAATCGAAAAGTTCTGAAATATCGTCGCTAAGTCACCTGTCAAAGGTCGGAAAAAGCTCTTAGTCACAGGTAAAAGCGAAATTTCGGCCGGTCAATAGTTTGACAGCGGTCGCAGATCTACCTACAGCGCGCACCGTCGTGACACCCCCTTGCTTCACTAAGACAGAGGGGTTAAATAATTTACGGAATTTTTTCAATAATACGCAAGTATTTCACCCAAAAATATTTTTTCACTATAGCCTTTTTGAAGGCCGCACTTTTTTTTACAGCTTGGCTGTTTTGGATTATATCAAGACACGTGCGGGCCAAGAAATCGGCGCGCCACGCCGTGGGTATATTGACAGGAAGAAAGAAAACGTCACTTTTGTATCTAGGTGATCCCTTATCCGATTGGAACCAAATTTTCTACATAGTTACCCGCCAGCCAAGGGAGTCTACATACCAGATATGAAGGAAATTGCGCCAGCCATTTCCGCGATACAAGCTGCCAAAGTTTCGATTTTTTTTCTTCGTGCATGTTTTCGCACACTTGCAAAAATTGCTATAAAACGCAAACGCGTTATCGATCGCATTGAAATTCGGCACACAGAAAGGGAGTGCAAAGGCGAATCCTTGCATCAAATTTGGAGTAAATTCGATTAATGGTTCGGGAGTTATGACCGATTATTCGCGTAAAACAAGATCGATTTGTTGTCACGCCTACAGGGTAAACCACTTCATGGAATGAGTTGAAAATTGCTATGTAGATGGAGTAACCATCGTTGGAGTGCCTTTTAGTGGTTTGAAAGGAATCGAGATAAAGACCATGGAGATATGACACAAAACCCAACCTGTATCACAATTACGCGATCGATTTTTATGGAAAAAAGTATTAGTTTTTACGCCTACTAGGCAAACTGCTTAGAGCAATGAGCTGGAAATCGGTGTATAGCTGGAATAAGCTTCATAGAAAGTCCTTTGCAGTAGCACAGAAGAATCGGATTACAAACCACTGAGTTATGATTTGAAAGCCAACTTCATGTAGCAAATGCGAGATCGAGATAATCTAATAGATCAGTCACCCTAATAAAGCATTCGGCTAGTTTATGACTTACTCCATTATAGAGTTCTATTACATTACAAGTTATTCTGTAGGGAGTTCAGCTGCAAACAGTTAATCTTATAGACAGTTCCGCAAGAAGCAAGTCACCCTATAGAGAGTTCAGCTACAAATATATTGCTGTAGTGATTCAGAACATTACAAGTCACACTGAAGAGAGTTCAGCTATAAGCAAGTCATCCTGTAGAAAGATCAACTAGAAGAAGTTACCTTGTAGAGAGTTCCGCTACAAAGAAACCATCAAGTTGAAAGTTCAGCTACAAACAAGTCATCCTGTAGAGAGATCAGCTAGAAGAAGCTACCTTGTAGAGAGTTCAGCTACAAAGAAACCATCATGTAGAGAGTTCAGTTACAAACAAATCACCCTGTAGAGAGTTCAGCTACAAACAAGTCATCCTGTAGAAAGATCAACTAGAAGAAGTTACCTAGTAGAGAGTTCCGCTACAAAGAAACCATCAAGTTGAAAGTTCAGCTACAAAAAAAGTCACCCTGTAGAGAGATCAGCTAGAAGAAGCTACCTTGTAGAGAGTTCAGCTACAAAGAAACCGTCATGTAGAGAGTTCAGTTACAAACAAATCACCCTGTAGAGAGATCAGCTACAAACAAGTCACCCTGTAGAATTATCAGCTAGATACAAGTTACCTTATAGGGATCAGCTACAAACAAATCACCCTGTAGAAATATGTGTTGGAAACAAATCACAATGTAGAGAGTTCAGCTAGAAGCAAGTCACTCTGACAAGAGTTCAGCTACAAACAATGGGAGTTTCAGCTACAGTTCAGTTATGTATAAGAAGTCACCTTATTACCTACAGTATGATTATCTTTTATTGTTAAATATACAAATATTTTTAATCAGACAAAAAACTGTACACAACATTTCTTCCTTTGTTTCACAATTCCTGCAGAAAAGAAGAAAAAAATTTGAAGGAAGCACCAAAGCCCGTTAATAACCGGCTTTGTGGCTTGCAATACAAAAAGAAATGATATCTAAACCAAAACAGCCAAGCTGTAAAAAGAACAACTGCAGCCCCCAAAAAGGCCAGGATGAATAAAAAAAGTGAAAGCCAAAGTGGCGTCCAAGAAATGGCTGTGATGGTAGGTTAATGGCAAAAAAATTTAATTACGACAATTCAGGTAGATTTGGTGCTAAATCCTAGTGGAGGAGGCAATGCAAAATCACCTGAATTGTCATAATTAAACTTTTCGCCATTAACCTACCATCACAGCCATTTCTTGGCCACCACCTTGGATTTCACATCTTTTTTCATCCTGGCCTTTTTGGGGGCCTCACTCATTTTTTTACAGCTTGGCTGTTTTGGTTTAGATTAGTTTTTACACGTAATAGACCGCTTAGAGCATTGAGCTGAAAATCAGTGTATAGCTGGAATAATCTTCATAGAAAGTCCTTGTAGTAGTAGTACAGAAGAATCGGATTACAAACCACTGAGTTATGATTCGAAAGTCAACTCCAATGCGAGATCGAGATACTCTAATAGAACAGTCACACTATTAGAGCATTCAGCTAATTTATTTACTCCATTATAGAATTCTATTGCATTACAAGTTATTCTGTAGGGAGTTTAGCTGCAAACAGTTAATCTTATAGACAATTCAGCAAGAAGCAAGTCATCCTATAGAGAGTTCAGCTACAAATATATTGCTGTAGTGATTCAGAACATTACAAGTCACACTGAAGAGAGTTCAGCTACAAACAATTCACTTCTGTAGAAGTTCTGCTACAAACAAGTCTACATGCAGAGAGTTTAACAACCAAAATCCATCTTGGAAAGACTTCAGCTTTACTGACAAGTTACTCTGTAGAGAGATCAACTATAGAAATAAGAGAGAGCTCAGCTAGAAAACGTCACTTTGTAAAGAGTTCAGCTACCAACAAGTCACACTGTAGAGAGATAAGATAGAAGAAGCCACCTTGAAAAAAAATCACCCTAGAGGAAGTTCAGCTAGAAAAAAAATCACCCTGCAGAGAGTTCAACTACAAAGAAACCATCCTGTAGAGAGATCAGCTAGAAAGAAGTCACCTGTAGCAACATCAGCTACTAAGAGACCATCCTGTAGAGAGTTTAGCTACAAACAAATCACCTTGCAGAGAGTTTGGTTACAAAAAATCACCCTGTAGAGTATTCAGCTACAAACAAATCACCTTGTAGAGTGTACAACTGGACACAAATCACCCAGTAGAGAGATCAACTACAAGAAGTTACTTTGTAGAGAGATCAGCTAGAAAAAATCACCTTGCAGAGAGTTCAGCTACAAAGAAACTATCTTGTAGAGAGTTCAGCTACAAACAAATCACCCTGTAGAGAGTTCAGCTACAACCGCATCACCCTGCATAGAGTTTGGCTACAAAGAAATCATCATGTCGAGAGTTCAGCTGCAAACAAATCACCCTGTAGACAATTCAGCAAAACAAACAAATCACCCTCAGCTAGAAGAAGTCACCTTGTAGAGAGTTCAGCTATAAACAAGTCACCCCTTAGAGAGATCAGCTACAAAGAAACCATCCTGTAGAGAGTTCAGCTACAAACAAGTTACCCTATGGAGAGATCAGCTAGAAACAAATCATCTTGTAGAGAGTTCAGCTACAAACAAATCACCCTGTAGAGAGTTCAGCTATGAAAAGATCACTGTGTAGATATTTCAGCTATAAGAAGTAACCTTGTAGAGAGTTCAGCTACAAAGAAGCCACCATGTAGAGAGTTCAGCTGCAAACAAACCATCCTGTAGAGAATTCAGCTACAAATAAATTGCCCTGCAGAAAGATCAGCTAGAAGAAGTTACCTTGTAGAGAGTTCAGCTACAAGAAACCATCAAGTTGAAAGTTCATCTACAAACCAGGGCCGGAGGAGGGAAAATTGAGTTGGCCAGGCCATTGACTATAATGTTGAAATTGCTACTATATACATGGCAATGAGAGAGGAGCTGTTACACAGTGTGTGAAGCACACTGTGCGAAGTGTGAAGCACGAGCATTCTAGGGGGGTCTGGGGGCATACCCCCACAGGAAATTTTTGAAAATTAGACACTCAGATATGCAGTCTTAGTGATATTTCACTGCTAGCTAGCTATATAAATATGCCCAAGCCTATCTGTTGTTCTTCAGACTTTCTATACTATGTATAATTGTAGATCTGACATACAAGGGACACAGCATGAAACCTGCTGTATGGTTCATTTAGTTATAGCTAGCAATTTGAAGTTCAAGGGGGGTCTGGGGGTGCAACCCCCAGGAGCTGCAGAATTTTTGCAATTTAAAGGCTTGAAAATGCTTTAAATTTTAAAAATTGATGCTAAATTTTAAAGTAAAACTAGCTAGCAACTTGCAACTTTCCCCCCAAATTTCACAGGGACCCCATCTTACCACCCATGCAGCATAGATATCTATGCATGCAGCATTCCCCCCTTTAGCTAGGATATAATTACTATACAGTGAATTCACACAGCTACAATAAAAAGCTACACAACTATACTGGTTTGTATGAAGTGAACGGATCATCACGTAAATATACTGGTGGACAGTCACGAGACCAATCAGTATTCGAAAATGGCGCGATGTGGGTGAGACTGAGAGTTTGCTCAGTATCTCGACAGGACGAGTGGGTAGTTGAAGAGGAGTGATTTCTACTCAACATCTCATCCAGATGGACACCATGTAATGTATGGGTGTACAGCTTCTTGCCGCGGATTGAGTCATCTGGTTTGTCACTGCCAGCCCTTCGCCCAGTAAAAGAAGACAAGAGAGACAAGCCAAGGAATGCTAATGATTATTTTATGAAGATTGGATTGTGATATAAGTGTGCTGGTTTAGAATCAAAGAAGGCACCTGCCTTACACGTGATAAATGCCAACATGCAGCACACGTGATACTGTACGTAGAACCCACAATCATTTCTGTACGAAACGATACGAATGCTATGCTGTACTGTAAGGTAATTGGAGGTAGACTATACGTGTAGTTCTGTGCTTTAGTTAGGCTGAGAAACCAGGTAACTACTCGTGTCATGTATTTTCAATAGCATTTGTAAAATGTACGTAGCTACATGTAGATGTGATCGTCCAAAGATTGCATGAGAGTAATATAGTTCGAGCTGGTCAGCTATAGTTGGTTCAACTCCAGATTATTGGTCCAGCTCAAGCCTGACCAACCGGACCGTCTCCTCCGGCCTTGCAAACACATCACCCTCAGCTACAAACAAGTCACCCTGTAGAGATATCAGCTAGATACAAGTTACTTTATAGGGATCAGCTAGAAACAAATCACCCTGTAGGAATATGTGTTGGAAACAAATCACTATATATGTAGAGAGCTCAGCTAGAAACAAGTCACTCTGAAAAGAGTTCGGCTACAGACAATGGGAGTTTCAGTTACAGTTTAGTTATGTATAAGAATTCACCTTATTACCTACAGTATGATAATCTTTCATTGTTAAACATACATATAGACAAAAAAAACTGTACACAACATTTCTTCCTTTGTTCCACAATTCCTGCAGAAAAGAAAGAAAAAAAACAACAAGTTAGCACCAAAGCCAGTTAATGGCCAGCTTTGTGGCTTGCAATATAAAAAGAAGTGACATCTAAGCCAAAACAGCCAAGCTGTAAAAAAATGAGTGTGGCCCCCAAAAAGTCCAGGATGAAACAAGATAGGTGGCAGCCAAGAAATAGCTGTGATAGCAAGTTAAAGGCAAAATTTTTAATTACAACAATTCAGGTGAATTTGGTGCTGAATCCTAGTGGAGGAGGCAATGCAAATTCACCTGAATTGTTGTAATTAAAATTTTTTCCATTAACCTACCATCACAGCCATTTCTTGGCCACCACCTTGAATTTCACATCTTTTTGATCCTGGCCTTTTTGGGGGCCGCACTCTTTTTTAAAAGCTTGCCTGTTTTGGATTAGATAATAACAATAAAAATAAATAAAGTTCACACTTCTACTGTTAACACTTCAACAGTTTTTAATAGACTTTTTTTATTTTGACATTGTCCATGCAAAGTGCTTTAATTATATTATTAATAATGTGTTATTTTGCAGGTTACTGCTAGCTGCCTGACAGGTTATCTCACCAATGGAATCTGTGCAGCAGAATGTGCAGCAGTGAGTGTGACCACAATAGATACAATAATTCTTACCATGATTGGACACAGAAGTTGTGCATATGAAAATTTTATATAGAAACCACACAGTGGGTGGAATATCCCTTTGAAGTTACGTATTAAATGTTTCAACTTGTCTACTTCCAAGCATGGCAGACTGTTTCCTATAGAAACTGTAGTGGAAATGTTGCAAAGTATTACATTACCAGAGTATATAAATAGCTAACATTTTAATAATGTTGCTCAGAGTTGAAACTGGAGTTTTGTAGGTCACCTGTAACTAAGTGTGCAGCTGCATTGGAACACCCCTAGATAACTAGTGCAGCTCAAGTTGGTGCATTTTCAGGCTATTACAAGCTGTAATAGTTTTAATGGTTTATATTAGTCATGACAAACTGTCACTTTCAGGGACAAAAGTTTCTGTGTGTTTCAGTTTGTCTTTATACATGCGTTGCCTAGACAAAGCAGCAAACCATTTTGAAATTAGACATTGTTGCTTTTAACACCTTCTGCTATTTATTCTGCAGCAACACAGCAATATCTTTTCTGTTTGCAGCAATGATTCTTGACCATACTTTACATACACCATAGTACAAAATAAGGTGAATCATTACACCAGGCAAAACAAAGGTACCTGTAACCACAACTTCCATCTCCAATTCCCGTAAGGATTACTATATCTATCATATGACATGCACGGTTGTTTTATAACAGCCAGTTTTATTTTATACATAAAGACAAATGTGACCAGACCTGCAAAAATAGGGCATGTGGGCACATAAAATTTTGCAAATTTTTTGTAGCTTTCATGGCTTATACCTTTTGATACCATTAAACAATGGCCATGTCATTTTCAGCATTAATTTTATGAATCATTTCATTGGCTATATAATGCAAGTTATAGAATGCAGATAGTGTATTCCAGTACTGAGATATGACCCATTGTGTGACAGGATGTAGTTTGTGCCCACATGCCCTATTTTTGTAGGCCTGGTCACAAATAATTATCATTTGAATATTTGAGACTAAATAATTATATATTATCAAAATAAATCACCTTGTTAGTTTAGTGTTTATAACTCAAGGTACTCTTTTATATAAATCAGTAGAGTTTCCTATGTGTAGATTTTCAATCTTTTATGACCAAAATATAATCTGCTGAAAGCAAGCTGCATTTTTTCATATTAACAGTCAGCCAGCTAACCATTACATGGTTGCATCAATGCCCACAGGAAAGCAATTCATAGAGGGTTGTACCCAACAGCTGTACAGTGTCTCTAGAAGCAGAAACAAGCAAAATTTATGTGAAGATCAATGGCGGATCCAGGATGGGGCATTTGGGGCAAATGCCCCCTCCCCCCCCTCTCCACCTTGTGGAGGAGCCAGCCATGCTTCTGATTAAAACAGCTAGTAAATTTTATGTCAGGCCAACCGAGATCAGTTTAAAACTTATGAAAATATGCACATTTTATTAGCATTTATTACAAATTCACCTGAGATCAAAGCGAACCGAAGTCAAACTAACTGTAAAATAGTCACTCAGCACCTTCGTGCGTACTAAGCGCCTCTAAAAATAATTATCGTGTTGCTGTTATTTAAGACATTCAGAGCCTTTTAAACAGTTTTAAGACTTCACAACCATCTGAAAAGGCCAAAATGGCAAATGTCAACAGTGAGACACCACTAAGAGGTGATTATTTGCTGCTTTAAAAAAGCAGCACTGAACTATAGAGAATATGGTTCTCCCCATGCATGCAACCACCTGCAACTTACCCTGTTTGTGCCCCTCCCCTAGCCAGCTCCTGGATCCGCCCCTGGAGATTGTTAGCCAGATTACACAAATAGACTTTTGCTGATTATGTTTGAGCCTGATAGGTTATAGCATTGCCTAATGAAAGTGAATTTTGAAAATGTTTTACAACATCAGAATGGTTGTATTACTACTAAATGTTTGGTAGCGGGCTAGTTATAAAGTCAGGTGAATTTCAAAATCAGGCGTACACAGCAAAAAGCACATGGAGAGGAGCCTAGAAACTAAAGTCCTTCCTCAGTTGATTAAGGTAGGTCTGGCTGAGTTAAGTGAGTTTGTATTTCTAGGGCTGCTGATAAAAATTAACAGAATGTTCAAATACCCTATTAGAGCAGCCAATATGCTTTATAATGACCTCTTAAAAGTTGTCTTGCACCGCAAAAATTGCAATAGACAGGATTTAAGCACTTAATTAAAAATAGCAGATCATCTCCACTTCACCACCTCTAGTTTGATATCTAATGAAGTAGATGCCCATACATATGTTAATCCAACAAGTGAATGTGTTGCTGTATAATACTTTCAATAGCAGCTTGACGTATTATATTGAACTACATCAAGCGATTAGCCAATAGAATTAGTATTACACTTGTTTGTCAAGGTCCCTTGACAAAAACATGTAATACTTATTTGATTAGCTAAAATAGCATGGTGTGTTTCTATTAGAAGTAAATGTCCTTCTTGACAACTAGTGTTACCATAGTGATAGATGCCCCATGGCATTGCAACAACATGTATGGTTGCTTAGCAATGGTTGCTAATTAACCGTTGCTATGGTAGACATCATTTTGAGACTATAGCAACAGTTGCTAGGCAATGGTTTCTAAGTACTATTGGTCTTTTGCAATGGTTATTTTTTGAATTTCTGTTGCCTAGTAACAGTTGCTATGGTTGTTGGATTAATTTGTAATAGGATGGATGGCTGTGGTATTCGGGATTAGTAGTTCTCGCATTTTAAACAGGAAGGAAATAGTGCTTGGCTTCGCCTCGCACTATTTTACTCCTTCCTGTTTACAATGCTCGCACTATTAATCCCGAATACCACAACCATAGATAATAGAGTAAAGGGATAGGAAACGCAATAACGTGACATCACAAAATACGTACATTTCTATTGGAATTCCGTGTAGTACGTCACGAACATACTCGTTACGCTTGCTGCGCTTGTATCAAAGAGAAACAAATTGTTGTAACGACAGAATTTTGTAACCAACGACTGTGAAACTTTGCTACAGTGAACTCAAGTAAGTAATCGAGGGAAATAGGATGGTACCAACCCTCAAGGAAGTTATACGAAAAATTAAAGGAGATTGAAAGTGAAAAAAACGGCCCAAAAATTACTTTAAACCACTTTACTTTCTTCGTAAATATATTCTATCCTTTTAACTGTGATAAACCTATTCCTTACCATTTAACAGAGGGAACCAGAGGAAATATCGGAGCAAAACAGGAACTGTTGCTTGAAGAAACGACTAAGTATCTTCCATTTTTAACCAAAAGTTTAAACCACCTTGCAGTACAACGCAACGGTAAAAGACTGTGTTGGTGACACGCCTAGCTTACCACAAGATTCGAAAGTGGAACCGGCTATAAAAAAAAGCGGTATGGACGAGGCATGAAGGTACGATGAGCGAAAGTGTGACAGCGTGTAACAATCACGGTTAATGCGATACGCTTTGTTACAAAATCTACGGTCTGAATTCTCTTGCCAAAATCTCTCACATAGGCCTAAATACTTACTGTAGTCTGTTGGATTACTATTTACGCTGCTTAGAACACTAATTCTCACAAAACTGTCTTGTCCTTTCAAGTCACGCGTAACGGAAATCAAACCGGAAATCGCTTGCGTTTCCTATCCCTTTACTCTATTATCTATGCCACAACCATCCATCCTATTACATAATTATACATATCCTGTAATGACATCAAAATTAACTTCTAAATTAATCCACATGATTGGTGAGGATAGCAATAGAGAATCTTCATTTGAAAATATGCATGCTCCTCTATTTAAACTGCTGCTTCATGGTCACATTTCGATTCATTGAGGGATTTGTACTTGCCATTTCTCTGTTCAGTAGGTGATTCGGGTCAAAAAGACATCTTTCAAACAAGGCCGAAGTATGACCCAGGCATGTAACGCAGCAAAAATAGTGTTCCAATACTACCTATTCTAACCCCGTATTTATTCAGTATTGGAACAACTATTTTTAAACTCCCTATAATGAGACAAAACGAACCTCAAATCTATAAATGACCCTAATGTTATTCACTATTAGGGGCTATGGTCTGTTTTTGTTTGAGCCAAGGTAGAATTTTTGGACTATTAGTTCAAACACCTAAACATAGATGGAATAAATACAGTCAGTATTTGTGTATGAATTATGCTGTGTAAATAGTTAGCAGGGATGCACCGATACCACTTTTCACTAGCCAATCCAATACCAATACATTTTTGGTGGAAAATGACTTAAAATTGGCCAATACTGATAGTTTGCTATAGAAATCAACACACACGATAGTGTGTCGTGCGGCCCAAGAAGCCGGCGCTCCACACCGTGAGTATATTAACAGAAGAAAGAAAACGCAATTTTCACACCTATGTAGCTCTGTGATCCCTTATCCGATTGGAACCAAATTTACTGGAGACTTGCCGCCCAGTTAGGGTAGTCTACATACCAAATGTGAAGAAAATCGCTCTAGCCATTTCCGAGATACGAGCGAACAAAATTTCGTTTTAATTTCTTCGTTTTTTTCTTCTTCATCTTCTTCATTTCGCTAACTTCGCAAAATTCGCCATAAAACACGAATTCGTGCTCGGATCGGGCTGAAATTTGGCACACTTAAAGGGCTCATTAAGGCGGATCGCCGTACCAACTTTGGTAGGAATCCGATGAACATTCACGGAGTTATGACCGATTATTTGCGTAAAATAAGGTCGAAGGTCTGTCACGCCTACAGGGTAAATCCCTTCGAGGAATCAGTTGAAAATTGATATGTAGATGGAGCAACCATCGTAGGAGTGCGTTTTTGTGGTTTGAAAGGAATCGAGATAAAGACCATGGAGATATGACACGAAACCCAACCTGTGTCAAAATTACGTGATCGATTTTTATGAATAAAAAAACTATTAGTTTTCGTATCTAGCAGGTAAACCGCTTAGAGCAACGAGCTGAAAATCAGTATGTAGCTGGAATAATCATCATAGAAAGTCCTTGCAGTAGTACAGAAGAATCGGAATACAAATCACTGAGTTATGATTCGAAAGGCAACTGGGTGCAGCAAATGCGAGATTGAGATACTCTAATAGAACAGTCACCCTAATAAAGCATTCAGTTGCATTTATAATTCACTCAGTTATATTACATTGTAAGTTATTCTGTAGGGAATTCAGCTACAAACAAGTCACCCTGTAGTCAGATCAGCTAGAAGAAGGTACCTAATAGAGAGTTCAGCTACAAATAAGCCATCATGTAGAGAGTTCAGCTCAAATAAATCACCCTGTAGAGAATTCAGCTACAAACAAATTGCCCTGTAGAGAGATCAGCTAGAAGAAGTTACCTTGTAGAGAGTTCAGTTACAAAGAAACAATCATGCAAAGAGTTTAGCTACAAACAAATCACCCAGTAAAAAGTTCCGCTATGAACAGATCACACTGTAGAGAGTTCAGTTAGAAACAAGTCATCCTGTAGAGAGATCAGCTAGAAGAAATCACCTTGAAGAGAGTTCAGTTAAAAAGAAACAATCACGCAAAGAGTTTAGCTGCAAACAAATCACCCAGTAGAAAGTTCCGCTACTAACAGATCACACTGTAGAGAGTTCAGTTAGAAACAAGTCATCCTGTAGAGAGATCAGCTAGAAGAAGTCACCTTGTAGAGAGTTCAGTTAAAAAGAAACAATCATGCAAAGAGTTTAGCTGCAAACAAATCACCCAGGAGAAAGTTCCGCTATTAACAGATCACACTGTAGAGAGTTCAGTTAGAAACAAGTCATCCTGTAGATAGATCAGCTAGAAGGAGTCACTTTGTAGAGAGTTCAGCTACAAAGAAACCACCATGTAAAAGAGTTCAGCTGCAAACAAATCACCTGTAGAGAATTCAACTACAAACAAATCACCCTGTAGAAAGATCAGCTAGAAAAAGTTACCTTGTAGAGAGTTCAGCTACAAACAAATCACCCTGTAGAGAGTTCAGCTACGAACAAGTCACCATGTAGAGAGTTCAGCTAGAAGAAGTTACATTGTAGAGAGTTCAGCTACAAAGAAACTACCATGTAGAGAGTTCAGCTGCAAACAAATCGCCCTGTAGAGAATTCAGCTACAAACAAATTACCCTGTAAAAAGATCAGCTAGAAGAAGTTACCTTGTAGAGAGTTCAGCTACAAACAAATCATCCTGTAGAGAGTTCAGCTAGAATAAGTTACATTGTAGAGAGTTCAGCTACAAAGAAACTACCATGTAGAGAGTTCAGCTGCAAGCAAACCGCCCTGTAGAGAATTCAGCTACAAACAAATCACCCTGTAGAAAGATCAGCTAGAAGAAGTTACCTTGTAGAGAGTTCAGCTACAAACAAGTCACCCTGTAGAGAGATCAGCTAGAAACAAGTCATCCTGTAGAGAGTTCAGCTAGAAGAAGTTACATTGTAGAGAGTTCAGCTACAAAGAAACTACCATGTAGAGAGTTCAGCTGCAAACAAATCACCCTGTAGAAAGATCAGCTGCAAACTGATCACCCAGTAGAGAATTCAGCTACAAACAAATCACCCTGTAGAAAGATCAGCTAGAAGACGTTACCTTGTAGAGAGTTCAGCTACAAACAAATGACCCTGTAGAGAGTTCAGTTACAAAGAATCTACCATATAGAGAGTTCAGCTGCAAACAGATCGCCCTGTAGAGAATTCAGCTACAAACAAATCACCATGTAGAGAGTTCAGCTAGAAACAAGTCACCCTGTAGAGAGATCAGCTAGAAACAAGCCACCCGTCGAGAGTTCAGCTAGAAGAAGTTACATTGTAGAGAGTTCAGCTACAAAGAAGCTACCATGTAGAGAGTTCAGCTGCAAACAAATTGCCCTGTAGAGAATTCAGCTACAAACAAATCACCCTGTAGAAAGATCAGCTAGAAGAAGTTACCTTGTAGAGAGTCCAGCTACAAACAAATCACCTTGTAGAGAGTTCAGCTACAAACAAGTCACCCTGTAGAGAGATCAGCTAGAAACAAGCCACCCGTAGAGAGTTTAGCTAGAAGAAGTTACATTTTAGAGAGTTCAGCAGTTTAGCTGCAAACAAATCGCCCTGTAGAGAATTCAGCTACAAACAAATCACCCTGTAGAAAGATCAGCTAGAAGAAGTTACCTTGTAGAGAGTTCAGCTACAAACAAATCACCCTGTAGAGAGTTCAGCTACAAACAAGTCATCCGGTAGAGGGATCAGCTAGAAGGATCACCTTGCAGAGAGGTCAGCTACAAAGAAATCACCCTGCTTCATCTTTTCTTCTTCCTGTAGTAAAGAAAAAAATGACAGGTTAAAAAGCCCTAAAGCCGGCCATAGGCGGCTTTTGGGTATACAAATGCAAAAAGAAGTGAAATCTAATCCAAAACAGCCAAGCTGTAAAAAAAGAGTGCGGCCCTGAGAAAGGCTATGGTGAAAAAAGATGTGAAATCCAAGGTGGCGGCCAAGAAATAGCTGTGATGGTAGGTTAATGGTAAAAATTTTAATAACAACAATTCAGTGAATTTGGTGCCACTTGGTCTTGGCACAAAATTCACTTGAATTGTCGTTATTAAAATTTTTACCATTAGCCTACCATCACAGCCATTTCTTGGCCGCCACCTTGGATTTCACATCTTTTTTCACCATAGCCTTTCTCAGGGCCGCACTCTTTTTTTACAGCTTGGCTGTTTTGGATTAGATATTATTTACAAGAAACAGCCAGTATTTCCACATTGTTTAAAAGAAGCAACTTACTTTAAATACACTTGTTAATGTATTATTGCACTGATTATTGGTTTTGTGTCCATCAAAATCAATCAGCACATATTATGGCTTCAATGAATCTTGTTTTGTGGCTTAATTCCCATTCAACTGTGCTAACAATCATAATCATTGGATTTTTTCAAGTGGTTATATGTTCTTCCTTAATAGTTCATTCCACTTGCTATGTATGCCACCATCTTGAACAATTAAAGGACGTCATGCGAAGTATCAGTTATGGTATAACCGATACTGATCCAATACCACCAAAAATGGCTGATACATCTGTATCGGTGCATCCTCAATAGTTAGATGGAGAGATCAGATGTACCATAAATGCAGACTGGTGGAGGTCATGTAGATAATGAAAGTTTTCTTCTAGTAGCATAATTTACCTCTAACAGAACATACACATAACATGCAGGAAAGTAAATTGTATAGTGTGTACAAGTCTGATTCTCTTCTACTTCTAGTATTTTAGTATGCTTATCCCCTGAAAATCTTGACAGTCATACCGTATAGCTTAAATATTTTGAGGGGGGGGGGGGGGAATTTTCGCTGATTTCGTGGTTTTGGGGGTTATCAGTGAAAATTTTATCCTTGAAATATTTAGACCTCCATATATATAGTCCAATACATTTTGGGAGTGTTTGCAAATCCGCAAAAAAATTTATTTTTAGCAACATTGCTCAACCTCGAAATATTTGCCCCTCGAAATATTTGGGCTATACGGTACATGTATGACCTCATTTTAGTAGTTGTTACATGCATACTCTAGGGAGTCTGATCGCCAGAAGTTAAGTGTCAGGAGATTAAATTCTAGGGAATTTCAGTGGTTAAAAGATATCACTGTGCAAAAATTATGTTTCCTGAGATTTTGTGCTAACAAATTGTGACATTTCCTTGAGTCAGAAATACCTGAATTTGAAACATTCCTGAGGTAAAGGAAATGTAAAGGATTTGTGTAGGGATTTGTCACAACTAATTTACTTTTTGGCAATTTATGCAAAGGAATGTGCCAAATTCCAATCAAAAAATGCAAATAAATTATGACAATCTGTGTGATAAACTTGTATTATTTCCTGAAAATTTCATTTAAGCTTCATTACAGAAACACCATGGAGGCATATCTTTTTGCTAAGTGTATAACTATTCTGTTTTTCAATGTGGAAGCTGAGGTGATACGATGACTACTATCGCTGACTACAGATACACTAATGGACATTTAATCCCTACAAGTCTATAACCTTGACTGAATTATGGATTAAATGTCCATTACTATATCTGCACCTCTCTTGTTTCACTATTCTTTGGCTATTCCATTGTTTTACAACTTTTTTCTTTGACCAAATTAAAATACTTGTTATAGCATAATTATATGACTACCAATCCTGCATATACTACATCAAAAGAAAAATGGGACCAGTGAATCTGAATGTGTGCCCCAACAATCAATAACTGCAAAGTGAAGTGGCCATTACACTTCATTTTAAGCTATGTTCTGGCCGTTATATAGCGTTAATGAAGAACAGTACAAGCAGCGTCTCTGCAATAAATCTAATTCTACAAAAATATGGACAATAAACATGATAGCTAGCTACAGGGAAGCCGTATCGCACTATCATAAATCAACACCAGCAAAAAGAACTTGGACACAAAGGAGGAAACGTGAAGTCCATGCTGCATTAATTGTACATGCTGTGGTTGGCAAAAAAGCATGTCACGGGATGAAGTGACCTCAAACAGTGAAGAAATCAAACCCATAGCCTTATCCATTGTTGAGTTATGCTTGGCTGGAGACATTAGTTAGCTAATTAGTTAGTCGGTCAGTTAGCATAAAATATTATGTTGGACAGAACTTTTTAAAATTTCATAGAAATTAGTTGGAAGGGTTTAGAGTTGCTCTGAAAACATTTATGGGCTCCGCTATGCCTAACCAATACTGCCAAGCTGTTTTAAAAGAAAGGTGAGGCTGTTTATAGGTAATATTGTTGGGCAAGAAAGCCCAAACCACCATGATCCCTAGTATAAAGCACTACTGTACTGTATGATACTGATTACCCAAATAACATTAATTTCTTTATAGTGACCTGGTCTGTGAAAAGAGGTTTCAATTGCATGTACTTGGCAACCTGTAACATAACTTGTGAATGTGGTATCATCCTGAAATGTAGTCCCCTTATATGCCTAATGTAGCACTATGGCTTGGTGTAATATGAAGGTGATAGGTTGAAAACTTGAGGAGCTATGAATAGTCAAACTTGACAACTCAGAAAGACATTAAGAACTCCAGTGGCCTTTTTTGCACATATATTGTATTGTGTGTACCATTATATTTATCATAATGCCGGTGCTCATTTGGCTGTCATGTATATACATAATATTATGTTTCATGATATGTGCCATTATAGTCATTGAGGAATGCGACTGATTCTATGGGATGTTGTTGGGCTGAATTTGTTGATATTCTGGATACTTCATTACTTTTGTAAGTGCTACTAGAATAATTATGTAAAATTATCAACCCATTGTTAAGTGCTGGAGTGTGAGTGGTGTATGTGTGCTGTGTATACTGTTACATACCACATGTATGTGCATGTTAGTGCATAGTATATATGCACTCGAGTGTATGTGTGTGCGTGTGCGTGCGTGTGTGTGTGTGCAGGTTTGGGGTTTATGAACTAAAAGCTATATTATTATGTGCTTGTATAAATGCTGTAGTAAATATGGTCATAGGTATAGCAAGATATTTTTAGATAGGAGCTCTAGACTCTCGGTTTGGTATGGCACAGTGTTGAAAAACAAAAAAAGGTCAATACCTGCTAAGAACCAAATACACATTGCATCACTGATAAAGCACATAAAAATCCGTATTTAGTTTGTTACACTACTTCTCGTAGATGGGTTTAGCAGGAAGGCATGGTCAACTTATGTAACCTAAACAAGTTGATACTGTGCTACTTCTAAAAACCAGGCGCCATGTAGCAAACAAACCTAAATGGAATTAATTAACAGTGTATTAAACTAATATTTATATTGGGTTTTGTTTTGTTGCTACGTACACAATGGAATCATAGTAGTTTATATTTTGTAATTGATGAAATATTTTCATAATTTCGTAAATATGTTGCTAAGCACTGCTTAGGAGACATACCTTGAACAAAACACTTTAAGCCACTAATAATGCACCGAAGTATCTTCTATACTGTTTTGTAATTTGTCTATATCATTTTCTTACACAAATTCTCCAGGCATCAAAGCTGCTCTTCATTTTTGTTCGTGTATGTACAGGCATGTCCCTTTTTCAGCTTGAAGGAATTCATTATACCTGGTAGCCTAGGAGGTCAGCTGTGTTGTTTTTGGCTGTTTTACATCCATAGAGCTCATTGGGAAAGGCCTTCACTGCATCCTTATAAACTTGTTTCACCCATATTTCAAACTAGCATGTATTAAGACCACTCCAAATAAATTTCCTGTTTCCCATTCACCACCCGCATCTGGTTACTGTCAGCTCTAAATATAGGGGAATTTGTGATTTGCGCATACTAAAAGTAAACAGAACATCATAAAACTGACCAGAACTGGACGTATAAATTTATGAGGTATTTTGACAAAACATGAAAAAGCAGCCCTATGAGTTACTCTTGTGTATTCACAAAGGTTTAGAATTGGTCGCTAATGTTTTTCAAAGCTTTGTAGCGAGATATTTAGAGAGAAAATTCGATAAGAGGGTGGTTTTGCTTGTACCCATGCCTGATACGGACATTGGCATAACAGCCTTACTAATACAACTTCGGACCTCAAACTCCCAACACAACATTGCTGTGAACTGGTTAACAACAAGACGTGTTCAGTTACAAAATCACGCTGCTTGTTCAGTAGAAATCTTGACTTCAATATCACCATGCATTTCCAATGACGAAATTGAAGTCGAGGTTTCTACTGAACAAGCAGCCCGATTTTGCAATTGAACACGTCTTGTTGTTAACTGATTCACAGCAATGTTGTGTCAGGAGTTTGAGCCCTAAAACTTTAACAGTAAGGCTGTTATGCCAATGTTAGTATCAGGCATGGGTACAAGCAAAATCACACTCTTAGCAAATTTTCTCTCTGAGTATGTTGCAGGAAAGCTTTGAAAAAAAAATAGCAATCAATTCTAAACCTTTGTTAATAAACAAGAGTACTACATAGGGCTGCTTTTTCACGTTTTGTCCAGTTACCTCATAAATTTTTACGTCCAGTCATGGTACAGTATTGTAATTTTTTGCGTTGCATGAAAAATCCATAAATATGTGCAATTCACAAAATCCCCTATTCCATTATTCTGTGTTCTTCCATTATTTTCTGGTTATTCTAGCATACTGACAGGCTCAGTAAAAGCCATCTTAAAACAGTGTCAGTTTGTGTGTCACAGAACTATCAAGTTGGCACAAACTTCATGTTTGTGTTATTTTTGCAACTTGAAAAGGAAGGGATATTCTTTTGTACAGCATTTTATAGCTGTGCCAGGCAAATAATGGCTTGAAAAGCTGCCAATCTCATAATGAAATAATGGAAATGGACTGCCTGCCTGCATGCAAATATGCCTAAGGTCAGGACAGGAAACAGGAAATTTATTTGGAGTGGCCTAACCGTCTTAAACTACAGCTTACTTGCCCTAAAGGCTCCGTATGACCTTTATCACATAAAGGCTGTTTTTAGCAAACAAAGTTTTGCTCATGTGGGTGTGGAAAGACAAACAAATATACAAACAAACATGTAAACACAAACACACATTTCGGAAAACAATTTCAGTAAACCAGGCGCATGCCCACAGCCGGCTGTGGGCACATGCCTGGTTTAAAAATCACGTGAATTGTACGTACATCCACTGAATTGATTGCTCTATTAGAGTATCTCAATCTTTTGCAATTACAATCAGAAAATTGCAAGATGCTATGCCTATGATGGCTATGTGTATGTATGTATATGTGCACCAGGTGTGCGTGTGTCTGTACATAGCCATCATCATGTTGCAAGTTTGTGACTATCATGCATGGATATGTGTGTTGTGTAATATCATATACTACTATAGGATTGGCAATGAAAAAATCTACCCCCTGCAGAGTAACTTGTAACTCAGGGGATGGAGCCTACCAATGGTCTAGTTTAAATGGTGGGTTTGGTAGAGGCCAAATGCCTTCCGTTTGGGATATAGCCATGTCGTAAATTTTGAATGATTTTGGCTCATATTCATTAAAATGGGCAGGAACATCTAGAATGATGTCCAATGCTTTTTTGCATTATTGGGTGAGGTGCTCTACAAAACACATTTGCTTAAAAGATGATGCGCTGTACTTCAATTTCCGCTAAAATAATGCTTGATGAGTCAGCAATACAACCCACTGAAACTCATGTAACAAAGGCCAAGGTTGGTTTACAAACTCCCAGGCACACTTTTGGACCTTATTAAGTGGAGCTTTATAGTGTTTATGTGCCAACACAAGCTGATGCTCTTGCTGACACTATGATTTAGAAACTTGCAGCATCCATTTCACCAAGAATATGCATCTGACTTCAAGTACAATGACCGCCATGTAATGTACCATTCATGGAAACATTGAAGCTTGCTAAACAATGCTGCTGCCATTTTTATTAAAAAACGTGAAAAATCACAGAAAATTAAAATGTGCACTATAAAACAGCAAGGGGAATCACCGTATTATTACCCTATGATTTTGATGTAGTCTTGGGTAGGATTGAACACCCAGAGTTGGAGGAGAAACTATAAAGGATGATTTTTTTATTGCCAATCCTAACTATTATTAATTTTGTTGTGAATACAGCACACTATAAACTTGTTACATACAGTATGTGTATTTCTGTGGAATGCCGTGTTATTATAGTTGCAGCACTGCATCAAATTTGGGAAAATTGCTGATGTTTTCACATAAACAGATTGGAAGATACATAATTTTAAATAGTTCTATCCAGTTTACATAATTATAGGGAATTAAGCCAGTTTGACATTTTCACTATATGCAGTCAACTATGTAATATTATGTTTTTCCATATAGTTGCTAGCTACATACAAAATAATATAATAATGATTGTGAGGCAATATTTTTCACAGTTGCATGCAATGAGTTCACAGGTGGGCAATTTCATACATCTCCCTATACAGTAGGTAATATCTTAATAGAGGACCATCTGTCCCACTCAAAGTACATGTAGAAAATGTCTGGGGTCTTTAACCTCATGTTCTGGCTGGCCAGTAGCATTCCAAGTTAACAAAACGTGTCCAGTGGCTCTGTCACGCATCTGTAGAAATCCAATTGTCAATAGCAGGCTGAGTGATCTAGTAGCATATAGTGCAAATGTGTAGTTTATTTGTGTGGCCACCCATTCATGAGGAAAGTTCAACTTCAGTAAAGTGAGCAGAGATTGATGATTTTCAAAATATTGGTCACACATAATGGTAGTAATCTACATATGTGTATTTTGTACAGGAATGCTTCTGCTCTTCAAATCTCTTGGATGATTACATCATTGCCAGCTCTTTGTAATGTTGATACACCATTTTGCTATGTATGTATGATGAATTTTGTTTCTCAAATTAGTAATACGTACACATTGTGCTACCCAATGCACAGCTGCACTTATGTACTTTCATTTATTATATGTGACTGGGCCTGCAAAAACAGGGCACGTGGGCACAAAAAATTTGACTACTTTTTGAAATTTCCATATGTCATAACTTTTCAGTTAGTGATGCTACAGTTATGGCTGTTTCAACACTTATCATAAATGTAATTGGCATTATAATGCAAGTTACATATTGCAGGTATTCCATTCCAGTACTGAGATATAACCCATAATAGGATGACGTTGTTTGTGCCTACATGTCCTATTTTTGCAGGTGCAGTCACATATTCACACATATTAACTGGGCTGTAGTAAGTTTAAGTGTTTGCTACATTTCTTTGAATTTGTGCAGTAATGGACCCAACTGGCTATAAGGGTTCTGTGGATCTCCTCTTATTGACAAGGTTGAGCCTTATTAATTTTGATTGAAGTACATAATTATTTTCAACTACGTACGTGAAGCTTGTTTTATTCAAAAGAATGCTTATTGTAGTACATAGCATTATATGTACCTCACTTATTATGTTGTTGTTGCAAATATCACGTAGACCTGCCTCTCCAACATATTAGTGTTTTTAAGTCTGTCACTTTTTAACATTTAAAACTTCATCCTTTGACAAAACTTTGTAAGTGATAAGTAATATTATGAAGAAAAATATTCTCTCACACATTACAAGTACATATTATGTATTGATTTTAGCTGTAAATTTTTAGAGTTGAAGTACTTAAATAAGTCTTAATTCAGTGTAAGTAAGAACTACTCCATCATTTTAGTCATTCAAACTGTACTCTATTTCCATTTTAGAGTGATAAAAGAATTTGGCAAAGTAGTCTATATAACAACTCTCTTACAACTTCATGTAGTCATCCAGTTTTTGTGAAGTTTCACAAAGTTTTGACAATTTCCGTACTGAATGACTGAAACATAATTAAGTAATTGGAATTGTTAAATGCCAATTGGTATTTAAGAATTATGTAGGTTGGCAAATTACATAGCAAATTTCTCAACATTGTTGAATATAAGTCTATCCATAATTATTTATTGGTATAGAAGCCATAACATACATATTGTCAACAGCTTACTATACTGTTACCTATATAGTAGGCCATACTATAATACTACTGTATTAAGTTGCTTTATTATGCATGCTCATATTGAGTTGCTATTTGAGAATATATTTTTAAATTTTGGGCTTTTTCATAACATTTCAGCCAAAATAATGGTTAGTTATGACAATATAATAGCATTAAGAGTGGACATGTGTGCCTTACCTATGTACTTGGTTTGTATGTGTGCAGATATTCTTTTTGTCTATTAACATATCATTCTTCTTCGTCTAGGATCATGCAATACCTGCACCAAATGATTGTGATAATTTTCGCCAGGAGTTGTTTGTCACTAATGCTGCTTGTGGTGCAGCAGTGATACCATTTCACAGATCACAATACCGAACTGGTATTAATGAAGTATTGAACACTGAAGGATGTCCAGCTCTTTATGGTAGATTTACTGCAGCCTGTAGTCCACTAGATATGGCTTCTTTATACGTAGTACGTAAGAGTGATTGTAATATGTGACCCAGTCTGGGAAAACCGGGCTTTTCGCCTGTTTAAAAGTATCGAAAAAAGCCGGTTTTAAGTATTTAGTGTGATGTAGCTAGCCAATGGTTGAAGCTATGTGTACCAAATTCTCACACGTTTTACACCAATTTCTTACCTTCCAGAGCATCCACTGTGCAAGTACCCAACAACTAAGTTTCCAGCCATTTTAGGTAGCTTTTTAAACTGAGGTTGACTGTATCAGGCGAGATGCAAATTGGGTGGGAGGCGGGGGCCCTGGAAGGCAGCAAGATGGTTTTCAGAAATTGAAAAGGAATGCCAAGGGATGAATTAGGCCAAGTTTTGGGCCATTGAGGTCTCAAAATTGGCTAAAATGAAAGGAAATTCACAGCAGAGGTACTTATTCAACACCACAGAGCTGGACAGCCACATACAGTCATCCCCAGGCTAACCAGAGCTCCATTAAGGCCCCACACCACACGTACAGATCGCCACTGGGCTTGGGAAAAGTAGCCAGCAAAACCAGACCACTCAAGTCTAGCTGATTTTGATTGTGGAATTAGATAGTTTATTCATGTAGCTGTATGTCCTGGGTGAAAAATCGAATCTGCTGACATGGGCGATAAGACCGGTTTTCTCAGACTGGATCACATATACCCAATAACACTAATGTACACTACATCTATGTACTTTACTGTGGTATTATACACACAGTAAAGTTTAACCTTTGTTTGACATACATGATTGTCATTAAAGTGCTTATGGTTGACTATGAATATCATCTACAAACATGTCAAGCATATCTAATCTTTACCAAAATAGAGAAAGGGTTTCTAACAAAATGATATACGTGTCTTAAATAAAATTGAATGTATGCAAAAAACAAATCTACAAATCCTTGTCAACTCATAACTTACAGTATCTATGCAATCATTATAATCAATATGCTATTAAATAGGTTTTTCCACTTACAAAATCACTTCTAAGATGCAAACATAAAATACAGTTGCTGTGAAATTATGCAACATTTAAAATTATGTATGTACAGATGCAATTGACTTCTGATATAAAAACACTGGTCTATTGCCATGTCTTCAGTATAGGGTGAACCCCTAAATCACGATGTGGACAGGATATCAGTTGTAGCTCAAACCTCTGTGGTTTGAAGTGCATTATTACCTAATAGGTACAAGATTAAAACTCAGCAGTTGAAATTAATGACTGTTCTAATAAAGTGACACAAATAGTAATACAGTACAAGTTATCATGAATAATTACATGTATGGTCCTATACAAAAAACCATGCTCCAAGGTACTTCTCAAGTTGGCTTTGGACCTGCAGATTCATTGCAAAGTGGTATATGTGATATTTTTTTTTGTAAAGCTATTTTCTTATGACTTTAAGGGTTGTACCTGCTGAAAAATCATGCCGTACTGCTGCTTTAAGTTGTGCTTGCATGTAATGCAGATTCACAATTGCCACTTCCAGAGACTGGTGTTGAATAATGAGCTTTCTTTTAACAAGTAATCATTTAAGTATATGCACTCAACAAAGATTCTTACCAAAGAAGGCTAAAAACATTAATGTCAAAATTTTTCTGTGGTGTACATTCATGTCCTCTGCATGTCAGCTTCTAGAATTGCCACTATATTATTGAGATGTAATTCACATAGTGTTTAAATTGTTACCAAATCCAATCTCAGAAGGCTAATTTTTCTATGTATGAGGCACATCCCCAGACACCTCCAGTTAGAACATGCTTCGCACAATTGTTGAGCAACTTCCACTAATGCCAATCCTAAACCTTTTCCTCTTGCATAAACCTGAGACCTCCTCTGAAAATTTTCTACATCTGCCACTGAAAACAGCTAAGATATGAGATCAAGATCAAAAAATAGTGGTAAAGAAATGGCTGCAGTATGTTAATTCATATCATGATTTTGACGTTAAACATCATTGTGCCCTGAAGTTATCTATTTTATTGCAGTATGAAAGGCAACGTGTACAGCTTCCTTTCTTATACAGATCATGTGCACCTAATTTTATTTTATTTATTGAGGCTTTATAGCACAAGTGCTGAAGGTCCATAGGATGCTTGGTCCTACAGCCCATTTAAAGTTGTTATATAAGTATGTTTGAAAAGGTACAGAAAGGTGAAAAAATCCATGACTGCCTCAAATCTGCAGCCGTCTGATTATCACTCGTACGCTTACAGGAGTCTGCCAGGTGGTCAGGATGTTTTCTCCTTGTCAATTTGATTTATTATGTATCCATAGAAACTTTAATATTTTAATTTGTTATAGCAATATATTCATACCATTTATAGATTTTCTTCATAGAGAATTGTAGTTGCAGACAAACCTCTCAGTGTGCAAATATCATTATGTGTTGCTATGAGCTGTAAGGATGGCTACCTTAATAGTATATTTGTGACTGAATTTTGGAAAATCAGAATACGAGCGCACATAAAAAATTAGAATTTTCATATTTAGCTGGTTGCTAATAAGAGCAGGGCATAGTTTTAAAAATATTTCAAGAATTTTCTTGTAATTTAAGGTACTGAGAATGCCTTAAAGCCATCAACAAGTAGATTTGCACTATAAAGGTTGTGATTTGATCATTAAATAATTTAGATGTCAAATGTGCCCATATGGATGACTTCCCAAAATTCGGTCACAATTTTGAATTGATCCAGATGACCACAATTATCACCAAATTGGTTGCCATGTTCCTGTACCTTGATACTGTCAAATATGTAGACAATGGCCTTACTTATGCATCTTGTAACGTTTTATATATTTTTTAAATTGTTAATCTAAAGATGAAGTTGAGATGCATGCAGCACAAAGTAGTGAAAGAAGAGATGAATGATGGTATTACAGTAGGAAAGTCCCTACTTTGGCACATGCTATAACAATTATTTTGCTCAATGCCAGAGTAGGGACTTTCCCACTGAGTTATATATGCTGTAATACCTTCATTCATCTCTTGTTTCACTACTTTTTGTTGCATAGGTCCCTACTTCATTTTTAAATTAATGATTTTGTAAAAATACTAGTTTGTTTAGTTTTTGTTGTAGTACAGCTAATATCTTGTGACTGTTGTATTAGAGTATATACCTCGAGTCAGCCAAGAGGTGTGCGACTAGCTAGACCAATAAGGGGTGACGTCATCTTCTTTACTGTTATGTAAACAGCTAGATTGTTATGAAGGTGTGGTTTCCATACTCTATCACTATTAGTCCATTTAGATATTAATTGATGGGTGTGGTCATGAACCTATTGCAAACGGGATACCAATCGCGATATCTAGCTAGTATATATCTTAAGTAGTGCCAGGACTAAAGCGCTTCTGAAATCCATTTCCAAAATAATTCTGTGGCATCTATATGTACTGCTAAAAGAAAGCAGTAGGGGTATCTATTATCTACATGTATGAAGAAAGTGTTGATACGGAAAATTAATGCCTCGGTATGATTTTGTGGATGAAGAAGACAAGCTTTCTGATTGAAGATAAAAGAAAGACAAGGCACAGAGCACCTTCACTGTTCCAAACCCCAAAAGGCACATCCCACTGGTGTGTTTACTATTGTGGCTTAAAATGGTGGCCATGCACTGCTTCATTTGGCCTCTAGGCTTGTGAATGTGATCAAGCAGGTAGAGAGGCAAACAAAATTTCAGGTTTTGGCAATTTAAAAAAAAATCTTTATCTGGTCATCGATAAGTTTTTAATGCTGGATTTCATGTTAGATGAACTAATATTATTCCACAAAAATGATTTTTGTCCCATATAATTTCTCTAGGATGATTTTTAAAGGCGGCAATATTGGCGGTGCACGTCACTTTTGGGCAATCCCTTCTTAAACTGTACTACTATACTGTTTGATATATAATGTAATAGTTTGTGTATAAACCCTTAAAGGATTGCTGTATTCTTTTATTCACTCTCTTGTTTACTGTAGTTTAATGCAGTGGGAGCTATTATAGGAGATTTAGGTCAGGTGGAAAGATGTAGACCATTCATACCAGAAATAATTGCCAGTAATTTTAATGTGAGTTACAGCATGTATGTTTCTTGTTTAATGAGTATATGTGTGCATTATTAACAAAGTATGTAATACACATCATTGTATATACACATTGTAACACATTGTGGAAATTCTTTCAGTATCTGAGTTTCAGAATGTTTTGTAGTTATGATTTGACACAATCAAAGTAATTTCAGGAGGGAATTCATTTGTGAGGTGGAGAGTCTTAGAGATTATGTATACACTTAATATGATTTAACAACACAGCACAAACTGTGCTTACACAACTAACTGTAAACCTACCTATACACTGGTGTTTATGCAAGTTATTTATGGATTTATAAGATTTGCTAACATCCTATTAGCTGCATTGAACTAAATTCAGCTGTGTTGCTCTAAATTCTTTAGTACAACAGAATCATCCATTGCAGAATCCCTAGCTTTGCTGGTAAAGCACATTTATGTTGTTATTTATTCTGTTCTTAAGGCTTGACAAGCCATTAGTACAGTATAGCTTTTAGTTAATATTTTTATTTGTTTTACCCTCCTCTACTGCACAGTACCTGGACTCAGGGTAGATTCTGGAGGAAGCAAGCACCCAGTCAAATTATTGGGTGTGGGTTTGGTAGGTGTACCAGTGGTTCCAGCTGCAGGGGCCTATTGAATCAGGAGAGTAAGGGTAAACTCCACTAAAGGAACATAATGCTAAGGTACAAAACAGGCTATTTTGGGGATCCGTGTTTCATTTATGCCAAAAATAAACCAACTTAGAGGGCATACAGCTTCTTAATCGAACCTTGACTGTACTGTCTCATTACAAGAAATGGACAATATTCCAGCTGCAGAACTATTCCTGTCACCATTTGGAGCTGTGCACCAATTCGTTTGACTCCATAGAGCCTTTCTACCACAATGTAGGAGAGGCAGAAGACAGTATATCCTGCTCACTGCAGAAACACCCTACTATACCAATTAGGGGCTTCACACTGACCACCTTCATGTCCTCCTACTACCACATTGTAGAGGACAGAGGACAATAATATAGTCTGGACACTACAGAAGCATCCCACTATACCAAGTAAGAAGAGGGATTAGAAAACCACGTAAAACCACGTAACCACGTAGAAGAGGGATTAGATACAGGCAATTTCTGACCATTATTATACTACTGTATCTATAGCTGAAAGGATGGAACTAGAACTAAAAGGATGGAATGGAGGGGTAGGGGGTGTTAGTATCACATGCAACATACAATAATGCGGGGTATATAGGATAACTGGACAATCAGGACTAGTAATGGTAGCTGATTGCATACACATGGGGTAAACCCAACCGTTGAGTCTTTTAAAATTTCATCAGGATTTTATGAATATTTTAGTTATGCACTAGCCAACTACCATTCACAGCTTTTTTAACAACCTGCTTCTTGTACATAGCCTACAATACCCATGATTACCATCTGTACAGTTGTATTGTTGATACTCCACCACGCACAATGAATGGTTATATACACTAGTGTACTCACACTGACACAATATATACTACACATCTATGTGCATAACTACAGTACCATTACAATGCTTACATACATGTTCCATTTAAGAAGGAGCATGCATGCATCCATACCAATACAACATTGCCATGCTCATGCGTATACATAAATGGCAATTCTGTACCTATTCCGATATACATACATACAAACATACATACATACATACATACATACATACATACATACATACATACATACATACATACATACATACATACATACATACATACATACATACATACATACATACATACATACAAACATACATACATACATACATACATACATACATACATACATACATACATACATACATACATACATACATACATACATACATACATACATACATACATACATACATACATACATACAAACATACAGACACATGCTTATGAGTGCGTACAACTGTATGAGCTAATTAAACAATGCATATCTAGAACTGGTGTCCCACAGATCCATGATGCAAAATAAATAAACTCTGTAAGGGGGGGTTTGTACATTGGTATGCTTAAGAAAGGTAAACAACTGTAACTTCAACTACTTATCTATCAATATAATTATTCTCAAGTATAACTGCCTAAATACCACAAACATATTATAGGTGGGAGGGTGGGTGACTTCATCTTTCTCCTTCAATTTTTGCCTTTTGCTGCCAAATTAGGTCAAGTGAATGAGCATGCACATCGGTTATAGATTACAGCTCTATCCAGTGGATTTCATAGTAATTATTACATACATGCATGTTGAACAGTTTAAACTTGCAAATAAAAGGCCATAATACTACTTATGCTTTAAATAATCTGAAAGTGTCATATATGTACCACAACATCAAGTAATTGGCCTATTTCATTGCTTTCACAATTAAGTTTAATTAAAAGTTGGTCAAAATAAAATTATATTCATGTCCCAAACTTTTAAGGGTAAATTTATTGCTTGTATATATTTATAAGTAAATGAATCAAGGCTGTACAAAAGACAAAATAGGTGTCAATCTTCAAAAGATTAAAATTTAAAAAAGAAAATAGAGGACTTCATTTTTCAACAATTGATAGTGAGGGCATACATTCAGTCATAATTTCTGTAGTGACTGGATTGATTGCAGATTGAAGTTTAGTTGCACTGTTTTGTGCTTGTAACATTGTATAGTGGGTGGAACATTGCTGAAAATGAAGTGGAATGTCAACATTGCTTTTCAGTAATTGATAGTCAGGACACATGTTCAGTCGCTTGATTGATCTTTTTGATAACATGTCTCTTTCAGCATTCTTTACTTTGATAGGGTACGCATTGGTTCTCCAGTTGTAAATTATGTTACAAAAAGGTAAACACACAAGTGTAAGGAAAATTTTAATATTACATTTCAGTAGATACTATAGAATATAAAGCAATGGAACAAGGGAGCTCATCTTCTGCAGCTATACTAATGGACGTTTAATCCTTGCATTAGTTATGGCTATAATAACAGGCTGTATACAATTGAAGTTTGTAGGAATTAAATTTCCACAGGTATAGTTGCAGATGTAGATAACATCTCTTGTTTTTGCTGCTTTTTAAAATTTATTTCTAATATCCCTACTCAAATGTAGGTCTCGAATATTTCTTATTAAAATGTGTTTTTAGATAGTTCCAAATTATAGTACTGTAGATTAGGCTGTGCAAAGTTAATTATGTATTTCTAGTCCTACCAACTCTTCAAAATGACCAGGTGACCACACTTCTTTTTCATTTTTGTTTATAAAAGTTTTGATGTGGTCCACTACATAAGTACATGAATTATAAGTGAAAGGATAGTTCATGTATAAAGTTAGTGTATCTTGACACAAGTTACAAAACATAAATTTTCAATTCAAGAATACAAATTTTCAATTCTAGGTCCAGTCATGGATTTTTTTTCCTTTCTCCAACTTTTCAAACACACCTTAAGTAGCTAAAGTCTAGTGGTTAAAGTCTTTGAGCAGGCTGTAGGACCAGGTGTCCTACAGACCTTCAGCACTTGTGCTGTAAAGCATTAATAAATAAACTAGTGTCCATTTGGTTCTACTTGGGGTACTTAGAGATAATGAGTTACTCTCTAGAATACTTATGGATATAATTACATGAAAATAACAAGGAGAAAACATCCTGACCACCTGGTAGACTACTGTAAGCGTTCAAGCGTAAATCGGATGGCTGCAGGTTCGAGGCTACCTAGGTCCAGTCATGGATTTTTTTTCCTTTCTCCAACTTTTCAAACACACCTTAAGTAGCTAAAGTCTAGTGGCTAAAGTCTTTGAGCAGGCTGTAGGACCAGGTGTCCTACAGACCTTCAGCAATTGTGCTGTAAAGCATTAATAAATAAATAAATAAATAAAATAAAATTATAAACTTTTGACAATCAGTGTAAAGGTGATTGTGTAACTCATTCAGCATAAAATCACAGGCAGAGAACCAGAAACATGTAATTAATATTTGTGACTGGGCCAGCTAAAATAGGGCATGTGAGCACCTGATTTTTGCCTACTTTTTCACACTTCCATCACTTATTACTTTTTATACCATTATGCTATGGCAACGCAATTTTCAGTTGCTAATTAGCATTAATTGGCTTTATGATGCAATTTACAGAATGTAAATATTCTGTTCCAGCACTGTGATATGACCTGTAGTGTAACAGGGTGGAGATTGTGCCCACATGCCCTGTTTTTGTAAGCTCAGTTACATTTTGTGGCGTTATATAATTCTACTCATAATGATTTTTGATATGCTTTGTGTGTTTTGTTTGCTTACAGTATCCTTGTCATCGGAGTTTTCTTTCCAGGGTATGTACTGATCAGTGCAGAGAGGTATGTGCGTATGTACACACATGTAAGCTGTATATTATTTTTATAAGATTTCGCTAAAAAATCTTCCACACATAAAAATATTATATAGTTCTGCCAACTTATAAATCCATAGCAAAGCCTGTAATTAAAAACACCAAACTACATTATTTTCTCATGTTGTTGGTTATTTCTGTATAAGTGTTGCAGGCTTTTCAAAGTTATAGCGTATAGCATTGTGTATACAGTGTAAAGATTTAGTCTAACATATACACTTCAATTTTCCGCTCATTCCAAAATTATTCCTGAAATTAGAGCTATTGTACATAGGCTTAGAGTAAGTTTTCTATTTAAAAAATAACTGTGAAACCTATTTGAGCAGTATGACAAATATGTTGATTTTCAAAATCATAAGCTACAGTGTGTTAAAGACTTAAAGTTTGGAGTAATTGTTTATAGAGTACTGTGCCCTAATGTAGTACTGTAATACCTATTGACATGCAATAATTGACATACAATAATAATGAATACACTAGCCCAATTATGTCAGCAAACACTTTGAGCATAATAGGCAAATCATATCATAACAAGTATAAGAAAAAGTAGAATTCTAAACTAGAGTAGGGACATTGTAGTACCACTGCAATAAAAAAGTACTGAAACAAGCTGGATTGGATTGGTACATAATGTCCAGCTACAGTAAAACAGTAAGAAGTGTATATCCCTACTAGCTATGAATGCACAGTAGGGATGTTCACTTCTTATTGTTTTACAACATTACATACTACTCCAATCCAGCTGTTTTTATTGAAGTGGTACTACATTGTCCCTACTCTAGTTCAAAATTCCTAATTTTTCTTATACTTGTTTGTGAACTTTTTGTCAATCATGAGCACTATTAAAAGCTAGCTACCATCACATAATTATGTAAATAGCTAAAATTCTCATATTCATGAGTGAGATTATAATCTGCAGCAATCATGAATCTATTCATAAAAGCACAAGACAGTCCACTTACATTCCAGCTGCATCTATACCAATGAGACACACCAACAGCGCAGCATGTGTTGTATAGCCACCAGACTAATCAACTTACATGCAGCTACACCAACCAACTCACTTAAAACAATTGTCTACTTTCATACATATGCTTTGTGCATACCATTCCACAAGCAGTCCATTTCCTGGTGGCTGGCAACATACTGTCTACAACAGAGAACAGCTCACTGGCGAGCTACTCACACATGTATTCCAATATGTTGGTGCAATAACATTGTGAACTGAACATGCATGCTTGGAGATTGAAGCCATACTGTGTTATGGCTGCTCAGTACATGGAAGGATAAAAGTAAGACAATATGCACTTATTGTATGACTATCAATATAGCAAAGGTTTCGTTTAATTGAATTTGAAGCATTTCTGTGAAAGAAGAAGGGCTGTTGCTGTAGCCACTTTTCTGCTACACTTGTCTGAATGTGTCAGGCAGGCAGCCAGTAGAAAATTCCTTCATACAATTTTTTATAATTCTGTAGCAACTTAATGGAAATGTTTCGAGTCTATCTGAAGGCATTTTTGGGCTAGATTTTACTTAACCAATACTGTCATGTCATCATGATGGGAAATTGATGCAGATTTTGGGGTGATAATTTATTGTGGGCCACGTCCACACCTACGCCGTCCCTACTATATATACAGTACTATCATACTGTATGATACAATGATTTTCAATTTAAATGTTGAATGTGCATGCTCAAAAAGCAAATTGATGAGTATTTTGTACATTGTTATATACTAAAGTTCACAACATGTAGTATTACTGCATTTACTTTTTATTTACACTTCACCAAAGTAAGTAAAAGATAAGATACTCTAATAGAGCAATCACTTACCTTAATATAACACACAAAAAATCATATTTATGTATGCATAAAATTATTCCTAAGTGTGCACAATACATGCATACACAAATAATTATATAGTATTTTGTAGCATGTAAATCCACTATGTTTGACATTTATGTACTCGGTGGTATATATGTAGGCAATTGATCGTGGCATCAATCGATATGGGTGCTGCTACCGTGATTTCTTCAGAGCATTTTATGGTAAAAGGTATGTTTATAAATCCACTGACATACTGTGCTTACTGTTGTAGCTACCTTTACCATAATTTCTCTATTTGTGACCCGGCCTTTGAAAATACGGCATTTGGGCACAAATACACCCCGCCACACAACATCTCATATCTCAGTATTGGGATAGAAGATGTGACTGGGCCTGCAAAAATAGGGCATGTGGGCACAAACTACAGCCCATCACATAACAGGTTATATCAAGGTACTGGAATCACATATTTACATTCTGTAACTTGTATTATAAAGCCAACTAAATCATTGATAATCGGTGAAAATTGCATCATCACAGCTTAATCACATAAAAGTTATACATCATTGAAGTTTGAAAAAGTAGGCAAATTTCATGTGCCCACATGCACTATTTTTGCAGGCCCGGTCACATATTTTCATGCTATAACTTATAGTTTAAAGCTACAGTAACTAAATTTGCAATAAGTGTGAAAATTTCATGGCCAAGTAATAATGAAGTATGAAGTTATGATGCATCAAAGGTTGGAAAAGTAGGCAATTATTATGTACCTCACATGCCCTATTTTCACAGGCCCAGTCACATTTGTTGCATGACATACTTTACATAAATTATGTACATAAATTAAAGTATATGACCCAGTCTGTTTTATGGTCTTTCCAATTATTACAACTTGACGACAGCTCATAACTTGTTTTGTAAATAAGGTAGCAACTTGAAGATGTTGCATAGTCGAATAATATGAAACATCTCAAGTAAATCAATTAATGACATGGGAAGTTGTGAGCTATCAAACTTGAATATCTGGAAAGGGAATAAGACTGGTTTGGGTCACATTTATTTGGTTGATTGTATTGTGTTTGTTATTGTGTTCTTTATATATGTACAGTATTGTGTTCTTTAATTACACATCAGATGTCTTTGTCACTCTCCGCAGTTTGAATGCCGCTGACAATACCTTATTTGCATTTGAAGAAACCATTTATGGTCTTTGTGGTCGTCAGCCAACTGATTATTGTAGGCAGGTAAGTAATAGCTATACCATATACGTATGTACACTTCTCGTATATACATACCATGATTTATACAAATTCATTATCCTCAAATTTGTGTGTAACAGCAAGAGTTCATAATATATATATATATATATACAAGTACACGAAAACATTTGGAATTTTCCACTAGAGTAGGGACCATAGCACATCAATAAAAAGTACTGAAACAAGTTGGAGAAGTCCATGATAATGATGATATTAAATCACTGTAACGGAAATGCACAGTAGGGATACAACACTTCTTATTGTTTTACAGTGATTTAATATCATGGACTACTCCAACTTGTTTCAGTACTTTTTATCGATGTGCTATGGTCCCTACTTCAGTGGAAAATTCCAAATTTTTTCGTGTACTTGTTTGTTAACTTTTTTTGTAAATAATTTTATTATGACTGGTGAACCCACGCATGCCGCATCTGAAGAGGCACCGCACGCCCCAGCTATATCAATCATCGTCTGAAAAGTGAAGTATCAATTACGCTTCGTTGTCAGCTATGTTCAACCCGTTACACAGCATTTCGAATCAAGAACTGTTCGAAAAGCACCTCTGCAATCCACGCACACCAAAATATATCGTGCCGCGTGCCCCAATAATGTTAATTATCGTGTGATAAGTGAAGTATCCATTACGCTTCGCTGTAGGCTATGTTCAACCCGTTACACAGCAGTACGAATCAAGACCTGTTTGAAAAGTACCTCTGCAATCGAAATAGCCACGATGAAAATACGGACGATTTCCGTTTCGAAGGGAAGCCATCACGTGCTCGCGCCAAATCGACACCTTTCCCTGTCAGCAAAGATGAATGGGACACAAAGGAGAACACTGGTAAGTCCATGAAGAATGCATTGTATGTACTGCGGTATGCCAAAAGGCACCTGTCGGGCCGAAACGACGTCGAACAGTGAAAAAATCAAGCCCGTAGCCTTAGCCATTATCAAGTTACGCTTGTCTGAAGGCATCAGTCAGTTACTTATACTTACTTACTCAGTCAGTCAGTAGAAAATTCCGTTGAATAAAAAAAAATTAAAATTCTGTAGCAACTTGTTGAAAGCGTTTCGGGTCGATCTGAAAGCTTGTTTGGGCTTAGTTTTACCTCACCAATGCTGCCTCATCGTCGTAAAGGAAAATTGAGGCTGGTTTTTGTGTGATATTATTTCGTGGCCCACGCCTACTCCTTTGTGGTCCCTACTATACAGTTACTATCGTACTGTATGATATATATAGGAGAGTATCCAACACCTGTATTGCCCATTCAAAATGCACTGCATAATAATTGTGCAATAATGTGTAACATATCTGAATATTTTAGTGTAATTTCAGTAAACTTCAACACATGGCTTCACACCATGAAAGACTTGGTAATAGGTGATGATATACCAAAGCAAAGACTTGCAAGCACTTCAAGGCTCTTGTAGCTCTTGAAGCAAGTTAACACCTTTGGTGATGATGACTATTGTGTAACATTATTACACAGTGCATTTTGAAGGAGCAATACAGGGTTGGATACTCTTGCTGTTACCAAGAATTCATAATAATAACAGTCACTAGTCTGCATGTAGTGTAGAACTTGGAAAATTTTATTTCTTAACCAGGCACACACCCACAGCAGGCCAAAGGCTGGCTGTGGGCATGCGCTTGGTTGAAATTTGTTTGGCTAAAACTATGTGTTTGCATGTCTGCATGTAGGTATGTCTGTCCAACACCCATGTGAGCAAACAAGCTTTGAGCTACAGAAATTAAACCTTCACTCAATGAATAGAGGCTGATTAGGTATTGTATAAAGCTTAACTTTCTGTTTTCATCATATTTACTGTTTAATACTTAAAGGGGGTGTGGCTGTTTACTGAAACCAGGTGAAATAGTTCATAAGGGGCTGCTGTATCATGCGTAGAATGACTGAAAAACAACATAACATGCCTAGTAAGCTACCAGAAATTGTGTATCTTCTTGAGTTGAAAGGAGGTATATCCTCTTTGTAAGTGAACAAAATTAAGAGCAACTATGAGGCTTTATGTAGAGAATTCGCATATGAAAACATGACAAACAAACTATAAAACAGTTAAGAAGATACTTCTTTGCATAATTTGTGGTTTAAAGTGGTTTGCTCTAGTTACACTTACTTAATGATACATAGCAATGTAATTGATGAATTATGAAATAAATTTAATTTTAATGCACTGTATTGTTACTCAACAAGGCGAGAAATGAATTAATAGCATGCTGTGTGTGTTAATTAATTTATAAAGAGTTAAATTCAAGGGATATAGCTAGGGACCAATCTATTTTGCTTTTTCTTCCACCTATTTTTCTTTCCAGCAATTCTTTTATTTTTCACCTATTATGTTTCATATTTTGCTCAAGAATTATAAATTTTGCTCAGCACTGATCTTTGTTAATTGAATATTCCAATTGCAAAGCTACAGTTTCGCCTTAAATTGACTGTTCTATTAGAGTATCTCGATCAGCAATTACTTCTATCATGTAAAGCAAGAAGCTAGCTAATATTGCTTAACATGTGTGACTGTTTTATTAGGGTATCTCGATTGTCACTTGTTGTTCCTGTAACAATTAGCTATGCATTGTTGATATTTTAGCACGTCTGACTGTTCTATTAGAGTATCGCGATCTTTTGTGCAATTTTTATGTCCACTTCACAAAAATTGCATCTATTATGCCAGCATTTTGCTCATTGCTTTTACCACCCATTTTGCCAAACATTTTGCCGGCGAAATTGATGGATCCCTAGATATAGCATCAACATGTTTGAATAACTTTCATTCTGATAGTTTTTAGGACAATTTATTTTATTACCTTATGTATATGTTAAAGCATAGCCGCGAGTACTATATGAAAAATAAAGCACGAGGCCAAGCGCCGAGTGCTTTACTTTTCATATAGCACGAGCAAGGCTATGCTTTAGTGATTTATGGAACTTTCTAGTCGTGTAGCTTCACCATACACTAGGACTCATAATTAACATGTGTTGCACAAATTATTAGCAGGTTGAACACACACAAACTAGTTTAACATAGTAACTCACGCGTAGTTCACCATAGCTTGGCATGGTAGATATTCATTGCATATTTTGGCAGGTTTTGCTTGCAACCCACAATCGATTCTATTGTGAGTCACATGGTGAAGTATTTCCGTGATATCTCCAGTACTTGTTCATTTACATTAACAAACGTAACAGCAACGTTACCTTCTCCCAATCATCATCGAAGCATTTAGATTATTATGTCTATAAAAGCAATCCAGTGGTACAACTCATATTGGCTGGGGTGATTGATTACTCAGTGCAGCGAGGCTATCAGCCTTCACCAGCTTGAGGGATTAGTCGTACTGGCATGAGCCCCGCAGGCTATTAGCCTGCACTAAGGCATGTGGGCAACTGTGCTTTATTGCCCACAAAGTGTGCTTTATTGCACCACAAAGAATGCTTTATTGAATGAAAAAAGCACTTTTTGTGGTCGATGAAGCACTGTTGGCCAGCTGAGAGTGTACTTTATGAAATTTAAAGTACACCTTTTCCTTTGATCTCGCCCACGTAAAGTTCTATAAGGTATTGTTATAGCTTATAGAGATGGATTTCTTCATAGAAATTACATTTATATGCCAGATGATGATCTCTTTAGCACTGTCAGTTCCAACATACTACATATCAAGACACACGGTAGTGTGTCGTGCTGCCAAGAAAGCCGGCGACCAGACTGTGAGTATATTAACAGGAAGAAAGAAAACAGCATTTTCATGCATGCATAGCTCCATGGTCCCTTCTCCAAAGTACACTATTTTTGAATCGTAGCTGTCCCCTAGGTAGGGTATGCCACACAGCAAATTTGATTAAATTCGTAACAGCCATTTGCGAGACATGGGCATTCAAAATTTTGTTTTAATTTGTTCGTTTTTTTCTTCTTATGCCATATGGGGCTATGGGGGCTTCAATTTCTTTTCGCACACTTTGGAAAAATGGCTATAAAATGCAAATGTGTGTAACTCAATTGTCTTGATCTTGAGAACAAATGAAGAGCATGTAACGGTGGATTCATGTACCAATTGTATTGTGAATCTGAGGAATATTCAAGGAGTTATGAGTGTTTATTTACATAAAAAAAGATCATACTTCTATCACCGCTACAGGGTAAATCGAGTATAGAAATAACTAGAAGATTGGTGTGTAGATAGGTTGATCATTGTAGCAGTGCCTTTTGATAGTTTGAATAGCAATAGAGTTACAGCGACAAAGTTATAAAGCAAAAACCAAGCAAGTGTAAAATTATGGCATCAAGATACTCTAATACAGCAGTAACTGCGTGGGGGGGGAGGGGGGGGGGGGGGGGAAGTGTGCAAAAATATTAAACAAACTTGTCAGAGTTCGAACTAGGGACCTCCATACCTAGCACCTGCATTCTTAACCACTGAACCACTGCTACCTTGGCTGATCACCTCACTTAATTTCTGCTTTATAAATGAAATTTATAGTTGAAATCTGCTTATAGTCAAACGATTGTAATTTCATAGATCTACCAATAGAAGTACTAGATTGTTCTAGAACATTCTATGTATGCTCTATTAGAAGCCATCAAAATGTGCACTCTATTAGAGTATTACAATAATATTATCAAATATTGAATTTAATCATGCAATGAAATACATTTATAAGTCTGTCTTCAATAATCATCATTGTATCTACATAGAAAAGAAGAAATGTGAGTAAAAACAAAACTCAAAGTCAGCCATAGGCTGGATTTGGGATACAAAAATAACTGAAATCCCCTCAAAAACAGCCAGGCTGTGAAAAATGGCACGGCCTTAAAAGCTTGGGTGAAAAAGTTGTGAAATCAAATGTGGCAGCCAAGAAATGACTGCAATGATGTTAATGCTTAAAAAAATTTAATAACGGCTGTGTGCATTGTTAAAATTTATTAGCATTAACATCATTGCAGCCATTTCTTGGCCGCCACATTTTACTTCACAACTTTTTTCATCCAAGCTTTTTAAGGCCACACCATTTTTTCACAGCCTGACTATTTTTGTGTGGATATGCAGGGGCGGATCCAGAGTTTGGAAAGAGGGGGGGCACCTTGCTGAAAAAAGTTGAAGAGCAAAAAATAAAATAAAATAAAAGAAAGGTCACAACAATAATAGCTAGTTATCCTTCACCAAATATATTATATCATGTATGCTATGTAAAATAAAATCCTATTTATAGCTTCATAAGTAAGCTGCACTGCCTCATGAACATTGTGACTGCTTTATTAGAGTAATTGACTGCTCTATTAGAGTATCGCAATCTTGTATGCAATTTCTAGAAGGGGGGTGGGGCATTTGACCCAAATGCCCCATCCTGGATCCGCCATTGATATGTATATCACCAAGGTTTATTCATATCACAATATAAACATGTAGAAGTAATTTCTATACATACTGTTAGTTGCAACATAAAATCCTACTGTAGTTGCATGCATATGCTGCAAGTATAAACTAGCTATATAACAAGTTATACAATGTAAGTACACTTTGCCATTTTACACAAGTAGGCTGGCACAGCAGGGTAAGTAAAATTCTAAGCATAGGTTGTGCCTTAAGTGTTATATTGTACTTCTACTTTGTCTGGCTCGGAGTGGTTTTCTCAAGTACTTAAACCACTACGATTTTTGGTGATCAGGGTATCAGTAAATGTTTTTAAATCTATTTTTGGTTGTAGAGCAAACTAATAGGATTAGTTTGGCTAGTTTATAATAAGTGATTTTCAAAGTTACACACATGCTGTCCCCAGTGGGTTGTTTTTGTAGCATTCCTTAAATAAATTCTCTGCATAACTGTACTACATTTTCCCAAGTATGCTGCATTTGCCCAATTAGCTGCATAACTGTTCTGTATGACTCATACAGAGTACTGTATGGACAATACAGTACACGGTATCGCTTTGATCCTCCTATACAAAGTACAATAAATATATGGTTTTAAGGGAGTAGTTAGCTTTCAGTGTTGACAACTCGGCTTGTCTATATACCTACTGTAGTTGTAACTAGTGATAGTCCATCAAATCAAATGCTTTCAATGCAGGTCCCTGTGATAGCTATAAACTAAACAATCTGCATTCCTTGATTTTAATTTAATGCAGGTGACTGCTCTATTAGAGTGTTTTAATTGTTTTTGCGGAAGGATCTAACAAACCTGCAAAGAAGCAGCTATAAGTATACTAAATGACAACCTGTGTATATTGACATGATAACATTTTTCACTGGGTTACAGCTTCAATATCCGGCGGTATGACATTTTTCACGTTTACACTTTCTGTTTCCATCCTTGCCTTCTGTTCCTATTCTCATTTTCCTGTGTGAACAAAAATACAACACTCGGGGTTGTCTCAAGGCAAAAACAGCACTCGGCTTTGCCTCATGCCTAGCCTTGAGGGGTATTAGCCTTGCCTTGCCCTCAAGGCATGAAGGGTATTAGCCTTGCCCTCAAGGCATGAGGGGTAATACCCCTCATCCTACCCTCTTGACACACCCCTCAAGCTGTTTTTTCTGTACACACGTATAGTGATGCTTTAACTATTACAAACATTTAATAGATTATTAGAGATTTGAAAAGTATTTGTGACCAGATTTAACAGGACAAGGCTTCCACACATCCAATTCCTTGATTTTAACCACTTGTAACTTGATTAGTTTGTATGCTATTGAGTTAAAAGTTTCACATACTAATTGTATTTCATTGTACAATAACATGTCAAAATTTGAAAATGATAATATACTCCTACATTAAGGTATGGTCTTTTAAAATGTGAATGTGTGTGAAAGCCTGGTTTTGTCAAATCTGGTAACATTTTATATTTAACTGATGGTGCCTGTATATGCGACCACCGAATCACACATCATCCAAAATTAAACTAACACCACCAGCGGATAGCGTACACTACCACATTTTTGATTTTTGACCTTCAGCATTATTCAAACGTCTCAAAGTTTGGTTTACCAGATGCCTTTTCTGGGTTGCATGGCAAGCCTGAGTGACAATTTCTAGCATTAAGTACCTTACTTGACAATAGTCAGTGAGTGGTGTACTGGTGATGTCTTGATGTAATTGGTCAAAGATTTTCTGTGTTTATTTTATTACTACATATCAGGCACTTAAATGCATGGCACAACCCTGTAATCTCATGTCTGGATTTCATTCGTGGTCTGCCTCCATTTGAAGTCTATCTCTTGCCCATGCTGCCACTCCCCACCTCTCCGCTCCTTTGTAAGCACTCATGATATTACTTCACTCACTCAACTACTCAGATTTTCTATCTTATTTGGTGGAAAACTCTGCAAACAGCTACAAGTACTGAAAGTGGTCCGAAAGATAATAAACTGATACATCTTTTGTGAAAATTTCATATACGTGCTCACTATCCTTGGCAAGTTATAATCATTGTATTCCTTTATACTGTTTATCTTGAAACTTCTAATGTGAAATTTGAATTGTTTTTCCAATATGCAGACATGGAAAGTTATACAGCTTCAGCATAAAAGCAATTATAATGGAGATGTGGCATCTCCAGTATGCTTGTCAATTTGGAGTGGCTTCAATAAGGCTAATAACACTAATAGCTGAATACCTAACTTTTACTTAAGGCAGAGCTTGTGGCCACCACTAAATTATCCATATATGTATAACTCAATTAAATTCCAATGTTCTGATGTTTGACGTCCTTCCTAAATATCTTAATACAAAACAGTACAACTATCACTAACAGTATGATATTGTTTGCAATATATGTAATACAGTTGTATATAACTTTTATGGTCATGGCAGATATCATACAGTACTGTCGTACTGTATGGGATCACAAAGGTTTTGCACTTTCTAACAAAATTGTTGCTCGAATCCAGCCTGACAATACCTTGACAGTGTTGGTTAGCAATCATCATCAAAGTTCCATCAGTGTGATCCCAAAACTCTTTAAAAAATTTTAGTCAGTGATTTTCTGCTTGTCAACCAACCAACCAACCAACTGACTCCCCCTTTCAGACAAGTGTACCTAAATAATGGCTAATGCCCAATGGTCTTGATTTTTTTTAATGTTAGAGATCACTTCAGCCTTTAGATGCCTTTAGGTGCATACAATGCACACATTATGAACTTACAGTATGTATGTACCACTCAAATGTAACCTCATCTTGTGAGAGTGCAAGCAATTATAAAACTTGTTAATTAAAGAACGAAGCATCCATTTCATTCACAAGTATTCATCCTGTGTTGTTTAGGATGAATACTCACAAGTAGAACAATTAAGTGCTACACCCTTTAAGTAATGAGTTTTGGTTGCTCACACTTGCAAGATGACGTTGCTTTAGAGCGGTACGTACCGTACCTTTGTCCTCCCATTTCTTTTATTGGTAACACAAGGTATCTATGAAGAATAATAACACAGAAGTTTTCAGTTTTGGCATGTAAACCCTTACCTTTCACTGTCTAGACCACAATTTAGTATAAAGGTGTCCCACTCCTAAGAAATTGCTGCTAATATGCTATGCATCATCCTACATGAGTATAATAAGTTCCTGTATAAAATACAACAATATGTCATTGAAATATGGACAGAAGAATTGGCAGCAATATAATGAGGTGGCCTTATTAATGAGAGCATGAAATGCACCTTAGTTAGCAGTGTTTGGGATCAACAAGTACTAGAGATTACCAATAATGAGTGGTCTTCTAAATGGGTTGCTGCAAAGTGAGGTTTCAGTATACACACTTGTCTATGACAACTCCTTACTGGTTTCCATAGTCATATGATACTATACGTAGGATGTATATTGATTGCACATAAAACATTCTGTTTTTCTAGGAGGTTGTGCAGGTCACAGATGCTGCTAGCAGCTGCATCAATGCTGGAAATACATATTATAACAACAATGATTTCTGTTTGCCATATTTCCGTGCATTCCATTCTCCATTGCCATTTGGAGATTTTGAAGCAAATGCCAGATCAATATGTGTTAATCAGTTGTGTAAAGGCTTCCTTGGAAAATTTTCCAGCTACGCAAGAGCTTGTGAAGCTTTTGGAGTTGATGCTGTGAGTATGATGAGTAGCTTGTAATGTTATGTTAGACAGGTGGTATACAATCTACGTAGTTTAATAGTTGATCTCTGAATATAGTACAGCCACACACATACATGTGCAGTAGCTTTGTATATGTGCACATAATTTAATTGAATGCTATAGCTGATTTTGTATACAATATGTACGTTAACAAGAGGCATACATATTGTATAAAAAATGAGTTATACAATATATGTGACCTGGCCTGCGAAAACAGGGCATGTGGGCACAAACTACACCTTGCCACTATACAGGTCATATCTCAGTACTGGAAAAGTATATTTCCATTCTGTAACTTGCATCGTGATGCCAATTAAATGTGTACTACAAGTGGAAAATTGCAATGCCATAGCACAATGGTATCAAAAGTTATGAGTGATGCAACTTTGAAAAGTTTGGCAAAAATCATGTGCACACATGCCCTATTTTTGCAGGCCTGGTCACATATACAATGTGACAATATGTATGTTAACATTTGCACATTCTTCTTGCTAATGTTTACTTAATATGTATCGTATGTGGCTGTACACCCTTGCAACATCAATAGTAGAAAATTATCAAAAAGTCCCTGCATGTACTTATTCGTACATTGCAATCTTTCAGCCAATTGCATTAGCAAGAACAATGGGATGAGGTGTACTGAAACATCACATGTCTACCTTAAGCAGTATGCACTTACTGTATATGACTAATGGAAGTTAAAGGAACAACCTACATATATTATGTAATTCATGCAATGCCAAATACTTAAGATAATTTGTAGCAGTCAGAACCACTTTAATAGTAGATACCACTAATAGGACTCATATCAAGAATGCAGGAAAGTGTATGAAAATAAGCAGTTTGTTACTAAACTATAAATTTGACAACGATTTTTTAATAACATCTAATAGCTTTGAAAACCTTAATTTGACTAATCAACTATACATATGTAACAGCAATGTACAGTATTTGGCATGAGTATTAAAGTTTTATTGCTCAGCAGGGGCAGAGTAAGCAGTTTATATGAGGGGGGTTAGGCTGACCCAGATTTATGAAAATAAGGCACTACATTGTCTCAGTTTGGTAAGGTGAGACCAAAAAAAAGGTCACAACCAGCTGACAATAGCTGCCCACCTCACCAGCTACCCATTTATAGCTGATAAACTGCATAAAAATCCTTACAAAGCTCACTACACGCTGCTGTAATACTGTGACTGCTTTATTAGAGTGACTGCTCTATTAGAGTATCTTGTTCTTTATCACGGTTTTAAGCCCCACTCCAAGAAGGATAATTTCAACCTGATATCATTCTGAGGGGGCTAAGCCCCCCCCTTTCTGCCGCCTATGTTGCTCAGTGCAATAAAATGTGCATTTCAGATATCCCTAAATTTCATTATTTTTATTGCCTCTCTGTTATCTATAATAACAAAGGAGTGAGTGGCCAAAGTTTCAGTCGTTTATGATGAATATTCTTAAAGAGATACCACTTAACAGTTGAAACAGCAATAAAATTAATCTGTAAAGCAACAATTCAGCAAATAAAAGCAATCACAATACACAAGCTATCTTTGCTCAATCTGTTCACCATGAGCTGGCAAATCCATCAAGATATAGTGTGTTTCCTTTACCCCTCCATATGAACAAAAGAATGTCACTCCAACAACAACAAAAATGTAAGTAGATTGTATTCCACTGCATTGTAAATAACCACACATAACTCATGTGCCGCTTAGTTTTCTTACTTTCCATGACCAGGCAAATTCAATGGTGCATAAGTAGGTTTTATTGGTTTGAGCTTTGCTTCAGTGCATACTGAAGCAATTAAAATGTGCATAAACAACATTTAGGTGACACGAGTTAGTATTGAAGTGATATTGTTCAGTACAATAGAATAGCAACTATCTTAAATTTATTCAAATTTCCATATCTATTCACAAATTGTAGTTTAAATTAATCCACAGTGTACAAGGTCTCATACAGTACAGTAACTTCAAAAGCTGCAAATGGTGACAGTTGCTTTTGCATATGTACAGTATATGTACATGCATAAATTATTATGCATATCTATTTATGCTTGTGACAACCTGCATTGATTGTACATTCTTTAGGACGTTAATCTTTTAGGAAGTTTTGACTTTGTAGCTACTTTGTATCCTAATGCTACTTGCAGAAGGAATGATCGAGGAAGTTGTCTACCTGTACTTTTGTTTAGTACACGAATAACTGCTGTTCATTCTGCATTTGTAAGTTACTATATTGCTTGCATATATTCATATAGTTTTGCATGCTGTTGCTCTGTGCAACTACTGTAGATTTTGTACTACAAAACATACAGAGTTATAAACTAAATTAAAAATTAATAATTCCATTTGAGTTTTGCTGTAAAAGAAGTTTAGCTAAACTTTATCCATATAGTAACATTGTCACCTACAACCTACAGAGTATTAATCATAATTGTGCATGTGTGAAGATAATATTGATTTGTACATGCTTAAGTATGTAGCTAACTGCATGCACAATTGCATAAGTATATATGGATCATCAATAATTTTGCAAAATATTTTGGTAGGCAAATAAATAAATAAAGCCTGTTGATTTATAATACACAACTCTGTTTTTATTTACATATAACCTAGGATACAGATGGTTCTGCAGCTTGTATTCCAGTATTTACTGATGGTCAGTGTCCAGTTGAATGTGCCCAGGTAATTGCATTTTGGACGTCTGTACTGTGAAACACTGTTGTGTACATCTATGCTTGATTATGTGCTACACCTGTATCCCAATGTTACCTTGTTATGTTACATACTGTAAGTGATATTGTGTATGCTGTATTACCAAAATTAATTTGTGTGGTATGCCCTTTGTTATCCAAAACACCAAACAATTGAAATTGCTCACAACACGGTACTGTACATACACACAAGATAAAAGTGTAACAATATAATTAAAATATACATACGTAGCATGCATGTTTTTCCCAATGTAAATTTTAATTGAATTCATCTCAAAAACAGAATTGTGCAAACAAGTCTGGTTATTGCTCAGCAGGTTACATATTAGGCCTGCACCGCTTATGCCAGCATAATTTGGGGCATAATAGATAGCCAAAAGCATTGAGCATAATGCCTGCATAATAGGCACAATTTTTGTGCATTGGTTATCAAAGAAGCTGAAACTCTGCCTATTTTGCATGATGCAGAATAGGATAGTGTGTAAACATGGTAAAAAATTAGATCTACAGCTATGATTGTGAAGAAAAAATTAGATAAAGATCAGTATACTCTAATAGAACATTCAACCCATGTTGAAAGTTGAAATATCCTAATAGAACGTTCACAGATGTATTAGATACAGTAAGATACTCTAATAGAACAGCCAAGACACAATTTTATATGAGCATCTTGGAGTATAATTGGGCATAACTGGAGTGTAATAGGGGAAATTTTGGAACATTGCTTAAAAACATAATAGGCAATTTCAAAAGCATAAGAGGCTCTGGCCAACACTAGTTTTAATCATTGTTTGTAGTTAAAAGCAGTTTGTTTGAGATACACTCCCTTTAAAACAAACAGTGGTAATAATGGATTACTATATCATGCTGTATGCATTTAATAATACATAACCAATATTAATGTGATGAAATTGCAGGTTTTAAATTAGTATTAACTGGGCAACTGGTTTATAAAGCATTAACTTGCTAATTAATTATTGCAATGTTGTTTACTCAATTGTATACAATTTATTTATATATGTACATACACAGCTTCTTGTGAATGCCAGAGCTGAAATTGGCTGCTGTCTCAATGAGTATGGTCTTGCGTTCCTGTAAGTTTACTTTGTCCTCAGGTAGTACAATCAGAAGAATGTTGTACCCACATACATAATAAGAATATGTTACACCATATATTATACGTACAATGTAACATGGATTGGAAACACGCATATAAATGTGTGTTAATAAAAATGTATCCTATCCTCGTTACGGTGCATGAAATAAATTTGGCTATTACAGCTGGAGTATTTCACTTTCTTGTAAGCTACTAAGTGGTGTTTGTCAATTACAGCTGGGAAAATTACCGCCTACATTAACTGGATGCTAGCCTGGTTAGACACATTGGCTCTTGATGAACAGTAGGGTAACAAAATTCTTGTTGTTAACTTGAAATATGGCATTATGGAAACACTTGTAATTTTCCTGAAAGAACTAAATGCTCAGCACCACTTCTATTCTGTTGCTTGCACCACTTATAACAGGTACGATGTAAATAGATTAATAGACTACTCAGATATAGTTGTATTAATGCATAGCTCTTCTGCTTCGATAAAACAAAGCCAAAACAGGTCCTACATTAATTTTGTAATTATATTACCCTACCAGAGTAAGACTTCAGTTAAGGCTTTATTGTAAGTATTTAATAGGTAATGCAAATATGGCCATCTCTAGTTGACTAGTAGCAGTGCTGCTGAGACATTCACTGATACTCACCTGCCACTATCCACCTGTTGCCAATGGTATTACCTCTGATATCAGCAAACGCGCCCGTGTTCTTGTTCAGTACACAACATATCTACGCTGCTAAGTAACCAAGAGAAAAGGCCTGTGAACAGGCTGTCAACATCTTGACAACTAGTGCACCATAACAAGGATAGACAAAATTATTTATGCACATTTCCAATCCATGTTATGTATAATATCTATGGTTACACACATTGAAAGTCACTTGCATTCACATACATTATATGTGGCTGGATTCGCAAAAAGGGGTCTTACAGCTTTTCCAATTATATGTGACCAGATTTGACAAAACCAGGTTTCCACACATCCAGATTTGCGACTTTGAATGACCATAACTCAATGTAAGAGTATGCTATCACTTTCAAATTTTGTCCTGTTATATTGCACAATGTAGTGAAAGACTTTTGTGAAGATAGTAGGTCAATAACATACTGACTGGTCAAGTTACAAGCAGTTCAAGTCGAAGAATTGGATGTGTGTGGAAGCCTGGTTTTGTCAAATCCAGTCACATATGTGCTTGGCAATCCATAACTTGACTTGTAAGGTACCAGCTTAAATTTGGTCACTCTATGCTCCTAACATAGCACCATTCCTGGATGTAATTTTATGATAATAGGTTTAAACATATTATGAGGATTTATGACTAGTCAAATTGGGAAATTTGGAAAGGCTATAAGACCCCTTTCGCAGATTTGGTCACAGAATATTATGTTATTATTATGATTGTAGTGGTGCAGAAAACTTTAGCACATTATCAACAGTATGCAACTTTGTGGCAACTCGCTGCACAGTAAGTTGACTAGTACAATATTGCATAGTAATGGCATTTCATGAATGAAAATAGTTTGTGTTCTCCGATTCATTTTATATGCTTATGAGTACTATGTACTTGTTCAAACAACTTATTACTGTAAGAGAATTATTTTACCACGTGCGTGCTGTGAGTTAAAAGTTATTTATAGGAAAGAAAACAAGGTGGTAATATGCTATACCATCATTGTACAATTGTTTGGACACATCAATGTAAAATAGCATTGTACTGTCAGTGTAGAATTGGTGCACTTGAATTACTAGAGAACATCTACATATGAATAGTTTCTTTTATACTGTGTGACTTTTTACAATGCAGTGTCTGAGAACATACAATATTCCCAATACATGTAGGAAGTAAAGATGGGATGGTCAAGTTTTTGTGCTTGTAACGTTCAGAATACTGTAATAAAACAGCCAACCACTCTAAAAGAACAGTCAAATTCTGGATACTTTTACTTGACCTGTAGCATAACAACACACGAAAACAATCAGAATTCTCATATTTTTTGGAGGAGTGGGCATCTCCTTAGTCTTGCAAAATGACATGATTGTTGTATATGACAATGGGCAAAGTGTTCTCTCCCAAAGTTTCCACCCCTCCCAATCTTTTAATCCGGTCTGATGTCATTTAAGTGTCATATAAACGCCTTTCTGACTTCTTCATAGCTTAGTGTTTGCCACATTCTGTTTCACATTACATGGTAGTAATTGTTCTTGGTTCCGAAAAATGCAGTAAAAGTCTAGGAACTTGTGTTATATGACACAGTAACAGTGCAACAGATTTCTTGTCTATTTCATCCATGCAACATTTTTAATGCATGCATATGAACTTGTTAAGACTTTGCTGCAAGTGCATATTAACAGACAGCCAAAGGAGAACACAGTGTGTAAACGACTCACCATCTTTGAAAGCTATATGAGTAAAAAAGAATCAGGGAGATGGTACTATTTGTGGCTTTTTAGAACATCTTGGTTGCAGAAATTGTTGTGCTAATTAGCTATTCTTGTGATTCAGTTTTTTGTCTTTAGTAATTATTACAGTAGGACTTCGATTATATCTGAATCTCAAATATCCAAATGGTATAAGCGATTGTTCTAATAGAGTATTATTTTCGCCATTAGGTGAACATTCTATAGGAGTAGTGTATGGTCTATTAGAGTAGTTGAACAGAACTCTGTATATAAATGAATGGGCTTTATTTATCAAATTCAACATTGTTATGATTGAACTAGCACACAGTTGTTTGGATGATGGATGTTCTACAGTACTGATTTTGCACGCTAATATAAATGCCATAGTAATGATTTTGCAGAAGATTTATTTGATAAGAGGTTTGATTACAGCTCAGTCAGCCTCAAACTTTAGCCATATGGTCTTACAGGTAACAATGAGAATTTGAGATATTATGTTGTGCTGTTCAATCAGAAAGCAATTAAGAGTACTAATATAGTGTAGTGGATAAAGAAAATTTCATAGAATTATATGTGTGCGGAAGACCTCTTTTCGCAAATCTGGTCACATTTGAAGGTAACAATGCCATCACTTATTTGAGTATTAGAGATTATGATATTTATGTAGTCTTCCTGTTTAATGTGCTGAGACAATGACAATACTACATTCTAGAGAACATGTATCTATGCAAGCATAAAAATACTGTTTTCTTTCTTCCTGTCAATGTACTCACAGAGTGGCATGCTGGCTTCTTGGCTGCATGGCACTCTACTGTGTGTCTTGATTTCCTGTTTAATGTGCTAAGATAGTGATAATACTATACTCAGGTTGCACTAAATTTTTGATTTTGTACTGCTACACAATATTCTAGCTATCTCTTATATTCACACACACATACATGTGTTATTCATATGTATACATCACTACAATACTGTGTATAACTAATGATAATCTTTGCCTATACTACACAGGAATATGCCATCAATCCTGCCATTGATGAATGTGCCAGGGCAGAAAATGCTATAAAGGCCAATAGCACTTGTTCCAGTGCCTTCACCAGTGTCATTTCCATCCTTTCAGCTGGTGCCCGTGGAGTAACAATTGTTCAATTGGATGGCTACTTTAATATAATGTGTCAAGGAAGCTGTGGTGATCTTGTTTCTAGATACTTTACTGCTTGCGAAGCAAAAATTGTGAGTCTGTGCACTAACACTGTAATAGGGTGCATATATTTAATTGCCCACATGTCTTCTGTTATAGTCAGGGTGTGACTGGATGGTATTTCAATCATAATAATGAAACTATGCCTTTATATCATACTTTCAACAACATCTCATTGTCAACAACTGATTGAATGATATGATAAACAGTATTAGCTTATTGTATTATACAGTAGATTACAACAAAAAGTTTACGTTTTGTAGTTGTAATTACGGTGTGATTACTAAGTAATTACGCATGTTTGTACTGTAATTACATTTTGACTGTAATCCATAATTATGCAATGAAGTGGTTTTTCACCAGCCATATTTACAATATATTCATAATTACCAATAGAGCATAATTAGTAATTACACTTTTGTAATTACGCTACTACAGTGTAATTGCAATTATGAAACGTAAACTTTTTTTTACAACCTACTGTATGTGACCCAGTCTGCATTGCAGCATTTCCAAATTGTCAAGTTTGACTAATCATAATTATTTTCAATCTATCACCTTCATATTACACCAAGCCATAGTGCTATGTTATGGGTATAAGGGGACCAAATTTCAGTGTGATACCATGCATATTCACAAATCAAGCTACAGATAGCCAAGTACATGTAAGGCTATCAGACCCCGTTTTGCAGACCTGGTCACATGTTAGATGGCAGTTAATGCATAACTTGTGACTGGATTTGCGAAAAGGTACCTTTCCCACACCTTTTACATACCAGCAAATAAAAAATGATCTAACTAACACTTCACTCTTTATAGTGATTAACTTGCTCTTAGTGTCAAACTCCAGCCTGATTTGGTAGCTGCACTCATGGAAAATTTTAGGCAATTATATGTAACAATAAAAAAGTTATGAAGCTTCAAATCCGTGGTCCAATTTTGTGTGTAAAGAATATACCTTGTTGTACATCTGGTCACAATTTTATCAAATTAAATATTCACTTCTATTAGGACACTGATGCTGGGTTTCGTCAATTTGCTAGTGACTTTCAGGCACTAGCATGTAGAAGTAGTGATGTTACTGGACTGAGCTGCTATGCTATAAATCTGGTGGAGCCAACAATTAAAACCCTGAAGACTGCATTTGTAAGTGATTTTTTAATGTTATGTTCATAACCAGTATTATTTACTTGTATTCATTACTGGCTATGAACATAACATTAGTATGCATGAAATCCCCTGCACGTATTACATACAGTATGCATGCATAATTTTGCACGCTCTTGTAGCATTTCCAATGGTAAAACATAAAAAACAATAGCTTATCACTTATTTTATAAATAGGGTTGCAACTTAAATCTTTGTCAGTTTACAGCTGTTCATAGTACAAGAATATATGGCAAAGTTTTACATAGATCCATAAAAGGCATCAGAAGATATCAGTTATAAAATTGTCATATCTGGAAAAGGTTATTATTAGAGTTTAGCAAACTATGTATGCCATTTTATGAGGATTTTTTCATGATGTCACATTTCACTTTGCCCCCTTAAGGTTATTTCCAGCATTAATTTGATAGAGTTATACTGTTAGGATTTTGAGTGCTTGCATTTCTTACCGCCACCTTTGATTTCACAACTTTTTTTCACCCAGGATTTTGAAGGCCTATATACTGCTTAGCTGTCTTGTGATTTCACTTCTTTTTGTATTTTAATACCTACAAAGCCAACTATAAACTGGTTTTAGGACTTCTTTTTATCCAATTTCAGGCAGAATGATGATTATGGGTCATTCTGTGTCAAATCAACAAGGAATTTAAGGTCACCTCTTGGATTTTGATGAAACTTGGTGTTTGAAGTACCTGTGATGCTCATCACCCATACCAATTTTTAACCTGATACACCACATGGTTTCTGATTTATGACCACAAATATTTTGAATATTCAATGAAAATTTGGTCCATCTCAAGTTACAAAATCGATCGTAACTTTGTACTGTGTTAATAATGTGACCGGATTTGCAAAAAGGGGTCTTCCACACACATCCAATTTACCAACTTTGACGACTCATAACTTCAGATTGGAAAAGGTTATTGACCTGAAATTTAGTCAGTAGTGAGCACCACCATAGCTTAGTGGATGGAGAAATGTTCAGGTTCATGTGTTACTGTATCATTAAGTTATGGTCTTCCAAGTTCAAAGAATTGGATGTGTGTTGGAATTTTCACACGTTTTACACCAATTCCTTACCTTCCAGAGCATCCACTGTGCAAGTAGTCAACAACTAAGTTTCCCGCCATTTTAGATAGTTTTTAAACCAAGGTTGACTGTATCAGGCGAGCTGCAAATTGGGTGGGAGGTGGGGGCCCTGGAAGGTGGGTAAGATGGTGTTGAAAATTGAATAGGAAGGCCAAGGGATGAATTAGGCCAAGTTTTGAGCCAATGAGGTCTCAAAACTGGCTAAAATGAAAGGAAGCTCACAGCAGAGGTACTTATTCAACACCACAGAGCTGTACAGCCACACACACACACAGTCATGCCCAGGCTGACCAGAGCTCTATTAAGGCCCCACACCACACGTACGGATTGCCACTGAGCTTGGGAAAAGCAGCCAGCAAAACCAGACCACTCAAGTCTAGCTGATTTTAAATGTGGAATTAGATAGTTTATTGATGTAGCTGTGTGTCCTGGGTGAAAAATCGAATCTGCTGACATGGGTGATAAGACCGGTTTTCTCAGACTGGGTCACATATCTTAAAATAAATTATTACCAATTGAAGACTGTTGATTGACCTTTCAAGCGATGCATAAATTTTGGGATATCACCCTGATTAAGGTTGAAAAGTACTTAGTTGAAAACTTTAATTCTTAATATTTCTAAAAAATGCTGTTTAAAACTCTGACTTGTTAAATGTCATTGAATAATCGTTGGGTCATGGTCCATGTTTGATAAATTTTTTGTAGTGGGACCATGCACAATGGGTTCAAGAGATATACTTAAATATGCTATTGTGTGCAGTGAAATTTTGTACTCTGTTGTTGCTGTACGGGAGTGTATTCCTCCAGTAACCACTCCCAACTATATAGGTCATGTCGAGTTTGAATTTATCAGTTTTTCTGCATACTGTATGCACATTATACTGTATCTAGTTATGTGATATGCTATACGTATTTTACAGTATGCATAACTACTTTTCACTATTAGGATCCGACAAGTGGAATTTGCTCATCCTTGCTGAGAAGTGCTGACAATACCTGTCCTGCCACCTGCAAAACTGTATGCTACTCTATGTGTACTGTATGTTTGCATGAATCATTCCATACGTTTTGTTAGTTTGCAAGTTATGTAATGAGATGAATGAACATGCTAGTGTGTTGTTAATAGGAGATACAAGAAAGCAGCAAAAAAGTATAAATCAGCTTTGTACTAGCCACTTAAATGGAGATAGTTGCAGAGTGGAATTGACTGTCAGGTGGACCAGACAAAGTTTGAGCAAGCGAATCACCCCCAGCCACTTATGAGATACTTACATAATTGTGACCGAATTTTGGAAAATCACCCATATGGGTGCATTCACCAAACTTTATAGTACAAGTCTACTTGGTAATGTTTGTTAGCCATTCTCAATACCTTTCATTACAAGAAAATTATTGAAATATTTTTATAACTGTGTCCTGCTCTTATTAGCAACCCACTAAACATGAAAATTCTAATTATTTCATGCGTGCCCATATGGGTGATTTTCCAAAATTCAGTCACAATTATGTACTCTTTTTGGTTTTTTCACAAGGGACCACTTTTTCCTGTTCCCATTCACTTAAAGGCATGACTGCTACAGGATAAGTACAAGAGCTACTAAAACATAAAACAAAAGTTGCAGTGCACTAGAAATGATGCTATGGGCTTTATAATTGATTCCGTAGAATAATGACTGTTACGGCAGTGAGTGAGTTAAAGACAAAATACAAAATACAACCATGCTAATGAGCAGGCAAAATAACCATTAATGTTCATGCCATTATCTCCCTGCATGTTACACAGCCCTACATACTGGAAACAAAACCTGCAATTGATTCACTTACTTTGACTGTTGCAATCCAAAAAATTGGATGGTTTCTATTAGGGCTGAACAATTATGAAATTTTGTTACCTTCACGATTGTAAGATGCAACATATCACAATTATGATAACTATCACGATGTTATACTTCACATGCATTAAAGGCTATTTTGTGTACAACTTTGTATATTTAATGATGAATTCATAGTTAAACTGTGTACAACTGACAATTAAGGCCATAGGCAGTGATACTTCCTTGTGAAAAAAAACTTACTATTTAAAAAAGCTTAATACCTGTTACAAACTGTTGAATTTCTAAGGAAACTAGTATTCATTATACCGTTTGTATGGAAATGAACTGTCTCAGAAATGGCTTGTTCTTCCACAATAGTATGACAGTATAATTTTCACATTTACATATGATGTCACAACATCATGATGTTCACAAACAATCATGATTAATCCCATAATCGATATGATCATATGATCTCACAGCCCTAGTTTCTATTAGCTTATGCAACAGAGTCGTTGACTTACTACCCACAAATTGACACTATTATGCTACAAACAAAAAAATAAAAATTATATATGTATAGGTCACAAAGAGGGACAAAGTATTGTAAGTCCATGACACATAAGCTGTACATTCTATGATGCGCCAAAAACACATCTCAGGCAATGTGATGGAAAAGACAGATCCATGTCATTGTCCATTATTGAGTTACATGCTTACCTGAAGATGTTATTAATAAGTAGGATAGTAAGTCAGTCAGTCAGTCTGTTAAATAAAAGTTTCATCGAAAGTTGCTTGAATGCGTGTTTGAGCTTGACAAATACAACCAAGATGCTATGAATGTACGATTGTAGTGCTTATTGGCCCTACCAGCATGCACTATTAATTACATACAGAATTAAATATATGTCCATTTGTGTGCACTTTCATACATTTTATGCACATTTTCATTTTCATAGATGTTAGAAGAAGCCATAAATGCCAGTGGCTGCTGTCTTAATGATATCAGTACACAGGCTCTGTAAGTTGTTTTGTTGAGTGTGTAGTTGTCTGGTTAGCATTTTGTATTAATAATCTAACAACCAAGCATCACTTTTAATTGTGAGTTTCCACAAATTTTGGCTAAAACATGCTATTGGTGCAGAGAAACACCCCTAAAGGTATGGATGTAATTTTTACAGTGCATATTGTGTCTTGTAATTGCATTGTATCTCAATACAGATTTCATAAATATAGTGCTGGTAAATTTATGATGCATATTAACCTTTAACCACTTCAGGAGTTTACTGGTTCGTACAGTTACTTTTGAAGACGTTTTGGATGCATGTGACATCATGATATGCTCTGTAAGTTGTTCATGCAATGTACAATAATATAATTTCAAGTGTGCATGACATGTATCTCCATCAAGACACACAGTAGTGTGTTGTGTGACCTAAGAAAAGCCAACACACCACACCATGGATATATTGCCAGGAAGATAGAAAATGTGATATTCACACATATGTAGCTCCTTGATCCATTAACCAATTGGGAACAATTTGGTTGTAGAGTTTCCCTCCAGGAAGGGAAGTCTGCATACCAATTTTGAAGGAAATTTCCCCAGCCATGTTTTGGGCACAAGAAGCCAATGTTTCAGAGGGGGATGATTTTTTATGGCTTGTACCGTCAGCCAAAAACTTGTCAATTATAGCTGGAAAAATTACCACCTACATAAACTGGAGGCTTGCCTGGTTAGACACATTGGCTCTTGGTGAACAGTAGGGTGGCAAAATTCTCATTGTTAACTTGAAATATATATGGCGTTATGGAAAACCTGTAATTTTCCTGAAAAAACCAAATGAACAGCACCACTTCTATTCTGTTGCTTGCACCACTTATAACAGGTACGATGTAAATAGACTACTCAGATATAGTTGTATTACTGTATAGCTCTTCCACTCCGATAAAACAAAGCCAGAACAGACGCTACATTAATTTAGTAATTATTTTACCCTAGCAGAGTAAGACTTCAGTTAAGGCTTTATTGTAACATACAAGTATTTAATAAGTAATGCAAATATGACCATCACTAGTTGACTAGTAGCAGCACTGCTGAGATATTCACTGATACTCACCTGCCACTATCCATCTGTTGCCAATGGTATTACCTCCAATATCAGCAAACACGCCCGCATTCTTGTTCAGTACACAACATGTCTACGCTGCTAAATAACCAAGAGAAAAGGCCTGTGAATAGGCTGTCAACAACTTTACAACTAGTGCACTGTAACGAGGATAGACGGAATTATTTATGCACGTTTCCAATCCATGTTATGTATAATATCTATGGTTACACACATGAAAAACCACTCGCATTCACATACAGTATATGTGATCGGATTTGCGAAAAGGGGTCTTATAGCTTTTCCAATTACATATGCTTGGCAATCCATAACTTGACTTGTGAGTATGTATCAGCTTAAATTTGGTCACTCTACACTCCTAACATAGCACCATTCCTGGATGTAATTTTAAGACAATAGGTTAAACATTTGATGAGTTATGATTTGTCAAACTTGGAAATTTGGAAAGGCTATAAGACCCCTTTCGCAAATTCGGTCACAAAATATTATTATAATTCTAGTGGCACAGAAAACTTTAACACCTTATCAACAGTATGCAACTTTGTGGCAACTCGCTGCACAGTAGTTGACTAGTACAATGTTACATAATAATGGCAGTTCACAAATGAAAATAGTTTGTGTTTTCAAATTCATTTTAAATGCTTATTAGTACTATATACTTGGTTCAAACAACTTATTATTGTAAGAGAATTGTTTTACCACGTGCGTGCTGTGAGTTAAACGTAAGTTATAGTAAGCCTGTGCCTAATATGCTCAAAATTTTACCTATTATTCTTTCCAGAATTTCCCTAAAATTTCTCCCATTATTCTTTTTTTTATTCTTGTATCTATCCTATTATTCCATAATAATGCTCATTTAGTTTTTGTAACTATAGTCGCTTAGTTCTCAAGATGCTGACCTGATATAAGTAGTTTTGCCAGAATTGATTAATAGCTAGCCAAAATTGAAGCATTCCACCTTACACATAATTGTTATAGCCATTACAACAGGTTTAAAATGGCTATCAGGAGTAATTTTTCAATTATCAGTGTATTAAAGCTATAGCTATAACCAAGCTAAGTTCAGTAGACAATGATATCAATATGTTTGTTGAAAGACTTAAAGAAATACACTGGTATGAGGTGACCAAGTTTCAGAATTGCAGACAATCATGCAGCTAAATCCCTGATGCTGTCTGCAGATTGTTAACATGAAACGATCTGACTGCTCTTTTAGAATATTTGAGCGGTTTATTAGAATATATCGATCTTTTAGAGGCTCTTCAACCTCTTTCAGCCAGCACTCGTATAATAATGCCAGCTGTCTATCATTCTTAGTAGCTTACTTGCTTTTTCTAGCTAGCTAATCAAGAAGAGACACGCCCCTTAATTCCGACGATTATTCCTGTGGACGTCCAATAATTCTAAAATTATGCCTGTAATCATCCTGTTATTGCAGAATTATTCTCATGAAATTGGTGACCTATTATTCTCAAAATTATGCCGGCATATTAGGCGCAGGCCTAATTTATAGGAAAGAAAACAAGGTAGCATTATGCTATACCATCATTGTACAATTGTTTGGACACATCAATGTAAAATAGCATTGTACTGTCAGTGTAGAATTGGTGCACTTGAATTACTAGAGAACATCTACATATGAACAGTTTTCTTTTATACTGTATGACTTTAAACAATACAGTGCCTGAGGAATTACAATCATTGCCTAAATACATGTAGGAAGTAAAGATGGGATGGTCAAGTTCTTGTGCTTATAATGTTCAAGATACTGTAATAAAACAGCCAACCACTCTAATAGAACAGTCAAATTCTGGATACGTTTACTAGACCTGTAGCATAACAACACACAAGAATAATCTGAATTCTCTTATTGTTCTTGGAGGGGTGGGCATCTCCTTAGTCTTGCAAAATGACATTATGGACTCAGGGGCGGAGGAAGTAGTTGATATGAGGGGGGGGGGGGGGGGGGGGGGGGGGCTGGGCTGACCCAGACTTAGTCTCTGGTTTGGTATGGTGAGACCAAAAAACAAAAAGTTTGCAACCAGCTGACAATAGCTGTCCACCTCACCAGCTACGCATTCATAGCTGATAAACTACATCAAACTCCTTACATAGCTCACTACACACTGCTCTAATACTGTGACTGCTTTATTAGAGTGACTGCTCTATTAGAGTACCTCGATCTTTATCGCAGTTTCAGCCCCACTCCAAGAAGGATAATTTCGGCGTGGTATCATTCTGAGGGAGGGCTTTAGCCCCCTAGTCCCCCCCCCCCCCCCCTTTTCGCCACCTATGATTATGGTTGTATATGGCAATGTGCAAAGTTTCTCTCCCAAAGTTTCATTCTTCTTAATCTGGTCTGATGTCTTTTAAGTGTCATATAAACTCCTTTCTGATTTCTTCATAGCTTAATGTTTGCCACAATCTGTTTCAAGTTACATGGTAGTAGTTGTTCTTGGTTCCTAAAAATGCAGCTAAAAGTCTAGGGACTTGTGTTATATGATACAATAACAGCACAACAGATTTCTTGTCTATAGCACTCCATGTAACATTTTTAATGTATGCATGTGAACTTGTTTAGACTTTGCTGCAAGTGCATATTAACAGACAACCAAAGGAGAACACAGTGTGTAAACAACTCACCATCTTTGAAAGCTATATGAGTAGAAAGATGGTACTATTTGTAGCTTTTTAGAACATCTTGTTTGCAGAATTGTTGTGCTAATTAACAGTTCTTGTGATTCAGTGTTTTTTGTCTTCAGCAATTATTACAGTAGGACCTCGATTATTTGAATCTCAATTATCCAAATGATATAAGTGATGGTTCTATTAGAGTATTATTTTTGTCATTAGGTGAATGTTCTATTAGAGTAGTTGAACAGAACTCTGTATATAAATGAATGGGCAGTGTTGGGAGTAACGCGTTACATAAGTAACGCGTTACGTAATATTATTACTTTTGTGGTAACTAAGTAATATAACGGAATACGCTATAAAAACGGGTAATATAACTCAAGTTACTTTGCTTACAAATGTAACGCGTTACCTAAGTAATATAGTTACTGTAACTAGTATAATATTACGGAATATTATTACTACAAGTAACGAAGTTACTAATCTCGTTTATTTATTCTCTGAGTAACGCCTAGTCACAACGAAGTAACGAAGCCTACTGAATGAAGCTTATTCACCAGCTTCTTACTTATAACCAAGATTTTGCACACTGTTCAACAACGCAATCATGTCATGTGATAAAGTGGTAGTTTCACACGTGACAGCTTAAGGCTGTGGACACAAAGTAATATAATATGTAATATTATTATAGTTACTTTATTTTATGAGTAATATGTAACTGTAACTAAATAGTTCAGTTGCAAGTAATATGTAATATGTAACTAGTTACTTTTACAAAGTAACTTGCCCAACACTATGAATGGGCTTCATTTATCCAAACAAATTCAACACTTTTATGATTGAACTGGCACACAGTTGTTCGGATAATGGAAGTCCTACAGTACTGAATTTTGCACACTAGTATAAATGCCATAACAATGGTTTTGTTGAAGATTTATCTGATAAGAGGTTTGATTACAGCTCAGTCAGCCTCAAGCTTTAGAAAACTTAGCCATATGGTCTTACAGGAAACAATGAGAATTTTGAGATATTGTGTTGTGCTGTTCAATCAGAAAGCAATCAATATATCAAATAAATTATTGTAATTCAAGATATTTATTGGTTGATTCTTTCTTGTAAGTGGGTAGACCTTCAACGTTAATACTAAGGTCACAATTTCAACTAAAAATGACTGTCATGTGTACATTGGATAAGTTATTCAGTGGATAACAGGTTTTGTATTATAATAATACACTTGTAATTTGTAACCAGATTTGTGAAAAGGTACTACACTCTAATACATGGTCACTCCTAGCAGGAATTTGGGGGGTGACCAGGTGAAAGTCTGCTAAATAGTTGTCCAAGTTCACAACTATGTAAAACACTTGAGATAGTTGCCAAACACTGGTTAAGGCTGTGTCATGAGTGTTGATTTTGATTGGGTGAAGCCAGATTGTATGATCAGGCTTTCTGAGATTAAATCTAAGGGGTATTTGTGGCGGCTGTACATGCTATTTTTTTAAGTAGGAATTTTTACAAATTACACATACTGAGATTGAATTTAAGGATAACTTGGAGAGTTAGGAAAAAACTGGGTAGACTTGGGCTCTCAGATATTGAATAGCCATCACTATAATGATAATTATGCATGAAATTTTGTTAGTCGTATATGTACCCTATGACATAGCAGATTAATTGATCTGATACTGAATCTGAGAGCATTTTAAGTCACATTTGCAATTCTCAACCTGGGAAAATTTTACATATAACCACTCTGAGATAGAATATGAGAGTATTTTTGGTGTGTCATTTTAAAAACAAGGTTAACCTAAGTACAGTGTAGTAGTTGCTCACAATTTTAGGGGGTGAGTCTAAGATTTTAGGAGGGAGGGTGGAATCCCCCCCCCCTCCTATAACAGCCCTAGAATAAACACTGCTCCTCAGGTTACACTAAATTTAGCTTTTGTACTGCTACGCAATAATCTAGCTATCTCTTATATTCACACACACATACATGTGTTATTCATATGTATACATCACTACAATACTGTGTATAACTAATGATATCTTTTGCCTATACTATACAGGAATATGCCATCAATCCTGCCATTGATGAATGTGCCAGGGCAGAAAATGCTATAAAGGCCAACAGCACTTGTTCCAGTGCCTTCACCAGTGTCATTTCCATCCTTTCAGCTGGTGGCCGTGGAGTAACAATTGGTCAATTGGATGGCTACTTTAATATAATGTGTCAAGGAAGCTGTGGTGATCTTGTTTCCAGATACTTTACTGCTTGTGAAACAAAAAATGTGAGTCTGTGCACTAACACTGTAATAGGGTGCATATATTTAATTGCCCACATGTCTTCTGTTATAATCAGGGTATGACTGGATTGTAACTCAATCATAATAATGAAACTACACCTTTAAATCATACTTTTCAATGACATCTCAGTGTCAACAACTGATTAGGCTTGCACCTACATGTATTATGCTCAAAATATTACCTATTATTCTTTCCAGAATTTCCCAAATTTTTCAACTACTATTCTTTTTTATTCTTGTGTCTAGCCTATTATTCCAAAATAATACTCATTTAGCTTCTGTAGCTGCTCATGATCTGACTGCTCTATTAGAGTGTTTCAGCATTCTATTAGAGTATATCGATCTATCAAAGGCTTTTAGCTCCTTTTCAGCCAGCACTCATATACTTACATCAGCTATATAACACTCTTAGTAGCTTAACTCTTTCTTCTAGCTAATCAAGAATAGACATGCCCTTTAATTCCACTGATTATTCCTGTGGACGTCCAATAATTCTAAAATTATGCATTTAATTATTCCGGAATTATTGTCACGAAATTGGTGACCTATTATTCTCAAAATTATGCCGGCATAATAGGCGCAAGCCTACAACTGATTGAATGATATGATAAACAGTATTAGCTTATTGTATAATATGTGATTCGGTCTGCATTACAGCCTTTCCAAATTGTCAAGTTTGACTAATCATAATTCCTCATAATTATTTTCAATCTATCACCTTCATATTACACCAAGCCATAGTGCTATGTTGCGGGTATAAGGGGACCAAATTTCAGCGTGATACCACGCATTTTCACAAATCAAGTTACGGGTAGCCAAGTACATGCAAGGCTATCAGACCCCATTTTGCAGACCAGGTCACATGTTGTATAGCAGTTAATGCATTACTGTGATGGGATTTGCGTAAAGGTACCTTACCACACCTTTTTCATACCAGCAAATAAAATGAACTAACAAACACTTGACTCCTTATACTGATTAACGTGCTCTTAGTGTCAAAATCTACCTTAATTTGGTAGCTACACTCATGGAAAATTTTAGGCAATTATATGAAATGATAAAAAAAGTTATGAAGCTTCAATCTGTGGTCCAATTTCATTTGTAAAGAATATACCTTTTTGCAAATCTGGTCACAGTTGTATCATATTAAATATTCATTTCTATTAGGACACTGATGCTGGGTTTCGTCAGTTTGCTAGTGACTTTCAGGCACTAGCATGTAGAAGAAGTGATGTTACTGGACTGAGTTGCTATGCTATAAATCTGGTGGAGCCAACAATTCAAACCCTGAGAACTGCATTTGTAAGTGATTTTTTGATGTTATGTTCATAGCAAGTATTGTTTTCTTGTATTCATTACTGGCTCTGAACATAACATTAGTATGCATGAAATCCCCTGCACGTGTTACATATGCATGCATAATTTTGCACACACTTGTAGCATTTCCAATGGTACAACATAAAAACAATAGTTTATCACTTATTTTATAAAGAGGGTTGTAACTTAAATCTTTGTCAGCTTACAGCTGTTCGTAGTACAAGAATATATGGCAAAGTTTTACATAGATCCATAAAAGGCATCAGAAGATATGAGTTGTAAATTGTCATATCTGGAAAGGGCTATATTAGAGTTTAGCAAACTATGTATGCCATTTTAAGAGGATTTTTTCATGATGTCACATTTCACTTTGCCCCCTTAAGGTTATTTCCAGCATTTTATAGAGTTATACTGTTAGGATTTTGAGTGCCTACATTTCTTGTCGCCACCTTTGATTTCACAACTTTTTTCACCTAGGATTATGAAGGCTGCTTAGCTGTTTTGTGATTTCACTTCTTTTTGTATTTCAATACCTACAAAGCCAACTATGAACTGGCTTGGGGACTTGTTTTTACCTGATTTCAGACAGAATGATGTTTATGGGTCATTCTGTGTCAAATCAACAAGGAATTTAAGGTCACCTCTTGGATTTTGATGAAACTTGGTGTGTTTGAAGTACCTGTGATACTCATCACCCATACCAATTTTAACTTCACACACCACATGGTTTCTGATTTGTGACCACAAATATTTTGAATATTCAATGAAAATTTGGTCCATCTCAAGTTACAAAATCAATCGTAACTTTGTACTGTGTTAATATCTTACAATAAAACTATTACCAATTGAAGACTGTTGATTGACCTTTCAAGTGATGCATAAATTTTGGGGTATCTTAGTTGAACACTATGATTCTTAATAATTATTTCAAATATTGCTGTTTAAAACTGTTTGACTTTTTAAAGTGAATAATCATTGGGTCATGGTCCATGTTTGATAAAAATTTTGTGGTGGGACTACAATGGGTTCAAGAGATAATTAAAAATGCTATTGTATGCAGTAGAATTTTTTACTGTATTGTTGCTATATGGGAGTGTATGTCTCCAGCAACCACTCCCAACTATATAGGTCATGTCAAATTTGAATCTGTCAGTTTTTCTGCATACTGTATGCATATTATACTGTATCTAGTTATGCGATTTGATGTACGTATTTTATGCATAACTACTTTTCATTATTAGGATTCGACAACTGGAATGTGCTCATCTCTGCTTATAAGTGCTGACAGTACCTGTCCTGCCACCTGCAAAACTGTATGCTACTCTATGTGTACTGTATGTTTGCATGAATCATTCCATACATTTTGTTAGTCTGCAAGTTATGTAATGAGATGAATGGACACGCTAGTGTGTTGTTAATAGGAGATACAAGAAAGCAGCAAAAAAGTATAAAGTAGCTTGTATGTTTTCAGCTTTGTGCTAGCCATGTAAATGGAGATAATTTTAGAGTACAGTTGACTGTCAGGTGGACCAGACAACTCCACTAAGTTTGAGCAAGTGAATCACCTCCAGCCACTTATGAGATACTTACATAATAATTATGTACTCTTTTTGGCTTTTTCACAAGGGACCAGTTATCCCTGTTCTCATTCACTTAAGGGCATGACTGCTACAGGATAAGTATAGGAGCTACTAAAACATAAAACAGAAGTTGCAGTGCACTAGAAATGATGCTATGGGCTTTATAATGGATTCCGTATAATAATGACTGTTACGGCATTGAGTGATTTAAAGACAAAATACAAATGCACCCATTCTAATCAGCAGGCAAAATAACCATTAATCATGACAGATCCATGTCATTGTCCATTATCGAGTTATAATTACCTGAAGATGTTATTAATAAGTAAGATAGTAAGTCAGTCAGTCAGTATGAATATCTGTTAAATAAAGTTTCATAGAAAGTTGCTTGAATGCGTGTTTGGGCTTGAAACAATTGCAACCAAGATTCTGTGAATGTACATAATGTAGTGCTTATTGGCTCTATCAGCAAGCACCATTACATACAGCATTGTGTTCACTTTCATACGTGTTATGCACATTTTCATTTTCATAGATGTTAGAAGAAGCAATAAGTGCCACTGGCTGCTGTCTTAATGATATTATTACACATGCTCTGTAAGTTGTTTTGTTGTGTGTGTGGTTTGAACTTGAGCAGTGTCACTACCAGTGTTAAGACTGCTTAAAACTTTTATACAATGTTAAAAATTTTAAGTGTAAGGGAACATTAGGGATTGTATTCATTTTACAAGCTATAGTTGGTTGATATTCACCTGAGTCCTTACCACCACATCAAAGTAAAGAATAGCTCCAGATGTATTTAGCTATGACTGTATGACAGAACATGTGCCCAGTATGTAGCATAGATTTGAATATGTTCAGCTGGTAACACAGCCCTGTATGCACACAAAGAACAATATGCAAACATAGACTACAACCAATCTGCACACTTCAAATTTTGGAAGTGCGGTATGAAAATTATGGGCAATTCTCTTTTTGTTCTTATGTGATGGACACAACATGAAGCCATTACATGCCATCCTGTTAGCAAAAGAAGTGTGGTACATAAGTCCATGACACATGTACTGTATGTACTGCAGTATGCCAAAAGGCACCAGTGGGATGATGCCATATCTAAGAGTGGAATATTAATCCCATAATTAAGCATTGAGTTATGCTTGTCTGAAGGCTATAGTTGATAAGTTTTTAATTATATAGCAAATTATTAAAATGCTTTGGATTGCACTTAAGGCATTTATTTGCACTGGTTATACCAATGCTGCCAAGGTGCTATGATTAAGCTGGTTTCTGGTCAATATCTGGAAAGCATAAGTCTACCGTTACCATACTGCAAAATTCAATATTTACAGAACCCTGAAATGTTTACTGTACACACTGTAAAAACAAAGATGTTCCAAAACAACTTTTTGGGTGTCCTAGCTACTATGTTTCTGGGGCTCCCTTGCGGGTGTTTTATTACACTTCATCAGCTTGTTACAAAACTCCCACTAAGGTGTTAAATAACACCGAATACTAAAATGTCTGACCCTTTGAAGGGAGGGTGTTGGGACAGGTGTCACAGATGCTAACAGGATGACATCTCTAAAGCCAAAAGAAGTCTGCCTATATATTGAAATAGAATCATAACACATGTACAATACATATAACACAGCTACATGCTTTTATTTATACCTTGCTTATAATGGTTAGCATTTTGTATTAATAATCTAACAACCAAGCATCACTTTTAATTGTGAGTTTCCACAAATTTTGGCTAAAACATGCTATTGGTGCAGAGAAACACCCCTAAAGGTATGGATGTAATTTTTACAGTGCATATTGTGTCTTGTAATCGCATTGTATCTCAGTACAGATTTCATAAATATAGTGCTGGTAAATTTACGATGCATATTAACCTTCAACCACTTCAGGAGTTCACTGGTTCGTAGAGTTACTTTTGAGGACGTTTTGGATGCATGTGACATCATGATTGTTAGGACTTGCTCTGTAAGTTGTTCATGCAATGTACAATAATATAATTTCAGTGTGCACGATGTGTATCTCCATCAAGACACACAGTAGTGTGTTGTGTGACCTAAGAAAAGCCAACACACCACACCATGGATATATGGACAGGAAGAGAGAAAATGTAATATTCACACATATGTAGTTCAGTGATTCATTTTAACCAATTGGGAACAATTTGGTTGTAGAGTTTCCCTCCAGGAAGGGAAGTCTGCATACCAATTTTGAAGGAAATTTCCCCAACCATATTTTGGGCACAAGAAGCCAATGTTTCAGAGGGGGATGATTTTTTATGGCTTGTAGGTCAGCCAAAAACTATGCGGTAATTGTACTGTCAACAGTGTTGTTCAGACTTGGTAATCTAGTTTGTTAAAGTTACCAGTTTGGGGTACGTATCTCCTCACTGCATGGGTGTCAATGCAGTCCATACTGACTGAAGTTCATAATATTAATTAAATGAATAGTGTCACAATGCATTATGCTATATACACACATACTAACTAAATTTTCTAATAACTCTTCACAATAATTCTCTAAGAATTCATTGACTTTCATGTTGTATTTCTATTTTTACAGACTGGTGGAAGAGTATTTGCAATACCAGCCATCACATTTTTAGCACTGATAATTGCTTTGCTCTTTTAAAGATTTACCTCAGACATTTACAGAGATCTGCTGTTATGTTACTCATTATTTGCACTTTGTTTATATAACAGAACTGTAGTTCTGTATTCTTATAATGCTGTTGTGTTGATTATTTTGCATTGCATGTCATAACACATGTACACTCAGAATGTCAGAGAACTCTTCTATAATGTGTATGTGTCTTCGATTTTCATTTCTTTCTCCTGTATTCCATCAGCTGTGTTGAATTATTTACACAGTGTCCTGTTATTCAAAAGAACATGACAATTAGTAGACATAAAGCTTCTGTAGTACTGCATCCTTTAACATCAAAACATTTCAGCAGTCAACATTGCAGTGAGCTTATTATCTGACTTCCTTTGGGGTTGTTCCTATAACATACATACCCCTGAACTGTAGACAGCTACTTTGTAAAGAACACCTGTCTGGGTCCCAAATCAACATTATACTAGTTTATATAGCCATCTTATGATTGTAAAAATTTTGTGTTGACCCGGTATACAGGCAGTGCCTTTACCAGTAATTAATAATACCAACAGTAAATAGTGGAATAATACTAATATACCCTTAACTAAGGACACCACTTTATGAAGGACAATAATAAATAACCCATGAACGATAATGGTAAATAGTGTCCATAATATTATATGCAATTTAGATACCACTGTATACAATAAATGGACTGGAACAGTTGACAAGGCTACTGGAAGTTAAGTATGGTCCTTTTAATATTGCTTTTATGGCAAAATTAATATCTAGTAGCTATTGCCATGCTACATACAGAAAATGCAACTGGACCTGTCAACTTTAGTTTGCCCAGCTGCAGCTGTGCAAACATCATTACGTCTGTATACATTGCTGGTTAGGGTGATCATAACTTATGTTAGGACACATGACCAAGCACTATATAGATCTGAGTTTGGTTATATTATTATATGTTTGCCATTGCTGTCAAAATCAGCCTATTGTGTATTTTTATGCTTTTCCATTGATAGAATCAATAATATAATATCATATTGTTATGCAATAAAATTTATTTTTCCCAAGCTACAACACTGCTTGAACTGTAGAAGGCTGCTTCACCAGGTTTTTACCACTGTAAATCGAGCAGCCACAGTAAACTAACGGATGGGAACATTTTGCTTACTGATGATTTACTTAGAGTAACTAATAGTAAATCAACAGAAACTGTTGATTTACTCTACTGAAGTGAATCATGAGTAAATAAAATGCTCCAATTTGTTAGTTACTGCTTGATTTTTATTGTGGTTTACTCCCAGTTCAACATAATAATATGGTAAAACAGCCTTCTTCAAGCAGTGTTGAATTGCTTAATTTTTTGCTCATAAAAATAGAAAATTTAATTTGGATTAGGGATCAAGACAAAGAAAGTGGCAAAACGAGGGAATAGCAAAACAAATAGTGAAACAAGATCATAGGTTTAGGCCTGTGTGAAGTATAATTATTATTATTGATCAGCACAATAAAAAGCAAAATGGTATAGGTTGGAGTGCTATGCCAGTGTAATGATAGCATAATAGGTGGATATTTCACAAACTGCAGGTAGCTGACTGTGGCGATACTATGGAGCAGTCAGTGGAAACTGCAATAGAGCTCATAGCTTCTTAGATCGATACTCTTTAATAGAACAGTCATTTGTGACCAATAATTATTGTTAGAAAATGACCCTTATTTTTGTGCCTGAAATAATGAAACTAGCATGGTGCTAATAGCAGCATACACTTTTCAAAATATTTCTAAATTTTTCTTGTAATTCAAGGTATCTACTGTATAATGTATGGTTTTTTCTACGCTTAAATGGGTAGGAATTAAACAGTCAGTGCTGGACACTGTAAAGTACTAATAAGAATAAGAAACATATAATGCTGTGTTTCAGAACTAAGTACGTGACTGGATTTTACAAAACCAGGGTACTACACACATCCAGATTTATGACTTTAAAAAGAACCTTAATGTGATGTATGAATAAACTATCACTTTCTAATTAAATTTTGACCTGTCATTGCATATTGCAATGAAAGAATAGTGTAGCATACAGAATGATCAAAATTTACAGTTGGTTGAAATCAAAGAATTGGATGTATATATACGGAAGCATGGATTTGTCAAATCCAGTCACATATTTAATGTGTCGAATGCTCCCATAAAGATGATTTTCCAAAATTCAGTCACATTTTGTATTAATTATTTATAGGAACCCGCCGATTATGCTCATAATTTTACCTATTATGCTATGCTGCACTGCTAAAAAATTTACATATTATGCTTAAATTTATGCTCAATACTTACCCATTATGCTCAAATTATGCCCAATTATTTATGCCTCAGTTCTCATGCTCTGCTAATAATTTCCAATTTATGGATAAATAATAAGTGGCTGAAGCACAAACTTACTTGTCAAAATGCATATCACAGAAAAGATCGATATACTCTAATAGAACAGTCAGCTATGTGATTGTTCTATTAGTTATTGACTGTTCTATTAGAATATATCGATGTTTCTGTGATAGCTATTTTGATAAGCAAGAATTCATACTATTACACAAATATTCTACCTATTATGCTAGCATTACGCTCAATGCTTTCAGACACCTATTATGCTCATAATTATGCTAGCATAATCGGCAGGTCCCTAATTATTTAACACTCTAACAGGGCATTCACTGATTAAAACATTCCAAAATAATTGCTAACCTAGGAGCAAAATGGGAACAATGAAGAGCATTATAGGTGAAAATTTTGGTAAATTCCTGAAGTATTTTGTGAAAAACTATTTATAATACACATGCATTGTTCACAATCCTATGTGCTGAACATGGGATATGTTAAGTGTTGTAATGACACTATGATGTAATGTACAATATGTATGCGCATGCACCCACCTTGTGTATTGATTCTATTAATAGTGCACTATTGATGATGTTGAACTGTGTTTGTGAGTGATTGCCTTGAACGTAGTTTGAAGATACCACATTAAGCAGTTCACATAACATGGTAGCTAGCTAAAATGACCAAGCACATAGGCACACATCACACACACACACACACACATGCATGCACACACTCACACATGTACTTCGTCACTTGGTAGCTGTCCACAGTGCAGTGAACCATAATGGCAGAGTTCTTTAAAGGAGTCCTTCTGAACCAGCAACAACTGACACGTTTGCCAGCCCCACAAACATTATGATGTCTTGTTAATCACTCTTTCTTCTGAAACATCAACCACAAACACAGTGAAAGCCAATTTCCATTAGGTTGGAAAATACATTAGCAGTACAAGTAATTGCTCAGCTAGAACATCAACAGCACTGGAAAACATCTCTGACCACTGCTTGTGATCCAGCACACACGCATGCAAACACACACACACACATACACACAAACACAGTACACACGCTAAATCATATGGTACCTAAATAATAAATATCTGAAGTTGCGTCGGAAGTCTATACTATGTAGGTATATAGATGCCAATAAGTGCTGAAAATGCATAATGATTACAAAGTACTAAAAGTCATCAGCATAATTAATAAAGCGGTACATATTTTACTTGCTTCATCTAATTTGTGACAGTGTACAAAGCTGCACCATTAGAATAGTGCTTTTGTACATTGTGCATGTTACACATTCCTGAGTTATATGTTGTGATGTGTAGGAGATTACAGATTTGGTTAGCTTCAATGAATTACTAATGTGACATATCATCTTGTTTTGGTCATCTATACCATCCTGGAGAAACTATACATACCATCTTAATGGTCATAACCAGGGGTGGATCTAGGATTTATAAAAGGGGGGGGGCTAACTCAAGGTACTAATCTCTTGGGTCGAGGTGTATGAAGCACACTTCCCAGCATGCGAAGCATGCTGGAACTAGAGGGGTCTGGGGGCATGCCCCCCCAGGAAAATTTTGAAAAATAGATGCTAAAATACTGCAATTTGGAGACATTTCCACTTAAAATTCATAATATTTTCTGCCTGTAGATATTTTATATACTGCCTTTAGATTATTGGTATGGCTCTCTGAAGCATTTTGTTAATGGAAAAGTTTGGGTAGGTACAGACAACCAAGTACATGATGCACCTCTCTCACAATTGCACAACACTAAATAGGTGCATGTTAGAATAATAATGTTGAAAGTGGAAAATTTTGAAATTTGAACAATACAAGATTGAATCTGAGAGCATTTTCAATGGAAATTGTGTACCTGATTTAAGTATTGCCATACATATTAACTACACAAGTAGATGAATGAAGCCCTTTAAACAGACCAATGCACTTCATTGTATGTATAGGTGCAGGCAGATTTGGAAAAATTCCACAACAGAACTAACTACATGTTTCCAGTGAATGTTCTATTAGAGTAGTTAGCTGACTGCTCTATTAGAGTATCTCGATCCTGTACACCTCCAATGCTGATCCAGGTCCTTGTTGCATAAACTTTAGCATAAATCCACTGATAATACCTTGGAAAGATGTTTATAAGGTGGTTTTATGAGTATTTGTATTATTAGTGATCATATAATTATGCTAAGACAAAATTTCATTATAATACTCAGCATATTGATAAAGTAAAAGCTAAATATGAGGGGGGGGGGGGGGGGCTTCAGCCCCCAAAGCCCCCCCCCCCCCCTGGATACGCCCCTGATAACATCAGTATGTATTCACAGAAATTCCTTTCACTGCTTATTAATGTAAATGTAAGTATGAAAGAGTTGTAGCTGTGTAATGTACAATGCAGCACAGTGGGCATATATAGCTATAATTATAAAACAACCTACGTATATGCATACAGTATATATGTACATAGTTATTTGCATAATAAGGATGACAGACACTTACTGTACAGGGTTTTATGCAAACTATTGGATGACTACATAACAGCAAAAATCACTCTACAATATATCTATTGAGGAAGCACACTTTATTACCTTCCCTTGATTAGCGGCCACCATCCAAAGCTATATTTTCGTTTTCTCATCCTCTACTTAGAAATGTTTGCAATATATTCGGATTGGAACATTTAATTTGTTGATACAGTCACAATGAATCACATGCATGAAAGCATGCAGTGCCTCCATAGAGAAAACTATAAGGAATTATGTGAATTTCAAAAATCCTAACAACACGAACAATGAAAAATAACATCACTGTTTGTTTGTTTTTTCTTTTGTTTGTTTGCTGGTTTCCTTTATTTCTTTCTTTCTTTACATTTCCTGATCTCTTTTGCGCATTATAAAACAGCTCGTGGAAGAATAAGCCACGGTGGCATGTTTTGTGCTGGAAGTAAACATATACAGGAAAACTGACATTTAGCTATCTTTGTGTCAACAATACTTACTAGCTATAGGCTATATCAAGGTAACATCTCAGCTATGAACATTGGGACCATGTCACCATGCAGAAGTGACCTTATTAGAGAGGCATCAGATTTTAAGACACTAAACGCATAATAGCGATCATGATGGCTACTTCAGGCCACTATTAATTTTGGTGATTTTCTGTTTTTCATCAGAAAATTCCAAAAATGTGGACTGTGGGTGGGCAGGTCATTACCATTATCCATTATCCCTAGTACTTGCCACAATATAGCTAGGCTTATTTTCATACTTCAACTCTGTATTAGTGACAGTTACAGGTAGCTAACTTGGATAACTCTACATGTGGTATCCTAGCAACCACAAGATTCTGGCACATATATGTACATATAGTTGTCCTTCTTGACAGTTCACTGAGTTCAACTTGAGCCTCCAACTTCTTACTTGTAAAATTCCGCAAACACCAATGTCAAACTGCACATATCTTTCACTTCTCTTGGTTACAATGCATGAGATAGCTAGCTACTGTATGAGTGCAGTAATCTTGAAAATTGAACTGCGCATCCACAATAGTATATTTCGTAATCAGGTCAAATAATCTTTGCTATTAAAAAAGTAATGGGAAAATATGTGCGGCAGTAAAATACGTGCGGGTGCTGATGAAAATCATTAATAGTGACTTAATGGGGAAAACGTGCAGCAGTGAAAATAAATGTAGTCACTGATGAAAAACAAAACAAAGCAATGAAAAAATCATTAAACAGTGGGTGGCCATTGACCATCCTGATTATCAAATTCTCCAAATTTTGGGGTGCCTTTGTGAGGGATTACACTTATTAATATCGGTGACAGCTGTAAGTGTAATTTAGGTGCATTTGTACAGTAATCCTCCCTATTTACACATCACCTTCAGAACTACTGTATTTGTGACAGGCCGTGCTGGGCATAATGCACATCATCTATATGTACCTGCTGTGAATTTGAACTGTGGAAAGAGGAGTATGTATTATCGCGGCACAGCCATTTGGAATAGCATTTCCACCTTATTAACTGAAGCGGTCAATTTGCATGTAACTTACTACATGCATGCGTATTAACAACAACAACTACACCATTGTGCAAGGTGAATCATGACATGTCATAATATTTGCAAATTGAATCACTCAAGTGAGACGCATGTGGTTTAACAACACGATGAAATCACATCAGTTCTATGAGTTCAATATTCGATGTACATAGCTGTTTTGTGAAGGGATTTGAGAATTTATAAATCTTAATACATGGTGATAATAGGGCCACCCAATTTTTGATTCAGAAGGTTGCTATTGATGTACAACATGGAAATGCTGCTTCTGTAATGGCAACAATTGGCCAGATTGTGTGGAGGGAGAATTGCTAACTCCTTTCCGCCCTCTCAATTACAATAATATAAATAATAATAATAACACTATTAGTAATTCTGATGTTCATGTTAATCCTTGTCACAACAATCATCAAATGCAATATAAATTATTATTATTAAATTTTAGAGGTTTGCTTTCAAAGAAGGAATCTTTTTAAAATGTTATCCAAAGTGGAGCTCCCCATTTTATTGCTGGCACCAAAACATGGCTAAAACCCTCAGTTTATTCTTGTGAAATTTTTCCCTAGATTATGACCTTTTTCGTAACGATAGATCTAAGGGTGTTCTCTTTGCCTGTCACAAATCTCTTGCCTGTGTAAAAATTCCTATAAACACAACTTGTGAAATTTTGGTGCGTAAAATTTCTCTCTCCAGAAATAGAGTTCTCATTATTATATACCTCCAAACCAAGACATCAATTATATGCAGAAACTATGTCAAATTATTGAAGAATTGTATATTAGGTATAAGAATACTGTTATTTGGATAACAGGGATGCTAATTTGCCACACATTGACTGGGATAATAATTCAGTTTCTCATGCTGTTTATCCAACAGAAATATATATCTAATCCAAAACAGCTAAGCTGTAAAAAAAGTGTGCGGCCCTCAGAAAGGCTATGGTGAAAAAAGATGTGAAATCCAAGGTGGCGGCCAAGAAATGGCTGTGATGGTAGGTTAATGGTAAAAATTTTAATAACGACAATTCAGGTGAATTTTTGTGCCGCTTCACAAAATTTACCTGAATTGTCATTATTAAAATTTTTACCATTAACCTAGCTACCATCACAGCCATTTCTTGGCCGCCACCTTGGATTTCACATCTTTTTTCACCATAGCCTTTCTGAGGGCCGCACACTTTTTTTACAGCTTAGCTGTTTTGGATTAGATTTCATTTCTTTTTGTATTTGTATACCCCAAAGCCGGCCTATGGCCAGCTTTGGGACTTTTTTAACCTATGGTTTTTTTCTTTACTACAGGAAAAAGAAAAGATGAAGTAGATGTACTTTAAATATTTTATCAGTAAATGTACAAATTATATATATAATACATATGTGACCGGATTTGCGAAAGGGGCCTTCCACACACATCCAATTTGTCAACTTTGACAATTGATAACTTCAGATTGGAAAGAGCTATTGCCTTGAAATTTGGACAGTGGTGAGCACCACTATAGCCGAATACATGGTGCAATTTTCAGGTTAATATGTTACTTGAACACTGAGTTATGGTCTCCACCGTTTACAGAATTGGATGTGTGTGGAAGACCCCTTTTCGCAAATCCGGTCACATATATTGATTACAGAAATCTCCATGGTGGTTTCTTTGTAACTGAACACTCTACAAGGTGACTTCTTCTAATTGCTCTCTCTACAGGGTGAATTGTTTGTAGCTGAACGATCTACAAGGTAACTTCTTCTAGCTGATCTCTCTACAGGGTGATGTGTTTGTAGCTGAATTCTCTACAGGGCAATTTGTTTGCAGCTGAGATCTTTACAGAATGGTTTATTTGTAGCTGAACTCTCTAAAAGGTAACTTCTTCTAACTGATCTTTCTACAGGGCAATTTGTTTCTGGCAGAATTTTCTACAGGGTGATTTCTTTGCAGCTGAACTCTCTACATGGTGGTTTCTTTGTAGCTGAACTCTCTACAAGGTAATTTCTTCTAGCTGATCTCTCTACAGGGAGATTTGTTTGTAGCTGAACTATCTACAAGGTAACTTCTTAAAGCTGATCCCTCTACAGGGTGATTTGTTCATAGCTGAATTCTGTACAGGTGATTTGTTTGCAGCTGAGCTCTTTACAAAATGGTTTCTTAGTAGCTGAACTCTCTCCAAGGTAACTTCTTCTAACTGATCTTTCTACAAGGTGATTTGTTTGTAGCTGAACTATCTACAAGGTAATTTCTTCTAGCTGATCTCTCTACAGGGTGATTTGTTTGTAGCTGAATTCTGTACAGGTGATTTATTTGCAGCTGAGCTCTTTAAAGAATGGTTTCTTTGTAGCTGAACTCTCTACAGGATGATTTGTTTGTAGCTGAAATCCCTACAAGGTAACTTCTTCTAGCTGATCTTTCTACAGGGCGATTTGTTTGTAGCTGAGTTCTCTACAGGGTGTATGTTTGCAGCTGAATTCTCTACATGGTTGTTTCTTTATAGCTGAACTCTCTACAAGGTGACTTCTTCTAGCTGATCTCTGTACAGGGTGATTTGTTTGTAGCTGAACTCTCTACAGGTGATTTGTTTGTAGCTGAACTCTCTACAAGGTGATACTTCTAGGTGATCTCTCTACAGGATTCCTTGTTTCTAACTGAACTCTCAACAGGGTGATCTGTTCATAGCTGAACTTTCTACTGGGTGATTTGTTTGCAGCTGAACTCTCTAAATGGTGGTTTCTTTGTAGCTGAACTCTCTACAAGGTAATTTCTTCTAGCTGAACTCTACAGGGTGACTTGTTTCTAGCTGATCTCTCTACAGGGTGATCTGTTCATAGCTGAACTTTCTACAGGGTGATTTATTTGCAGCTGAACTCTCTACAAGGTGAATTCTTCTAGCTGAACTCTCTACAGAGCGATTGATTTTATGCAGCTGAACTCTCTACATGGTGGTTTCTTTGTAACTGAACTCTCTACAGGGTGATCTGTTCGTAGCTGAACTCCCTATAAGGTAACTTCTTCTAGCTAATCTTTCTACAGGGCGATTTGTTTGTAGTTGAGTTCTCTACAGGGTGATTTGTTTGTAGCTGAACTCTCTACATGGTAGTTTCTTTGTAGCTGAACTCTCTACAATGTGACTTCTTCTAGCTGAACTCTCTACAAGGTAACTACTTCTAGCTGATCTTTCTACAGGGTGATTTCTTTGTAGCTGAACTCTCTACAAGGTAATTTCTTCTAGCTGATCTCTCTACAGGGAGATTTGTTTGTAGCTGAACTATCTACAAGGAAACTTCTTCTAGCTGATCTCTCTACAGGGAGATTTGTTTGTAGCTGATCTCTCTACAGATGATTTGTTTGCAGCTGAACTCTCTACATGATGGTTTCTTTGTAGCTGAACTCTCCACAAGGTAACTACTTCTAGCTGATCTTTCTACAGGGTGATTTCTTTGTAGCTGAACTCTCTACAAGGAAACTTCTTCTAGCTGATCTCTCTACAGGGAGATTTGTTTGTAGCTGAACTCTCAACAGATGATTTGTTTGCAGCTGAACTCTCTACATGGTGGTTTCTTTGTAACTGAACTCTCTGCAAGGTGACTTCTTCTAGCTGATCTCTCTACAGGGAGATTTGTTTGTAGCTTAACTCTCTACAGGTGATTTGTTTGCAGCTGAACTCTCTACATGATGGTTTCTTTGTAGCTGAACTCTCTACAAGGTAATTTCTTCTAGCTGATCTGTCTACAGGGTGATTTCTTTGTAGCTGAACTCTCTAAAAGGTAATTTCTTCTAGCTGATCTCTCTACAGGATGATTTGTTTGTAGCTGAACTCTCTACATGATGGTTTCTTTGTAGCTGAACTCTCTACAAGGTGATTTCTTCTATAGCTGATCTTTCTACAGGGTGATTTGTTTGTAGCTGAACTCTATACATGATGGTTTCTTTGTAGCTGAACTCTCTACAAGGTGATTTCTTCTATAGCTGATCTTTCTACAGGGTGATTTGTTTGTAGCTGAACTCTCTACATGATGGTTTCTTTGTAGCTGAACTCTCTAAAAGGTAACTTCTTCTAGCTGATCTCTTTACAGGACAATTTGTTTGTAGCTGAACTCTCACATGATTGTTTCTTTGAAGCTGAACTCTCTACAAGGTGATTTCTTCTAGCTGATCTTTCTACAGGGTGATTTGTTTGTAGCAGAACTCTCTACAAGGAAACTTCTTCTAGCTGATCTCTCTACAGGGTGATTTGTTTGTAGCTGAACTCTCTACACGTGATTTGTTTGCAGCTGAATTCTCTACATGATGGTTTCTTTGTAGCTGAACTCTCTACAAGGTAACTTCTTCTAGCTGATCTCTTTACAGGGTGAATTCTTTGTAGCTGAACGATCTACAAGGTAACTTCTTCTAACTGATCTCTCTACAGGACGATTTGTTTGTAGCTGAACTATCTACAAGGTAACTTCTTCTAGCTGATCTCTCTACAGGATGATTTGTTTGTACCTGAATTCTGTATAGGTGATTTGTTTGCAGCTGAGCTCTTTACAGTCTGAGAATGGTTTCTTTGTAGCTGAACTCTCTACAAGGTAACTTCTTCTAGCTGATGTATCTACAGGGTCACTAGTTTGTAGCTGAATTCTCTACATGGTGGTTTCTTTGTAACTGAACTATCTACAAGGTGTCATCTTCTAGCTGATCTTTCAACAGGGTGATTTGTTTGTAACTGAACTCTCTACAAGAAAACTTCTTCTAACTGATGTCTGAACAGGGTGAATTGTTTGTAGCTGAACTCTCTACAGGGTGATTTGTTTGTAGCTGATCTCTATACAGGTTACTTATTTCTAACTGATCTCTTGAATTCTGTTCAGGGTGACTGCTCTATTAGGATGACTGCTCTATTAGAGTATCTCGATCTCGCACTTGCTACACCAAGTTGGATTTCGTGTTATAACTCCGTGGCTTTAAGTCTGATTCTTCTACACCATTGAAGAGCCTTTCTAAGATGATAACTCCATCTGTACAGCGATTTTCAAAGCATTACCCCAAGCGGTTTACCTGGTAGGCGTGGCAAGCAGTTGTTTTTTATTAGCTAATCTCGATTGCGTAATTGTTACACACTGTTGGTTTTTTCGTTGTATCTTCCTGGTTTTTAGCTCGATTTCTTTCAAACCACAAAAGGTTTGAGGTTCAATAGTTAACCTATTCACCCACCGATTTTCAGCTTCTTCCCATACGCGGTTTACCCTGTAGGCGTGACAACATATTGGTGTTATTTTTCGTGCATAATCGCTCATAACTCTTTGCCTGTTTATCGTATTCCAGCCAAAATTGGTACAGAGATGCGCCTTTATATCCCCCTTCTGTGTGCCAAATTTCAAGGCGATCGGATAAGGCGTTCGCGTTTTATATCAGTTTTTGTAAGTGTGCGAAAAGAGGAAGAAAAATAAGAAGAAAAAAAAACGAAGAAACTAAGCCAATTTTTGAAGTCGCATATCTCGGGAACGCTTGAAGCGATTTCGCTCAAATTTGGAATGTGGAATGCTGAAGGTGGAGGGAGTGTCCACAGCAAAATTCGTGTTGTTTCATCAAGGCAGCACAGAGCTACGGAGGTGCGAAAATTGCGTTTTCTTTCTTCCTGTCAATATACTCACGGGGTTGCGCGAGTATATTGACAGGAAAACTAACTAATTCATGTAAACTAGTATAGTTAACTCTTCTAGTTTACATGAATTTACAAACAATTTGTCTAATTTATATATGCACACATACACTCATGTTTGAGTTCTGTGCATTACAAATACATAACAATTCACTCATCAGAAGATTGGGCAGAGTTTGCTTCTCTGCCCACTGTTTGAGCATTTATTATTGATTTATATTCTTTTCAAAAAAAAAGTATATATTTAAACAAAACAATATGTAAATGTATGGAGTTAAATTTCTACAATACATAATAATTATTTTCTGTGAGTACAAGGGAAAAAACCTCTAGTTTTATAGATGGAAACACATTGTGCAGTAAGACTAGAGGAAAAACCCACTACAAAACACACAAATATTTTAGTTAGAGTTAACTAATAACACAAATATGATAACAAATAATAGTTAATTAACACAAATATGATAACAATTCTGTTAGTTAGAGTTAACTATACTAATTCATGTAAACTAGTATAGTTAACTCTTCTAGTTTACATGAATTTACAAACAATTTGTCTAATTTATATATGCACACATACACTCATGTTTGAGTTCTGTGCATTACAAATACATAACAATTCACTCATCAGAAGATTGGGCAGAGTTTGCTTCTCTGCCCACTGTTTGAGCATTTATTATTGATTTATATTCTTTTCAAAAAAAATGTATATATTTAAACAAAACAATATGTAAATGTATGGAGTTAAATTTCTACAATACATAATAATTATTTTCTGTGAGTACAAGGGAAAAAACCTCTAGTTTTATAGATGGAAACACATTGTGCAGTAAGACTAGAGGAAAAACCCACTACAAAACACACAAATATGTAATTATATTGAATAAAAATAGAAAAAGGTGTATGCATACAAGAAAATAAAATGTGAGGGAGGTTTATGATGAAATGTACAGCACCAATGATATCAGTAGTGCTGAAATAAAGTAACAGCATATTATAAACAGATATTGTTATGCAGGTGTTTAATGCATTATTGACTTCATTACACCGCTATGATTATGTATGTAGTCTTAATTAATTCCTATGAACTAATATGTGCCTATTATGAGATGTAAGTGTGCATGTGTGCAGGCTTTAAATAGAATAGTAGTTATTGACCAATAGAGTGGTTGTGGTGTGCCACGTGGTCATCGATACAAGTCACAAAACAGTGCCATTAATGTTTCTCTCAATGCATACAATATTAGAAAAAATTGTCTATTACCAACAGATTTCAGCAGGACATACAATTATAGTGTAGCATACAGAAATTATCTCACCTAACAACAAAATAATCAGTCCCCCAATTAACATGTAGTTTCCTTTGTCTGGATAAAAAAAAAGATGATAAGTTATAATTGCAATATTGCATTATAACAGGATACATACTAATTTTAAAGTATGGTATGTGTTTTAGTAAATACGTGCAGAAAGCCTCTTTTCTTTCTGATAATATTCATCTCGGTATAATAAGTCATTGCAGTGCATGAAACTACATGAGACTACAAGTTCCCACATGAAATTTGTAAAAGTCTTAGCATGCATAGTTGTGCATACACCAGTACTTTATATTTTAATTGCTTCATTCAAATCCATGGTGATAGTAGCAAGCAGTGAAACTACTGTAGACTTCAAGTTTGAAACTGAAAAGTAATTGGCTGAAAAAAGGTCTCTAAATCCTGTAAAATCAAGAATGGTTCTACAAAACACGACAATTATGCATTTATACAGTCAGTGTATGGGTATGAATTCTTACCACTATTGTTTTAGCAAAGTGGAAGACAGATACACAATATAGGTACACTAGTTTTAGATTGTTGCTATTATTGTAGGCCTACCAGTAACTATTAGTTTAGCTGGATTTGATGTGACACTACCTCCATCATTACTAATAGTACAAGTGTAGGTGTTATCATCAGATGACCTCACATCTGGGATCACCAGGGTATTGGTGTTTATACCAGTCACTTTACTAGGAAATGATCCTGATCCAATTGTCCACTGGTACTTAACTTCATATCCAATAGTAGAACATGTGAATGTAGCAGTTTGTTTGGGGTCTACTCGCTGTGATGATGGTTGTGTAGTAAATATCGGAGCTTTGACTATAATAAATATGTCATGTAAATTTACTGCAAGGTTTGGCTATAGTGGTAATTTTCAAATAATAAAATATGGGAATAGAGATTGTAGCAAAAAAAAGGAACAAGAGTCAAACAAGCCAGCACATGCATGTTAAACACACAGAGATCTCTATTTTAGACTTGGTAAAGACTAAGGGAAAACAATAGTTTCTATAAATCAGGAGCAGATAAATACTGAGAATGCTGTTGTATAACTGCATATTTTGAGTCTGAAATAGAGATCTGTGTGTGTTTAACATGTTGGCTAGGTTGATTTTTTTTCTTTTTTCTGTGATCTTTATTCTAAATATTTTATTTTTTTAAATTATTTTTACACTAGTTTGTATACTTTGTATTTTGGATAGCTAACATGATAATAAAAGGTGACAAAATTAACTAGTGGACCCTTCACTATTGTGAGTGAAGTTATTATCAGCAGTTGTAGTATAGCATTATAATAATGTCTCTGATAACAAGGGGTAGATATTTACTGGCGTAATGTTAAGAAACTGTTTTAAGCCGAGTCTGTTAGTGCAGCTCATGGAATAGAAAATTGTGTATAAAGTGATGAATAACAAACAGATCTATTAAACCTGCACAGAACTTTTCAGAAATGCGTGTTTACACAATATGGGCGCAAATGGTGACACTAGGTGGGGTAACTTAATTCTTAGATCCTACAAAAACACTTAGATTAAAAGTGTGTTCACTGGGCTACTTGGAGAAGGTTAAATGAACACTGTAACTACAGTGGCTTACTTTTTATGAAGCAATCAACATGCAACAATGAGTCACATCTCTGTGTTTCTAAATTCTTGCCACGTGTTCAATTTTGATTGTGGGTTTACTCATGTGAGTAATATATGGCCTGATAGAACATTTCACAATGAATTGAATGGAAGTTGTTGCGAGGTGATAGTAGTAACTACCATCTAGTTATCGACCATTTTATAAAGGTATGTAAAGGGTTTGCGTGTTTCCTTACTGTAAAGTTATTTTCACGACTACTTTTGGCCTCACCATTTAGCGTTAGGGTAAAATCCTAGGTATCATTTTAATCCTTGTAGCATCACAAGTAGAATGATGTAATTAGTGTAGCCATAGGATGGATGCTTTGAAAGTTACAGCGCTTTGAGCAAGGCATGCGTATTTATTAAGTTTACGTTTTCTGGATTATGCAGGTTTAAGAGTTAACATTCTTTTGAGAGAATATCCATTCAACTCACATTTTCATTTTGCACATAGAAATACAAATACATCAGGTAAAAATGCATTCTACAAAAAATAAGAATCAATAAATTAATAGTGAAACAAGACGTAATGATTTACTATAACACATCAGCTACATGACTCTTGCACCAAATGTACTATGTTGGTATTGATATCTCAATAGTATAAGTAGAAGGAAAAATTAGGAATTGAAATACCGATCAATGAAAAAGTAGTGAAACAAGAGGGATTGCCTATACCTGCAGATAATTAGAATAATACTAGTGGACAATTACATAGGGATTAAATACCCACTAGTATATCTGCAGGTATAGGCAACGTCTCTGGTTTCACTACTTTTAGCTATTCCCTTGTTTCTGTTGATCCTACTTTTTCTTCTCCTTGACAATGTTTGCTTATTTTTTTTGCACCACAATTATGTATGACTGGTGAACACACACATACCACATCAAAAGGGAGAATGGTGCTGACATGCCACATACTTCTTAATGTACACCTCAATTATCAATTACAATGGACAAATAGGTCCCAGTACATTTCGTTTTCAGCCACCTGAAGCCTGTAACACAGTATTACAGATGAAGAGCTGTACAAAAACACTTTTGCAGTACATCCAGGTACTACAGAAAGTATGGACTATATTTGTTATAAACATGATAGTTAGCAGAGAGGAAACCATACGCATTGCTGCAAATCGACACCTCACACTATCAGTGAAAAGAAATGGGACACAAAGGTAAGTCCATGATGCATGCATTGTAGGTATATATTGCACAGTATGCCAAAATGCTCCATTCAGGCTGAAGCACTGGCTAACAGTAAAAATATCAGGCCTGTAGTCTTAGTGGTTATTGAGTTACACTGCTCTGAAGGCATCAAGCAGGCAGTGAGTACAAAATGTGACCGGATTTCATATAACCCGGCTTCCAAACGCACAAAATCAAACTTGTGTTTTTACCAGAAATGGATTGCTGGTCTAATACACTATCATATTCCACTCTGCATTTCCTTCTGGACTGGCAAGTCTGGTTTCTGCAGCAGCTTTCTTCCAACCCTATCAAAGCCACGAGTGGAAGATTGGCACCATTAAATGACCATGACTTTGTTGTAATGGTGTATAGTGAGCTGGGACTTCACAGAGAGCTCGCCAATAGACTAAGTGTTCTCAATCAATTTGGAGTGATTTAAGGGCCATGGAGGGCCCAAACTTGGCCTCTGGATTCCATTCATCTTCTTGCTCCATTTTACACTCCTATGTTAAGCCCACCCACCACCCCCACCCACCGCCACTATTATTACCACCTGTGATATTATTACCTGCTTGAAAAAGCTTCCCAAAAAGGGCATATTTTGGGTATCACAAACTTATACACCCACACAGTGATAGCTAGTAAATAGATTTGTTTGCACAGCTGTAGGCACTGGGAGGTTTCTTACAATGCCACATAAGTGCTGATTTGGGAGGTTTCTCACTGGGAGGTTTCTTTGCACAGCTGTTTGCACAGCTGTAGGCACAGCTGTAGGCATTTTGGGTATCCCAAACTCTTCCAACAAGGCACACAATGATTACTAAAATCGCCATATCTCCTAAAGAAAAGATTTGTGTGTCGAAGCCAAGTTTTGTCAAATTCAGTCACAAATTCTGTTAAGTACAAATTCTGTAGTAACTTATCAGAAGTGGTTTTGGCTGCACTGAAAACACTGTCACAATGCCATGTGAGTCTGGTTTTGTGGTGATATATTGGCCAGAAAAGTCAAATTCTTCATGATCCCTAATATACAGTACTATTGTACAGCATAATGCCTATGTATATATGAAGGGTCCATTCAGCTAATTTTTGTTTACAAAGGGCAAGCCACTGTAGGATTGATGTACCATGCACAGAAAGTTACTTAAAGCTTAATAGTTTGATGACTTTCATGCAAGAGTTCACCATAAATTATTATACTCATTGGTTATGATAATAGACTCACAATAAGCTCAGGCCTACCCATCACTTTGACAATCTCTTGTTGAGGATCTATTCTTGATTCAAACACCAATCACTTGCAACTAGCTATACATTATACTACTATCATCAGCTCACTATAGGCAATCTTAGTCATAGTGGGCATTAAAAGAAAATTGTCACGGAACTTGCTTCATCACTTAAACAATCTTTGCATCTTCTATTAAGAATTGAAAGGCCTCACTCAACACCTAAACATAGAGTAGCATCATATTCTTGATGTACAATAATTACGATGTGTAGTCACATTTAGCTTTCCTCCAACTCACTATCTGAAACTCGCGATCACGTGATACCAGGCATTAAAGACAGTATGGCGCAGACCACATTAGGTCCCAATGTAGCAATGCCACTGCTTTCTTGCCCTAAATATCACCCTACAACTAGCCTCACTTTCTCTCACAACAGTTTGTTTATAGGCATAGCTAAGCCCATAGATGTCTTCAGAGAGATCCCAAACTCTTCCAACAAGTCTCTTTGAGATTTAAAAAAATATTTAACTGAATTTACTGCTTACTAACTAACTAACTCAACTATGTTTAAGGCACACTGTGGTTAAGGCTACAGGCTTGATTTTTCATTATTCAATGTCACTTTGAGCCGAGATGAACCTTTTTCCAACACAGCAGCTAAAATGCATTCATCATGGAGTCATAAACCTTAGTCCTCCTTTGAGATTTCTTTCTTTGATGCCACATAAGTGCTGATTTGCAGTGACACATCATGGAATTAGTGCTTTAATTTCCGCAGATCGATTACAAAGGTGCTTCTGGTACTGTTCCGCATTTGTAGCACAGTATAATGGGTGGAACATAACTGAAAATAAAGTGTAATGACCACTACGTATTCCAATGATTGCTGGTTGGTGTGCTCATTCAGTTGTAATTTCTGTAGTTACTGAATTGAGCTTCTCCTACTGTTCTTTGTTTTTAACACTCTATAAATAAGTGGTAAATTGTTGAAAAGGAAGCAGAATCACAAACTCACATTTCAGTAATTGATAGTTGGCACATGTTCAGCTGCTTTGGTGCTACTCCTTACTTTGATGCAGTAAGCGATGGTTGAACAGTAATGGATTACGTGTGTTATTACAAAGAGTAAACAAACAATTTGCAAGAGTAAAGAAAAATTAGAAATTTTAAATTTAAGTATGGATCATACAAATAAAAATCAATGAAAGAAAGGAGGTCATCTCACCTTCACCTATACTAGTGGACATTCAATTCCTACTTCAGTAATGGCTTTACTATATGTGGCTAAAGTAGGAATTAAATGTCCACTAGTATTATAGCTGTAGGTGCAGATAATTTTACTTGTTTCATTGCTTTTCTATTGTCCCTGTAAAATTTCTAATACTGTACACATTTGTAAACTATAATAATGACTAACCTATCACAGTAATTTCAGCATAATTAGAGAAACCCTCATCACTGTCATTACTCACTACACATCGGTAGTTACCAGCATCTTCTGGTGTTAGGTTAGCAATAGTGAGAGTTTCACTGTTAACTCCAGTAGCACCAGATGGAATACTACCATCCTGCCTTTCCCAATAATATGCTGTAGCTCCTTTTGCTTCACAAGTTAGTGACAAGTTATCAAGGGCACTTAAAATGGGAATCACTTGGCTACTAGGATGAATAGCGATTTTAGGTTTTATTTCTATCATGAAAATTCATAATTGGATTTCAAATATACATCAACTTACTTAATTCAGAAATATTAGATGTAACACAATCTCCATACCCATTCTTAACCACACACTCATAGGTTCCACCATCATCCTTTGTCACACTATAAATAGTGAGAGTATTACTAGTCTCTCCATTAATATCTTCTCCATTGTGTCTCCACTGGTAAGTGAAGTTCTCCTTCCCTACACCACTCACTGTGGTAGTGAACTTGGCAGGTTGTGTAACCTCTACACTCTGAATGGCTGGATTCACAGTCACCTCTGGTAGACCTGTATACCAAAGTATTCATATCACATAGTTCACATGTATGTAACACTTAATTGTCATACCAGTAACTGTTAGTTTAGCTGGATTTGATGTGACACTACCTCCATCATTACTAATAGTACAAGTGTAGCTGTTGTCATCAGATGACCTCACATCTGGGATCACCAGAGTATTGGTGTTTATACCAGTCACTTTACTAGGAAACGATCCTGATCCAATTGTCCACTGATATTTCACATTTTGACAAGTAGCAGAACATGTCATTGCGGCACATTGTGTGAGTTCAACCCTTTGTGCTGAAGGTTGTTCTGAAAACTCTGGTGAGCTCACTATATGAAACACACAAGCACTGTAATAATCTACACTTTATGGAGTAGCATATTAAGTTAATGAGGTTCTGAATGATTCACAAAGAATTATTTTGGGAAGAGTGACTGATATCATTACAAAGTATATAATGAAGTAGGGATCCAAGTGATAAAAAGTAACATAATTAGAGGCAAATGATAGACAGTATAAAGTATAGCTCAGTGGGAAATTTTTCAATGTTAAGTAAGGATTTTCCCTTTGAGCTACACCGTATACCATCATTCATCTCTTGTTTCACTACTTTGATCCTTATCAAGACACACGGTAGTGTGTCGTGCGGCCCAAGAAGCCGGCGCGCCACACCCGTGAGTATATTGACAGGAAGAACGAAAACGTCATTTTCACACCTTTGTATCTCGGTGATCACTTATCTGATTGGAACCAAAGTTGCTACACAGTTGCCCGCCAGCCAAGGGAGTCTACATTCCAAATGTGAATGAAATCGCTCCAGCCATTTCCGAGATACGAGCTGCCAAAGTTTCGTTTTTTTTTCTTCGTTTTTTTCTTCTTCTTCGTCTTTTCGCACACTTGCAAAAATTGCTATAACAAGCAAACGCGTACTCCGATCGCCTTGAAATTTGGCACACAGAAAGGGAGTCCAAAGGCGAATTCTAGCATCAAATTTAGTACAAATCCGATGAATGGTTCAGGAGTTATGACCGATTATTCGCGTAAAACAAGATCGATTTGTTGTCACGCCTACAGGGTAAACCGCTTCATGGAATGAGTTGAAAATTACTATGTAGATGGAGTAACCATCGTAGGAGTGCCTTTTGGTGGTTTGAAAGTAATCGAGATAAAGACCACGGAGATATGACACAAAACCCAACCTGTGTCACAATTACGCGATCGATTTTTATGAATAAAAAAGTATAAGTTTTCACGCCTACTAGGCAAACCGCTTAGAGCAATGAGCTGAAAATCGGTGTATAGCTGGAATAATCTTCATAGAAAGTCCTTGCAGTAGTACAGAAGAATCGGATTACAAACCACTGAGTTATGATTCGAAAGCCAACTCCGTGTAGCAAATGCGAGATCGAGATACTCTAATAGAACAGTCACCCTAATAGAACATTAGGCTAATTTATTTACTCCATTATAGAATTTTATTACATCACAAGTTATTCTGTAGGGAGTTCAGCTGCAAACAGTTAATCTTATAGACAGTTCAGCAAGAAGACAGTCACCATGTGGAGAGTTAAGCAAATATATCACTATAGAGATTCAGAACATTACAAGTCACACTGAAGAAAGTTCAGCTATAAACAAGTCATGCACTGTGTAGAGAATTCAGCTACAATTAAGTCACTCTCTAGAGAATTCAGTTACACAGAATTCAGCTACACACAAGTCACTGTGGAGAGAGTTCAGCTACAAACAAATTACCCTTTAGAGTGATCAGCTACAAACAAAACACTTTGCAGGGTGTTCAGCTGCAACAAATCAACCTTTAGAGCGATCAGCAATGAACAAATCAACACAAATCTACCTGTAGAGAGATAAGCTAGAAACAAATCACCCTGTAGAGAGTTCAGCTAAAAAAAATCACCCTGTAGAGACATCAGCTAGAAACTACACACAATGTAAGGAGTTCAGCTACAAACAAATCACCCTGTAGAGAGTTCAGCTAAACCAAATCAACCTGCAGAGAGATCAGCTACAAACAAATCACCTTATAGACAGTTCAGCTACAAACAAATTACCTTGTAGAGAGATCGGCTACAAACAAATCAACCTGCAGAGAGATCAGCTACACACAATTCAACTTGTAGAGAGATCAGCTACAAACAAATCACCCTGTAGAGAGATCAGCTAGAAACTACACACAATGTAAGGAGTTCAGCTACAAGCAAATCACCCTGTAGAGAGTTCAGCTACAAACAAACCAACCTGTAGAGCAATCAGCTAGAAACAAATTACCCTGAAGAGAAGTCAGCCACAAAAAATCACCCTGTAGAGATATCAGCTAGAAACAAATCACCCTGAAGAGCGGTCAGCTATAAAAAATCACCTTGTAGAGAAATCAACTACAAACAAAACACTTTGCAGAGAGTTCAGCTACAAACAAATCAACCTTTAGAGCGATCAGCAACAAACAAATCAACCTGTAGAGAGATAAGCTAGAAGCAAATCACCCTGTAGAGAGTTCAGCTAAACCAAATCAACCTGCAGAGAGATCAGCTACCAACAAATCACCTTATAGACAGTTCAGCTACAAACAAATTACCTTGTAGAGAGATCGGCTACAAACAAATCAACCTGCAGAGAGATCAGCTACACACAATTCAACTTGTAGAGAGATCAGCTACAAACAAATCACCCTGTAGAGAGATCAGCTAGAAACTACACACAATGTAAGGAGTTCAACTACAAGCAAATCACCCTGTAGAGAGTTCAGCTACAAACAAACCAACCTGTAGAGCGATCAGCTAGAAACAAATTACCCTGAAGAGAAGTCAGCTACAAAAAATCACCCTGTAGAGATATCAACTAGAAACAAATCACCCTGAAGAGCGGTCAGCTACAAAAAATCACCTTGTAGAGAAATCAACTACAAACAAAACACTTTGCAGAGAGTTCAGCTACAAACAAATCAACCTTTAGAGCGATCAGCAACAAACAAATCAACCTGTAGAGAGATAAGCTAGAAACAAATCACCCTGTAGAGAGTTCAGCTAAAACAAATCAATCTGCAGAGAGATCAGCTACGTAAAAATCACCTTATAGATAGTTCAGCTACAAACAAATTACCTTGTAGAGAGATTGGCTACAAACAAATCACCCTGCAGAGAGAACAGCTACACACATATCAACTTGTATAGAGATCAGCTACAAACAAATCACCCTGTAGAGAGATCAGCTACAAACTAGACACAAAGTAAGGAGTTCAGCTACAAGCAAATTACCCTGTAGAGAGTTCATCTACAAACAAATCAACCTGTAGAGCAATCAGCTAGAAACAAATCACCCTGAAGAGAGGTCAGCTACAAAAAAATCACCCTGTAGAGAGATCAGCTACAAACAAATTGCCCTGTAGAGAGATCGGCTACAAACAAATCAACCTGCAGAGAGATCAGCTACACACAAATCAACTTGTAGAGAGTTCAGCTACAAACAAATTACCCTGTAGAGAGATCGGCTACAAACAAATCAGCCTGTAGAGAGTTCAGCTAAAATAAATCAACCTGCAGAGAGATCAACTACAAACAAATCACCTTATAGAGAGTTAAGCTACAAACAAATTACCCTATACAGAGATCGGCTACAAACAAATCAACCTGCAGAGAGATCAGCTACACACAAATCAACTTGTAGAGAGTTCAGCTACAAACAAATTACCCTGTAGAGAGATCGGCTACAAACAAATCAGCCTGTAGAGAGTTCAGCTAAAATAAATCAACCTGCAGAGAGATCAACTACAAACAAATCACCTTATAGAGAGTTAAGCTACAAACAAATTACCCTATACAGAGATCAGCTACAAACAAATCAACCTGCAGAGAGATCAGCTACACACAAATCAACTTGTAGAGAGATCAGCTACAAACAAATCACCCTGTAGAGAGATCAGCTAGAAACTACACACAATGTAAGGAGTTCAGCTACAAATAAATCACCCTGTAGAGAGTTCAGCTAAAACAAATCAACCTGCAGAGAGATCAGCTACAAACAAATCACCTTTTAGACAGCTCAGCTACAAATAAATTACCTTGTAGAGAGATCGGCTACAAACAAATCAACCTGCAGAGAGATCAGCTACACACAATTCAACTTGTAGAGAGATCAGCTACAAACAAATCACCCTGCAGAGAGATCAGCTACAAACAAAACACCCTGTAGAGAGTTCAGCAACAAAGAAACCACCATGTAGAAAGTTCAGCTGCAAACAAATCACCTTATAGAGAGTTCAGCTACAAACAAATCACCCTGTAGAGAGATCAGCTAGAAACTAGACACAATATAAGGAGTTCAGCTACAAGCAAATCACCCTTTAGTGAGTTCAGCTACAAACAAATCAACCTGCAGTGAGATCACCTGCAAAAAAGCACCTTGTACAGAGTTCAGCTACAAACAAATTACCCTGTAGAGAGATCGGCTACAAACAAATCAACCTGTAGAAAGATCAGCCACACACAAATCAACTTGTAGAGAGATCAGCTACAAACAAATCACCCTGTAGAGAGATCAGCTTGAAACTAGACACAATGTAAGGAGTTCAGCTACAAGTAAATCACCCTGTAGAGAGTTCAGTTAAAACAAATCAACCTGCAGAGAGATCAGCTACAAATAAATCACTTTATAGACAGTTCAGCTACAAACAAATTACCTTGTAGAGAGATCGGCTGCAAATTAATCAACCTGCAGAGAGATCAGCAACACACAAATCAACTTGTAGAGAGATCAGCTACAAACAAATTACCCTGTAGAGAGATCAGCTGGAAACTAGATACAATGCAAGGAGTTCAGCTACAAGCAAAATCACCCTTTAGTGAGTTCAGCTACAAACAAATCAACCTACAGTGAGATCACCCACAAAAATGCACTTGTACAGAGTTCAATTACAAACAAATCACCCTGTAGAGAGATCAGGTAGAAGAATTCACCTTGTAGAGAGTTCAGCAACAAAGAAACCACCATGTAGAGAGTTCAGCTGCAAACAAATCACCCAGTAGAAAGATCAGCTAGAAGAAGTTACCTTGTAGAGAGTTCAGTTACAAAGAAACCATCATATAGAGAGTTCAGCTACAAAGAAATTATCCCGTAGAGAGTTCAGCTAGAAGAAGTCACCTTGTAAAGAGTTCAGCTACAAAGAAACCATCATGTACAGAGTTCAGCTACAAAGAAACCACCTGTACAGAATTCAACTACAAACAAATCACCCTGTATAGAGATCAGCTAGAAGAAGTTACCTTTTAGATAGTTCAGCTACAACAATTCACCCTGTAGACAGATCAGCTAGAAGAAGTCACCTTGTAGAGTGTTCAGTTACAAAGAAACCATCATGTAGAGAGTTCAGCTGCAAACAAATCACTCTGTTGAGAATTCAGCTACAAAGAAACCGCCATGTAGAGAGTTCAGCCTCATACAAACCACCTTGTAGAGAATTCAACTACAACAAATCACCCTGTAGAGACGAAGTTACCTTGTAGAGAGTTCAGCTACAAAGAAACCATCATGTAGGGAGTTCAGCTACAAAGAAACCACCATGTAGAGAGTTTAGCTGCAAACAAATCACCTGTAGAGAGTTCAGCTAGAAACAAATCACCCCGTAGAGAGATCAGCTGGACGAAGTCACTTTGTAGAGAGTTCAGCTACAAAGAAACCATCATGTAGAGAGTTCAGCTGCAAACAAATCACCCTGCAGAGAGTTCAACTACAAAAAAATCACCCTGTAGAGAGTTCAGCTAGATGAAGTCACCTTATAGAGAGTTCAGCTACAAAGAAACCATCATGTAGAGAGTTCGGCTACAAAGACACCACCATGTAGAGAGTTTAGCTGCAAACAAATCACCTGTAGAGAGTTCAGCTAGAAACAAAATACCCTGTAGAGAGACCAGCTAGAAGAGGTTACCTTGTAGAGAGTTCAGCTACAAAGAAACCATCCTGTATATAGTTCAGCTACATTTCAAGTCACCCAGTAGAGAGATCAGCTGCAAAAAAATATCCTGTTGGGAATAATGGGCATGTAATAAATATATGTATATAATTTGTATAATTACTAATAAAATCAAAAATAATTGAAGTACTAAAATTCTTCTTTAAGTTCTTTTCTTCTTCCTGTAGTAAAGAAAAAAAACACATGGGTTAAAAAAGCCCCCAAAGCCAGCCATAGGCCGGCTTTGCAGTATACAAATACAAAAAGAAGTGATATCTAATCAAAAACAGCCAAGCTGTAAAAAAAGGTGCGGCCCCCAAAAAGGCCATGGTGAAAAAAGATGTGAAATCCAAGGTGGCGGCCAAGAAATGGCTGTGATGGTAGGTTAATGGTTACATTTTAATAACAACAATTCAGGTGAATTTGGTGCCAAGACCAAGCGGCACAAAATTCACCTGAATTGTCGTTATTAAAATGTAACCATTAACCTACCATCACAGCCATTTCTTGGCCGCAACCTTGGATTTCACATCTTTTTTCACCATGGCCTTTTTGGGGGCTGCACCTTTTTTTACAGCTTGGCTGTTTTTGATTAGATAGAATTTAGGTTTCTTGTTATAGGCTATTGCATACATCTACTACTTTGAACACATGTGAATGTTCTACTAGGGTGACTGCTGTAGTAGAGTAACTCAAGTCAACCTCTTGTGTAACCAAGGGGTGTGGCCAAGTAAATAGATTGTTAAGAGATGTGGTCTCCACATTCAATCATTGCTAGTCAATTAATGGTCGGGTCTCAAACCTATCGTGAAGTTACTTACACGTACCTATAGATACAGTAATGTAAATAATTTTGTGGTGTCTACAATGCTGCTATAAAGGAAAGCATTGATACAGAAAATTAGCACCTCAATAATATTATGGTTTCGTTGCATGAAGAAGACGAAGGCTAGCCTGATTGAAGATAAAGGAAAGAGAAGGTGCAAAGAGTTCACACTCATCAGAACCCCAAAAAGGAACATGCCACTGGTGAATTTGTTATTGTGGTGCAAAATGGTAGTCATGCACTGCTTCATTTAGCCTCCAGCCTTCCAACTGTGCTCAAGTAGGCTGTCAGGCAGACCAAAATTCAAGTTTTTAAAAAAAATATTATATCAGGCCGCCTGTAAGGGATTTCTTGTTTTTTAACGCTGTATTTTGATGTTAGATGGACTAATGTTCTGTAAAGGAGATTTTTGTCTCACAAGGTGTCTCTAGAACGACATTAAAGGTGGAAGTTTGGGTAGCGCTCATCAGTTTTGGGGGATTCTTACTTAAATTGTACCACCGTATTGTTTGATATAGTGACGCCAGAACCAATTAATCAGCAAAAAGAATATATATTGTAAAATTATTGGGAATATACTCACACAGCATTACAAACCAGAGATTTCACAATGGAATAGGGATCACACAGAAATTAAAAGCCATGAAGGAAGTGATGTCTGCAGCTTTACTACTGAGTGAATATAATTATTATTCTTACTTCAGTCACATATGTACAGCCTGTCAGTAGTATACCCATGGATGAAGTAAGGATTAAATGCTCACTATACCAGTACAGTTAGGCAACCTCAATTGTTTGTAGGCAAATAGCCCATTTTAACATAAGGACTTAGGAATATGGTAGTATAATTGTGATTGAACAACATTTGATGTCCTTTAAAATATATTGAAACCTATCGGATTGAGGTAAGAAACCTCAACAGAAGCCTAAATTGCACCATGTATTCTTATCATGAGAACAAAATTGTAATCTTCAGGTTATAAGCATCACAATGGTACATACTTTGTGATGATTTGCTGTGTTTTAAAGCAGAAAGAAGGGACTTTACCATGGCAGAAAACTCTAGTGACTTTGATTTCAGCATGTAGAAAGTGTACCTAGTGAGGAAAATGTTGTTACTATGTTTATACAAGGCTGTGAACAATGCAACGCGATGAATAAGCAATCTTTCATTGCTGTGTTTCCATCAGTATGATTGTTTCACCTGTTACTGTATGTTTAGTGGCCATGTTTCATTGCCTAGTGATCCTCCATCTTACAGTATGATAGCACTGTATAGTAGGGACCACACAGGAGTAGGCGTGCCCCATGAAAAAACATCACCCAATAACCATCCTCAATTTTCTCTGCTGACGATGAGAAATGTGATCCGCTGAACTAACTAGCCTGGTTTACTGAAATTATTTTTGTAAAAACATGTGCGTGTACCTATCTACCTATCTATGTTTGTCCGTACGCACCAACGTGAGCAAAATCATTAAATAATGGTAAAAGCAGTTTTTTTACGTAAGGAGTAAAAGCGAAATGAAGCCTGTATTAAACTTCTGCACAGGTGAACTTTGCTCTGAGGTGGTTTCTTTTCGGCAGACTGAAATACGGGTGTGGCGACTTTCCTCAGACTTTGTAAACTACCTTCCCTTTGAGGTTTTCAGGCATTTAACAACTGAAAAACAACGGTGCAGGCCTCGTACACTACCAGAATAGCCTATCGCTTCAAGTTGAAAGGGGGCATATCCCTTACGTACACGAACAAAAATGAAGAGTAGCTTTGAGGCTTTTTCAGGAGAATTTGTGGGAAAAATATGATAGTCAAACTATAAAACAGTTTAGAAGATACTCCTGTGTGTAATATGTTGGTAAATGCGGTTTGTTTAACAAGCGCTTCCTTAGCAATGCATAGCAACGTAATTGAACGAATTACGAAATTTCATGAATTAAGAAATACGAGAATTAGCTAATAATATTATTGCACAACCCAAAACTACCCTATTGTAAAATAGTAATACATGGTTGGTTAATTCATAGTAGCATATACTATCTATGGTTAATCCCAGATGACTTAGCTAGCTGCATGGCGCCTGGTTTTTATAAGTAGCACAACATCAACTTGTTTTTATTTAATATATTGAGTAAAAAATGCGTACTACAAAATAAGCGTCAGTAAACAAGTATTTATATAAGTTGAAACATAGACAATTGTTTCCTTTTTATTAGTATTCCGATAGTATAACATACTGTACAGATTTGTGAAGGGCCTATTCATTAGGATTGATACACCAGTTTACGAATGTAGGGAAAGTTACAGGAAGCATTAAAAATGAATGAGTTTCATGGTAGAGAGTACAGCATGTACCACACGACATACAGTTTTCATTGGTTACGACAATAAACAGTTTGGCATTGTATAATAAAATCTAAACTAAAACAGCCAAGCTGTACAAAAAGAGTGCGGCCCCCAAAAAGGCCAGAGATGTGAAATCCATGGTGGCGACCAAGAAATGGCTGTGATGGGTTAATGGCAAAAATTTTAATTACGACAATTCAGGTGAATATGCGTTGCTTCCTCCTCCACTAGGATTCAGCACCAAATTCACCTGAATTGTTGTAATTAAATTTTTTTTCCATTAACCTACCATCACAGCCATTTCTTGGCTGCCACCTTGGATTTCACATCTTTTTTCATCCTGGCCTTTCCGGGGCCGCACTCTTTTTTTTACAGCTTGGCTGTTTTGGTTTAGATATCACTTCTTTTTGTATTGCAAGCCACAAAGCCTGCCATAAACTGGCTTTGGTGCTTCCTTTTAACTTGTTTTTTTTCCCTTTCTGCAGGAATTGTGGAACAAAGGAAGAAATTATGTGCACAGCTTTTTGTCTGATTAAAAATATTTGTGACTGGATTTTGGAAAAATGATCCAAATCGCACATTAGAAGTTTCTAGATAAACGGTTTTAAAGAATTCAAGCCAGCATAACTCTCCAAGTATAGCAAGTACGCACATGAAATTTACACAAAAGATGCATCAATCTATTACATTTCAGGCCACTTCCAGTACTTGTAGCTGCTTGTAAATTTTCCCGCCAAATAAGATAGAAAATCTGAGCGGTTGGATGAGCGAAGTTGTTTCACGAGTGCTTACAAAGGGGTAGAGGATGGGGGGTGGTGGGGTGGGCAAGGGTTACACCTCAGAATGGAGACAGACCACGATTGGAGTACAGAGACAAGATTACAGGGCTGTGCTGGCTCCTTAGTGGCTGATATGTAGCAAAATCCACAGAAAAAATGTCTGGACAACATTATCAGGCTGTCCACCAGTACACCACTGGTTCTTACCAAGCCAGGTCCTTCACAAGGCCTAACACCACCACTTGTGCTCTACACACCACCCAGAAAAGATGTCTGTTGAAACCAGCCTCAAGTAATTTGAGTCGTACTGAGTGTCAATACTACTAGTACAATAGTGTAGCTATCCACTGGAGGTGTTAGTTTGATTTTGCCTGATGTGCGATTTGGATCGGTTTTGTAAAATCTGGTCACATTTGTATATTTAGCACTGAATGATAATCACATACTGTAGGTAATAAGGTGAATTCTTATACATAACTGGACTGTAGCTGAAACTCACATTGTTTGTAGCAGAACTCTTTCAGAGTGACTTGTTTCTAGCTGAACTCTCTACATGGTGATTTGTTTTCAACACAGATTTCTACAGGGTGATTTGTTTGTAGCTGATCCCCATAGGGTAACTTGTATCTAGCTGATATCTCTACAGGGTGACTTGTTTGTAGCTGATCTCTCTACACGGTGATTTGTTTGTAGCTGAATTCTCTACAAGGTGATTTGTTTGCAGCTGAACTCTCTACATGGTGGTTTCTTTGTAGCTGAGCTCTCTACAAGGCGACTTCTTCTAGTTGAACTCTCTACAGGGTGATTTGTTTGCAGCTGAACTCTCTACATGATGGTTTCTTTGTAGCTGAACTCTCTACAAGGTAACTTCTTCTAGCTGATCTCTCTACAGGTTGACTTGTTTGTAGCTGAACTCTCTACATGATGGTTTCTTTGTAACTGAATTCTCTACAACGTAACTTCTTATAGCTGATCTTCCTACAGGGTGATTTGTTTGTAGCTGAATTTTCTACAGGGTAATTTGTTTGCAGCTGAACTTTCTACATGGTGGTTTCTTTGTAGCTAAACTCTCTACAAGGTGACTTCATCTAGCTGATCTCTCTACAGGGTGACTTGTTAGTAGCTGAACTCTCTACGTGATGGTTTCATTGTAGTTGAACTCTTTACAAGGTAACTTCTTCTAGCTGATCTTTCTACAGGGCGATTTGTTTGTAGCTGAATTCTCTACAGGGTGATTTGTTTGCAGCTGAACTCTCTACATGGTGGTTTCTTTGTAGCTGAACTCTCTACAAGGTGAGTTCTTCTAGCTGATCTCTCTATAGGGTGACTTCTTCTGGCTGATCTCTCTACAGGGTGATCTGTTCGTAGCTGAACTTTCTACAAGGTGATTTGTTTGCAGCCGAACTCTCTACATCATGGTTTCTTTGTAGCTGAACTCTCTACAAGGTAACTTCTTCTAGCTGATCTCTCTACAGGGTGACTTGTTTCTAGCTGTTCTCTGGATGACTTGTTTCTAGCTGATCTCTCTACAGGGTGACTTATTTCTAGCTGAACTCTCTATAGGGTTATTTGTTTGTAATTGAACTGTCTACAGGGCGATTTGTTTGTAGCTGAATTCTCTACAAGATGATTTGTTTCTAGCTGATCTCTCTACAGGGTGACTTGTTTCTAGCTGATCTCTCTACAGGGTGACTTGTTTCTAGCTGAACTCTCTACTGGTGATTTGTTTGTAGTTGAACTCTCTATATGGTGGTTTCTTTGTAGTTGAACTCTCTACAAGTAGGGGTGGGCGGTATCTCGGTTATATCGTAAAACCGCGATATTCTGATGTAACAATACCAGTATCGTCAAAAATTATTGAAAAAAATAGTATCGCGATATCGTGATTACCGCGGTGTTCTCCAATAATACTATAACTACTGTAACATGTTTTAGCTCCAGGAAAGATCGAGATACTCTAATAGAACAGTCGCCTATATACTCTAATAGAGCAGTCAAGTAACTCTAATAGAGCATTCATGCAAATATGAAAGTAGCTACTAAAACGACTTTATTATTTGGATTTTTATTGAGGAAAGAGTATTTTTGCACATTGTAGCATTATAACAAAATGTGCATGGGTGATGCAAAACTGAATATGAGCTTTTATTGCTATAATTAGCAATCTTTTAGTCATGTATGGAATCTGTAGAACTCCTGAATTTATGTCATGCGCTTGGATGTATAAAGCACATCTTCACCATGCTTAATTGTACGTAGGTCTACATGTCTATATCTCCATGTATAGTTCAATAAATAGTTAATGACATGTGCATGTAATTTTGCGCATCCATTCATGTTGCTGCAGGTTATATCACTTGTGTAGGTAGGTGGAATAACATAGTACAGTATCTGTCAAAATATGAAAAAAATATCGTGAGAATTAGTAATATCGTGATATTTTCTCCATGATATATCGTGATAGCAAAATTTCAATACCGCCCAGCCCTATCTACAAGGTGACTTCTTCAAGCTGATCTCTCTACAGATTGATTTGTTTGCAGCTGAACTCTCTACAGGGTGGATTTTTATAGCTGAACTCTCTACATACAAAGCGAATTCTAGCTGGTTTCTCTACAGGATGACTTATTTCTAGCTGATCTCTCTGCAGAGTGACTTGTTTCTAGCTGAATTCTACAGGGTGATCTGTTTGCAGCTGAACTCTCTACAGGGTGATTTGTTTGCAGCTGAACTATCTACACGGTGCTTTCTTTGTAGCTGAACTCTCTACAAGGTAACTTCTTCTAGATGATCTCTCTATGGGATGGCTTTTTCTAGCTGATCACTCTACAGGGTGAATTGTTTCTAGCTGAACTCTCTACAGGTTGATCTGTTTGTAGCTGAACTCTCTACAGGGTGATTTAATTGCAGCTGAACTCTCTACATGGTGGCTTTTGTAGCTGAACTCTCTACATCAGTACAAAGCGACTTCTTCTATCTGGTCTCTCTACAGGATGACTTGTTGCTAGCTGATCTCTCCACAGGGTGACTTGTTTCTAGCTGAACCCTACAGGGTGATCTGTTCATAGCTGAACGTTCTACAGGGTGATTTGTTTGCAGCTGAACCCTCTACATGGTGGTTTCTTTGTAACCAAACTCTCTACAAGGTGACTTCTTCTAGCTAATCTCTCTGCTGGGTGATTTGTTTGTAGCTGAACTATCTGCAGGGTGATTTGTTTGTACTTGAACTCTCTACAAGGTGATGTCTTCTAGCTGATCTTTCTACTGGATGACTTGTTTCTAGCTGATCTCTCTACAGGGTGACTTGTTTCTAGCTGAAATCTCTAGAGTGTGATCTGTTAAGTTTGTAGCTGAACTCCTCTTGTTTCTAGCTGATCTCTCTGTAGAGTTACAACTTGTTTGTATAGCTGAACTCTTTACAGGGTAGTTTTTTGATTGGTTGCTGAACTCTCTACGTGGTGACTTGTTTGTACTACAGAGTGACTTGTTTGTAGCTGAACTCTTTACAGAGTGACTTGTTTGTAGCTGAACTCTTTACAGAGTGACTTATTTGTAGCTAAACATTGTAGCTGATCTCTATAGGGTAGTTAACTTGTTTACATAGATGAACTCTCTACTGGGTAGTTTCTTTTTAGCTGAACTCTCTACAGGGTGACTTGTTTATACGTAGCTGAAATCTCTTCAGTGTGGCTTGTAATGTTCTAAATTTCTACAGTGATATATTTGTAGCTGAATTGTCTATAAAATTAACCGTTTGTAGCTGAACTCCCTAGAGAATAACTTGTAATGTAATACAATTCTATAATGGAGTAAGTTATAAACATAGCTGAATGCTCTACTAGGGTGACTGTTCTATTAGAGTATCTCGATCTCGCATTTGCTACATGTAGTTGGCTTTGGAATCATAACTCAGTGGTTTGTAATCCGATTCTTCTGTACTACTGCAAGGAGTTTCTATGATGATTATTCCAGCTACACACCGATTTTCAGCTCATTGCTCTAAGCGATTTTCCTGGTAGGCGTGAAAACTAATAGTTTTTATTATATTCATAAAAAATCGATCGCGTAATTGTGACAAAGGTTGGGTTATGTGTCATATCTCGATGGCCTTTATCTGGATTCCTTTCAAACCACAAAAAGGCACTCCTACGATATTTACTCCATCTACATAGCAATGTTCAGCTCATTCCTTCAAGGGGTTTACCCTGTGGGCGTGACAGACCTTCAACCTTATTTTACGCAAATAATCGGTCATAACTCTGTGCATGTTCTTCAGATTCCTACCAAACTTGATGTTTAGATTTGCCTTAATGAGCCCTTTAAGTATATCACATTTTAGCTTGATCGGAGAACGTGTTCGCATTTTATGGCAGATTTTGTAAATTGTGCGAAAAGAAGTACTTAGAAGAAAAAAAACGAAGAAAAAAAACTCCAAACTTTGGCTGCTTGTATCTCGGAAATGGCTGGAGCGATATTCTTCAAATTTGGAATATGGACTCCCCAACCTAGCTGGCACGTCTGTAGCAAATTGAGTTTCAATTGGATAAAGGATCACGGAGCTGCAAAGGTGTGAAAATTGCATTTTCTTTCTTCCTGTTAATATACTCACGGTGTAGCGCGCCGGATTCTTGGGCCGCACAACACACTACCGTGTGTCTTGATAGTAATGACTAACCTATCACAGTAATTTCAGCATAATTAGAGAAACCCTCATCACTGTCATTACTCACTACACATCGGTAGTTACCAGCATCTTCTGGTGTTAGGTTAACAATAGTGAGAGTTGTAGTGTTAACTCCAGTAGCACCAGATGGAATACTACCATCCTGCCTCTCCCAACGATAAGATGTAGCTTCTATAGCTTTACAAGTTAAAGACAAATGATCAGTGGCACTTGATATGGTAACCACTCGACCAGCAGGATGAGTAGTGATTTTAGGTTTTGTTTCTATGAAAATTATTCATAAATGTACAGTATTTCAAATATACATCAACTTACTTAATTCAGAAATATTAGATGTAACACAATCTCCATACCCATTCTTAACCACACACTCATAGGTTCCACCATCATCCTTTGTCACACTATCAATAGTGAGAGTATTACTAGTCTCTCCATTAATATCTTCTCCATTGTGTCTCCACTGGTAACTGAAGTTCTCCTTCCCTACACCACTCACTGTGATAGTGAACTTGACAGGTTGTGTAACCTCTACACTTTGACTGGGTGGATACACAGTCATCTCTGGTAGACCTGCATACCAAAGTGTTCATTATCATGTAGTTAACATGTAACACTTAATAGTCATACCAGTGACTGTTAATTTAGCTGGATTTGATGTGACACTACCTCCATCATTACTAATAGTACAAGTGTAGGTGTTATCATCAGATGACCTCACATCTGGGATCACCAGGGTATTGGTGTTTATACCAGTCACTTTACTAAGAAATGATCCTGATCCAATTGTCCACTGGTAATGTACATCGTAGCCAGTAGTTGAACATGTCATTTTGGCACACTGTGTGAGTTCAACACTTTGTGCTGAAGGTTGTTCCAAAAACTCTGGTGAGCTCACTATATGATACACACAAACACTGTAATAAAATCTACACTTTATGGAGTAACATATTAAGTTAATGGAGTTAATGATTCACAGAGTATAGTGAACCCAGGATTGGTTAATGTTATTACAATTATACAAGTATAATAGGAATTTTAGACCAGAGTAGGGACATGGGCTTGATTTTACCCAACCAATACTGTCAAGTCATTGTGAGAAGAAACCAAGGCAGGTTTTTGGGTGATATTTTCAAACTGGCCACACCCACACCTAAATTGTCCCTACTATACAGTACCGTAATTTGCTTTTTTCATCGTAAAATAATTTTCATCACAAAACTTGATGAAATATTTTTACACGAAAATTTTTGCATAAGATCAATAGAGCAGTCATTCAGGTAAATCATACGAAAATATTTTTACATGAAAATTTTTATCATGAAAAATTTCTGTACAAAAACAAAGCAAATTACAGTACTATCATACTGTATGATGAAAAAAACCCAGAAATTTCACAACGGGATTGGAATCACAGAGACATGAAGGAAGTGAGGTTGTCTTACACCTGCAGCTTTACTACAGCTAACTACAGTGAACACTTTTTTCCCACTTTAGTCACATACAGCCTGTCAATAGCAAATCCATGACTGAAGTAGTGATTAAATTCCCACTGTGATTATTATATAAAGCTACCGGTAGATAGGTAACCTCACTTGTTTGTTGACAACCATTTTTACATAAGGACTAAAGAATGTGGTGGTATACAATTGCACAACATCCAGCATCCTTAAATGTATCGAAGCCTATGAGAGTGAGGTGAGAAACCTTCATGGGAGCCTAAACTGTACAGCTTATTCTTATTATGAGAACAAAACTGTAACTTTCAGGTTATAAGAATCACAAAATGGTACATAGATTTGCTGTGCTGTAAAGTGACTTTACCATGGCAGAAGACTATAGTGACTTTGTTTTCAGCACGCAGAAAGTCTACCTAGTGAGGAAAACTTATTACTACATTTCTTCAAGGGTGGGAGTCGTTTTTTTTTACATAGCATAGTAGTTGGAATAAAAGTACTGTATATACTTATAAGAACAAATAATATGGTTTGGGCTCCCACAAAGTATATAGATTAGCCTTCAACACATTTCAAGACCACTGAAAGGCCAGAGGATGTTTGTGCAACTTAGTATTCACTACCAGACCGTGACTAATTTATCAAATAGACTATTGTGAAATTTTTAATTTACCTTAGAACTACTGTATTTGTTTGCTTATACTTTAAAAAACTGGTGAACCAGTGCATATATCACATAAAATTATATTTGTAAAATTAATTGTGTAACTGAATGGGTGCCCCAACTTAGTTACTGAAAAGCAACATGGCCGGCCATTCCACTTTGTTTCTAGCTATGCATGTTCCACCCACTATACAGCATTTCAGCTAAAGACAAGTTGTTGTAATAAATCCACTTTCCATATAAGACAATTCTCACAATACTGAGCTGGCATAGGAAGCCTTTACTTTACTACTTACTAATTAACACCTACACGGTAGAAGTAAAAATGTTTTGCACAAAAGGGAAGACAAAGGTGCACATATTGTAGCTGCATTGGTAGGCAAAAAGACACATCTCAAAAGTGTGGAACAGTGAAGAAATAATACCAACCAAAGAGTTTACTGTAGTTGAGTTATGCTTGCATTAGTTGATTAGTAGGTTAACCCTTAAATCTGAACATAATAGCCCACAAAACTAGTTTCTTCTTAATAATAATAATAATAATTAAAAAAAATATATATATATGCATGTTTTAAACAAATCGCTACAACCTTTGAAGCGTACTTTCTATGTCTACAAAATTTAAAACATTCTACTTGTAAAGTAACATCAATTAAAGTGTTACCTTGGGTTTTACCCTAATGCTAAAATGTGAGTCCAAAACTAGTAGGATGAAGGTTTGGAAAATTTACCACACAGCCTATAGTGTGCAACATAAAGTAGCTAATTAGCTAATAAAGTTTGGCAACATTTTTTCCTTCAATTCACCAAATTTTCCAAACTAAAGTCATGCCAAACTTTAGTCATTTTTGGTATGACTCACATGATTGCGCACACAATCAAATGTAAACATGGTGCAACATTTAATTGTAATCAGTCACTGTTGTTTAATGATTCACATAGGTATCAGAAAAGGGTGGGGGTTAGGGGCTCCTTTGGTCCATGGGGGGTTTACCTCCTTAAAATGATATTACTGAAATTGTTTTTTCTTGAAGTGGGGCTGACAACTGCAGAAAAATCGATATACTCTAATAGAACATTCAAATATCCTAATAGAGCACTCAAGCACTTCGTAAAAATGTGTTCCTAAAAGTAGGATAAAAATGGGAAATATAGAAGGGAAGTTTTGTACAGCTTTATAAATGCTGTATGACTGCATACGTAAGTTAATCTTACCAGATACAGTAACATTTATAATATTTCCAAAACAGCTTTTCATTGACTGAATGTTAACATTTATTTAATTCCAGTGTTGAGATATATCCTGTTAAGTGACAGGTCGTTGTTTTTACCCACATTCCCTGTTTTCGCAGGCCCAGCCACATGCAGTCACACCAAAGTATTTGGTCAAAACCCCTTGGATATCATAGTAGCGCAAATCACACACAATATGTGACCGGATTTGCGAAAAGGTACCTTTTCCACACATTTGACATACCAGCAAACAAAATGATGTAACACTTGACTCCTTATACTGATTAACTTGCTCTTAGTATCAAAATGTAGCCAGATACTGTAGCTACATGTATTGAAAAGTTCAAGCAATTATATACCATGATCAAAAAGTTATGAAGCTTTAAACTTCAAAAAATGGGTCAAATTTTGTGTGTGAAAAAGGTACCTTTTCGCAAATCCGGTCACAATATGGTCTCACACAATCTGTTAATGCTGGTAGATAAAACTAAAGCCTTATCACCAAACTGGCAAAGTATTTTACCACATGCAATAATAAGTTTGTGCATATTGATAGAACAGCACATGTTAATTAAGGTATGGCTATTGATAAATAACAAACAGTTTTATTATAAATGTGGCCCACTGAACCAACTAGCTATGTGGCTCATAAAATCTGGTTTTCTTTTCATTTAACACATTGAATTACATTGGGTAAAGAGTGTATTCTACAAAATAAGCATCAATAAACAACATTAATGTTTTATCAAGATACACGGTAGTGAGTTGTACAGCCAAGAAAGCTGGCATGTTATATACACTGTGAGTATATTGACAAGAAGAAAGAAAATGCGATTCTTACGCATATGTAACTCAATGATCCCTTTTAAATTGGAATGATTATTTTACTGCAAATACCCGCCACCTTCAGAAACCCACATACCAAATTTGAACAGGATTGCCTATTTCAACTGTGAAATATGACCCCTCAAATTTAGACTAAATTTCTTCATATTTTTATCGTTGTTTAGGGAGTTTAGATTATTCTTTTGTATGCATATGTGTAACTCAATATTTTTGAACTCTGGGTGTTTGTTACAAATACATTGCAGCAAAACCATGCACTAAGTTTGGTGCAAATCTGACAGATGTTTGCAGAATTATGGCCAATTTTTGGCATTAAAAAGACCATTTTTTTGTCTCGCCTACAGAGTAAACCGCTTACAGAAGTACTGTAACTTGAAAATCGGTCTGTGTATAGGTTAACCAATCATAGCTTAAACCGTTTGCCATTAAAACAAATCACAGTAACAGCTACTGTGTTACAAGGAGAAAATCAACATGGTGTAAATCACAGCACCATAACACTCTAATAGAACAGTAACAACGTTTTAAAATTATTGAATAAAAAGTTTATGCAGAGTTTGAACCAGGGACCCTCCCAACACTTCTCCACTGAATTACTGCTGTTAGCTGATCAGCTCGGTTAATTTCTATTTTATAAATTAAAATGCTAGCTTAAATTTACATAGTAAAAGTAGACAAAGACCTACGTACAAGTAAATAATCTAGAATATTCTATGCGTGCTCTATTTGAAGTCATTGAAAATATGTGGGCCTCTATTAAACCATTACAAAGGTAATCAAATAAACTCTGCTGGACCATACCATTGTAACACTTCTCAGTCTGGTATTCACTGAAATAGAGCCGATTTTAGCCATTTACGTATCAATATGTATAATGGTAGTATGAGTTTAGTCTTGCCCCCAGGGGGTCTGCAGGCAGACTAGTATGAAATATTCCAATGCGATTAAAGCACTCATCATTGTATCTGTAACACTTTTGATCTGTAGATAACATACATGTGTAAAAGAAGGGTGAAAACAATTAAGTCTCGAGCCAGTTTATGGTTGATACTAAAAATACAAAAAGAAGTGAAATCCACTCAAAAACAGCCAAGCTGTATAAAAGGGGTGTGGCTTTCAAAAGCATGGGTGAAAAAAGTTGTGAAATCAAAGGTAATGATAATAAATTTAATAATGACTGTTCTGAATTATATAATTTATTATCATTTATAGAACTTTGCGTGGGCGAGATCAAAGGAAAAAGTGTACTTTAAATTTCATAAAGTACTTCTCAGCCGGCCAACAGCTTCATCGACCACAAAGAGTACTTTATTGCACCACAAAGAGTGCTTTATTCGTTCAATAAAGCACTCTTTGCGGTGCAATAAAGCACTCTTTGCGGACAATAAAGCACAGTTGCCCATGTGCTCTAGTGCAGGCTAATAGCCTGCGGGGCTCATGCCAGTACGACTAATCACCCAAGCCGGTGAAGGCTAATAGCCTCGCCGCACTGAGTGATTAATCACCCCAGCCAATACGAATTCTACCACTGGATTGCTTTTATAGACATACCTAAATGCTTCGATGATGGGTGGGAGAAGGTAACATTGCTGTTACGATTGTTAATGTAAACGGACAAGTCCTGGAGATATCACGGAACTATTTCACCATGTGACTCACAATAAAATCGATTGTGGGTTGTGAGCAAAACCTGTCAAAATACGCGATGAATGTCTACCATGCCAAACTATGGTGAAATACGCGTGAGTTACTTTGTTAAAGTAGTTTGTGTGCTTTCAGGCTGCTAATAGCGTGTTAATTATGAGTCCTAGTGCATGGTGAGACTACACGACTACGGCCGCGCGCCTCATACTTTATTTTTTATATAGCACTCGCGGCTATGCTTTAACATATACTAACATCATTGCAGCCACCTTTGATTTCACAACTTTTTTCACCCAGGCTTTTGAATGCCGTATCCATTTTGTATGGATATAAATATAACACATCTGAAACTTTTACTCTTTATTAGTATTTATAGAACTTTGCGTGGGCGAGATCAAAGGAAAAGTGTACTTTAAATTTCATAAAGTACACTCTCAGCCGGCCAACAGTGCTTCATGACCACAAAGAGTGCTTTATTGCACTGCAAAGAGTGCTTTATTGAACGAATAAAGCACTCGTTGAACGAATAAAGCACTCTTTGCAGTGCAATAAAGCACTATTTGTGGGCAATAAAACACAGTTTCCCACATGCCTAGTGCAGGCTAATAGCCTGCGGGGCTCGCGCCAGTACAACTAATCACCCACGCCGGTGAAGGCTGATAGCCTCGCCGCGCTGAGTGATCAATCACCCCAGCCAATACGACTTTTACCACTGGATTGCTTTTATAGACATACCTAAATGCCTCGATGATGGGTGGGAGAAGGTAACGTTGCTGTTACATTTGTTAATGTAAACGGACAAGCCCTGGAGATATCACGGAAATACATGTACTTCACCATGTGTCATGATAGAATCGATTATGGGTTTTGACAAAACCTGCCAAAATACATGATGAACGTCTACCGTGCCAAACTATGGTGAACTACACGTCAGTTACTTTGTTAAACTAGTTTGTGTGCATTAATTCAGGCTACCAATAATTCGTACAACACGTGTTAAGTGCGAGTCCCAATGTATGGTGAAGCTACACGACTAGAAGTTACATCTATCATTGCCCATGCTATATGAGAAGAAAGCACTTGGCACTTGGCTTCAATGCTAATAAAACACTCAGCTTCGCCTCGTGATTCATTAGCATCTCAGCCGCACGCCTCGTGCTTTAATTTTCATATATTGTAGCACTCACAACAATGCTTTAACATATACAGAATAATGACTAACCTATCACTGTAATTTCAGCATAATTAGAGAAACCCACATCACTGTCATTACTGACTACACATTGGTAGTTACCAGCATCATCTGGTGTTAGGTTAACTATAGTGAGAGTTTCACTCTTAACTCCAGTAGCACCAGCTGGAATACTACCATCCTGCCTCTCCCAATAATATGACATAGCTCCTATTGCTTCACAAGTTAGTGACAAATGATCAGTGGCACTTGATATGGTAACCACTTCACTACTTGGATGAGTAGTGATTTTAGGTTTTGTTTCTATCATGAAAATTCATAATTGGATTTAAAATGTACATCAACTTACTTAATTCAGAAATATTAGATGTAACACAATCTCCATACTCATTCTTAACCACACACTCATAGGTTCCACCATCATCCTTTGTCACACTATCAATAGTGAGAGTATTACTAGTCCTTCCAATAATATCTCCTCCATTGTGTCTCCACTGGTAACTGAAGCTCTCCTTCCCTACACCACTCACTGTGGTAGTGAACTTGACAGGTTGTGTAACCTCTACACTTTGACTGGGTGGATCCACAGTCACCTCTGGTAGACCTGTATACCAAAGTGTTCATCATCACATAGTTAACATGTAGCACATAATAGTCATACCAGTGACTGTTAGTTTAGCTGGATTTGATGTGACACTACCTCCATCATTACTAATAGTACAAGTGTAGGTGTTATCATCAGATGCCCTCACATCTGGGATCACCAGGGTATTGGTGTTTATACCAGTCACTTTACTAAGAAATGATCCTGATCCAATTGTCCACTGGTAATGTATGTTGTAACCAGTAGCAGAACATGTCATTTTGGCACATTGTGTGAGTTCAACATTTTGTGCTGAAGGGTGTTCTGCAAACTCTGGTGAGTTCACTATATGATACACACAAATACTACAATAATTCACAAAATACCATTTTTAAAAGGGAGAATTAATCAACAAGGAGAAGTACACATTGAAAAATATGAAGTCATTGGAAATGTAATCACTTAGAGTTACAATGGGATAGATAAGTTAGAAGTTTTACTATTGAATAGGGATCGCTTAAATAAATAAAAGGCCATGAACTGAGTGAAATTACCTACTAACTCCAGCAGCAATAGTGTATTGCTTAAATTTAAGTAGGGGTGATAAAAACTAGTGGGACAAAATATCATAGCTCTGTAGGAAAACCCCTACTTTGTCCCATTAGATCCCTACTTCAATATACAAATCATGGAAAAGCCTAATGAATTATTTTAAATTATTATTTAGAACATGATAATTACAGATATTCAATCATGTCTAAAGTATTTAACAACCATACTAAAACATGACTAACAAGACTCAATGATTTATATTAACATCTGCTACATGATGCCTAAAACAAATCTATCATGCAATACTATTCCAATGGTGTATTATACATATGAAGGGGCCATTTGCCTCATTACTATTCATGTAAGGATAATCAATGCAAGATTAATGTACCAGTTAAGGAAAGCCACAGAAAGATCAATGTCTTCTACGTCATAGGCTAACCAGCTTCTTGTTGTGTAATACAGGTGTGGTGTGAATTACTAACCTATCACAGTAATTTCAGCATAATTAGAGAAATCCTCATCACTACCATTACTCACTCCACATCGGTAGTTACCAGCATCTTCTGGTGTTAGGTTAACAATAGTGAGAGTTTCACTCTTAACTCCAGTAGCACCAGATGGAATACTACCATCCTGCCTCTCCCAACGATAAGATGTAGCTCCTATTGCTTCACAAGTTAGTGACAAATGATCAGTGGCACTTGATATGGTAACCGATCGACTACTTGGATGAGTAGTGATTTTAGGTTTTGTTTCTATCAAGAAACTTTATTATTGGATTTTAAAAGTACATCAACTTACTTAATTCAGAAATATTTGATGTAACACAATCTCCATACTCATTCTTAACCACACACTCATAGGTTCCAAGATCATCCTTTATCACACTATCAATAGTGAGAGTATTGTTAGTCTCTCCATTAATATCTTCTCCATTGTGTCTCCACTGGTAACTGAAATTTTCCTTCCCTACACCACTCACTGTAGTAGTGAACTTGACATGTTGTGCAATCTCTACATTTTGACTAGCTGGATTCACAGTCACCTCTGGTAGACCTATATACCAAAGTGTTCGTCATCACATACTAGTTAACTAATAACACTTAATAGTCATACCAGTAACTGTTAGTTTAGCTGGATTTGATGTGGCACTACCTCCATCATTACTAATAGTACAAGTGTAAGTGTTATCATCAGATGACCTCACGTTTGGGATCACCAGGGTATTGGTGTTTATACCAGTCACTTTGCTAGGAAATGATCCTGATCCAATTGTCCACTGATATTTCACATTTTGACCAGTAGCAGAACACTTCAATATGGCTGGTTTTGTGAGACCAACACTTTTTGATGATGCTTGTTTTAGAAGCTCAGGAGGTTTCACTAAAATATACAAAATACTGGAGTTAAAAGAAATCTTTAAATCAAAAAAGGAGGTAGTACTTGTACGTGTGTACATGGTAGTTTATTCAAATAGTCTATACCCAAAACAATTGAGCTTTAAAATGGTGTGAGCTTCTAAAAAAGATAAATAGTTGTGAAATCAAAAGAGCTGCCAGGATATGGCTGCAACAATGTTAATGTCAGTAAATTCAACATGGCAATATTCTGTCATTATTAAAATTCATTTGCATTAGCAATATTGCAGACATTTATTAACTTCCACCTGAAAACTTTGATAACTCTGCCAGTTGAAGGCCACACCTGTTATAGTGTAAAATACATCTATTTCAAAAATTATAATATAGGAAACTGAAAATCAAGAAAATAAGCCAGCATGTTAAACACACAGAGACCTCTATATCGGACATAATGGATAAGGTACATGCATGTACATACTCTGTCTGATGGTAATTCATACTATTGGATGAGTAGAAAAGTTTGAAGGCTATGCTGAAATTACTAATCATATGGATTTCAAAGCAATGACTATGGCTTTGCTATTCAGATCAATGGCTACACAAAAGTAACCCTACACTGCGTAACCTCCCTTCCTGTGTCATTCTCCATATCCGTGACCTATTCTTAAATCTATATAATTATTATGTGACCAAGTTTTACAAAATTGATTCAAATCACACATTGAGCAAAATCAAACTAACACTACCAGTGGATAGTTACACTACCATACTATTAGTTCTGTCTCTCAGCATTACTCAAGCTACTCAATGCTGGTTTTAACAGACATCTTTTCTGGGAAATGTGGCGAGTTTGAATGGTACTTTCTGGCCTTGGCTTCACAAGATCCTGTAGTGCACTGGTGGATGGCTGGACAGTGTGGATTTTGCTGCATATCATCCACTAGGGATCCAGCACAGCCCTGTAATCTCGTGTCTGGGCTTCAATCAGCGAATTATAATGGCTTGAAAATTCTCTGAAACTGTAAACTGTTTATCTTGAACTTCTAATGTGTGATTTTTTTTTTCAAAATCCAGTCACATTTTGCAATGATAACGACCATTCCCAAGCAAATGTTTTCCTTTACCTCATACCACCCCTTGTATTAAGGTAGTGCCCCTTGCCTTTCTTTAGGAACTGGTGTTTATTTGAGCCTGCATGGCTTTAATACAGATAAATATGTAACTATAGTTACTAGTTACTCAACCCTGCAAATCTTCTGACTAGGGGACTCTCCACCCAACAGCTTTTTTCATCAGAGCTATGGTTACGTGGACTCCATAGGCTGCAATCTAGGCAAGACTTGCCACAATGGGTACCGACCAGTGCTCTGCTACAACTGGTAGAAGATGATGAGAACATACCCTCAACTATCTATATAGAACAGTGATGAAAGTGTAGCAGGCATTTATAGTATTGCAAGTTATAGCAATATTGGAAAATTGATAGCTTCACTGCATTAATACTCACAATTTACTTATATAGGAACCATAGTTTAATGGTCCACTGATGGAAACAGAACTAAACAGTACCAGGAAACATTGGATTTCCGGGCCAACAGACAGTCAACCAGCTATTGCACTGAACTTGCATATTTGCTAAAGAAACAGCATTCATGTCCGAATCTAGTAAGACTACCCTCTTCATTTGTACTTGGATGATGATGACTAGATAATTCCATTCCCCAGTTTACCAAGTTCCCCTACTTGCTACCCCCCAAACATCCATTAACACATAATTATGGTCCAATAAAAAAAGGAGAAAAAAAGAAAAGCTATTAATGTGACAGGTTTACTGGATCCTTACCATTACACAGCAGGTCAGAAGTGTCTGGAGAAGATGCATTACATATGCCAAAACAATGGAAAACCTTACAGGACTCCTGATCCACCACTGCTCTCCAAGACATGTGTCAGATCAGCCAGACCATTTTCTGTAACAGGGGTGGATCTCACTGGGACACTTTATGTCAAGGAGCCCATTGGTGAATGATACATTTGTCTTTTCACCTGCACAAGTACTAGAGGAATCCACTAGGAGATTGTAACAGACTTGTCATCAGAAATCATTTCAGAAGGATTTTTGGTTGAAGATCCTTTCCATCTGTGATAATACTTCTACCTACCTTGCCACTGAGGAATTGACGATACTGTTTAAATCTGACATGTTTCCCTAGCTTGTCAAGGTGTTAATTGGAAGTTCATTCTGAAATGAACTCCCTGGTACAGGGGAGGGGGTTTGGGAGCATTTAATGGGGTTGCCAAAACAAGCTATCAGGAAGATGTTCAGCAGAACATTCATTTCTCTTCAACAATTACAGACAGTTGTAGTAGAAGTTGAGAGTATGTTAAACAACAGGCCACTTACCTTTGTGAATTCAGACATGCAAGACCCTCAGCCATTAACTATAGTTCATAGGTGTAACCAAGGGTGGGCATGGGCGGGCATTTTCCCAAACTTCACAGTTTCCTGCCCAACCATCATCAACTTTTTCCCAACCATCACAACAGGGGCGTAGGAGAATTTTTAAAAGTGGTAAGGCAAATCCAAGTCTCTGAAGACCCTGTGCAATCGTATAGCTTAAATTAGGTAAATATGTACTATAAGAGTTATTCTAGGGGGGTCTGGGGGCATGCCTCCCCAGAAAAAAGTTTGAATTTTAGTTAATCTGAGAATGCATTTTGGACCATTTCTGGGCATACTTCCCTGCTACTGATTTAGAATAATAGCTGTATAATTATACCTAATTGCATGCATTGATACATGCTTGTATAGTATTATACTAGTAGGACATGTTAGTTAGAAGCTAACTAGGCTATAAAACAGTATAGTTAACTAGCATTATGTATTCAAAGTTAGCTGTGCATATAGGTAGCATGAATACTTTTACTAGTTCAGGCCACATACACGTTTATATTATTTTTTTATATACAGAATAAATGATGTGCTGCTTAGTGTGCATTTGAATAGTCAACTAATAATAGCTTGGGGAATCTCTCCTGGGTAATCACGCTACGTGTTAATCGAAAACCATTTGCGTGACCCTCATGCATGACTGTAAAGGTTAAGGCTTTCTTGCCTCAAACTTTTCCTCAAACGATTACTTATATTGCCTAACAGTCCTTGAGTTTTGAATCCTACCGATCGTTCTTACCAATGCGTATTCTAGCATTAATGTTGTCACTAACCTTTACTGGGAACAACTGTCTTTGGTAGTAGTCTAACCCTTCCCCAGTCTGTATGTAGCTTTGGTTGTCTTCTGAGATCATTTGGCTCTACCACGATCTAAAGTTGATTGTGGTGAGTTGGTAGGTGTGCAAGGCCCCGACTGCTTTGGGGAAGACCTAATTTATTTCAATTGTTTTGACTTTTACAGGCCAAGAGTAATAATACAAATCAAGCGACAAATACTTGGGCAGGCAAGAAGGTTGGAGCGGGGTCAGCAAATGACCGTCCAAATTCTTGCTGCTGAAACCTATACCTATTAAGCAGTCATCCTAAGTGGGACCTTGCACTATCACACTCTCTCTATAGAGAATGGAGGTGCTGCGTATGCAGCAAATGAAGAGCCTTTATCAGTGCAATGTACCAGTTTGTCATTTAAAAAAGGATTTGATACCTATGGATATGAAGCTGACTTTATCCTAAGTTGGCTCTTCCTACTGAGCGTACCCAGTTGGGCGGACCTATATTTACCCTAGTGGCAGCAGTATAGGTCTGAATGGCCAACGATGGCAACATTGTGCATATATCCATGAACCAACATTTGCCTTAGTAGGCAGCGATGTTGGCTCAGTAAAGGACACTGTATGTAACAATGATATGAACCAATATTTGCCTAAGTGGCAGCTGTATTGGCTCAGTAACTGACAATGTCTGTTTTGAAATGTGAACCAACACATTCCTTAGTAGACAGTGATGTTAGCTCTGTAAATGACAATGCATGTAACATTGATATGAACCAATATTTGCCTTAGTGGCAGCTGTATTGGCTCAATAATTGACGATGTATAATATTATTTCAAAAAAAATGTGAACCAACATTTGCCTTGGTAGGCAGCGATGTTGGCTCGGTAAATGCCACTGTGTGTAACTATGATATGAACCAATATTTGCCTTAGTGGCAGCGGTACTGGCTCAACAACCCACGTTATAAAAGGTAATGATGTGCACCAGTGGGAGGGTGGGTGGTAGAAGCAGTTTGTCTACCCATTCTTCACGGTTGCACGTGTTACTACATGCGCATGCGCTGATGTTCTAAATATAGCACTAACTCTTATTAATGCTCTTCTCCAAACAACCAATGACACGGTGAGTATACTATATCTGTTAGATTCCAACATTAACTCGTTTTAAATATTTTAAACTTCATTTAATGTTGTCACTAACCTTTACTGGGAACAACTGTCTTTGGTAGTAGTCTAACCCTTCCCCAGTCTGTATGTAGCTTTGTTTGTCTTCTGAGATCATTTGGCTCTACCACGATCTAAAGTTGATTGTGGTGAGTTGGTAGGTGTGCAAGGCCCCGACTGCTTTGGGGAAGACCTAATTTATTTCAATTGTTTTGACTTTTACAGGCCAAGAGTAATAATACAAATCAAGCGACAAATACTTGGGCAGGCAAGAAGGTTGGAGCGGGGTCAGCAAATGACCATCCAAATTCTTGCTGCTGAAACCATAGAAAGATAACCATGTATACATGGGAATCTTTCACCACCAAGGATTCTGGCGCAGATGCTTCAATGCATTATCGCTTATTTATATTACAAGCATATTATGTGTGTGTACATGTAAATAGAATACAGTCAAGTTACAGTACTCTGTGTGATGTACGATACTGTACTTAAGCGTGCAATAAATGTGTAGTGCTGCATATCAAGTCAGTTCATGTGTTTCTTGTTACTGTTATCTAGGTGCTGTCACTCTGCTGTGGAATACTAGATGAAGCTGAAGCTATCAATGCGGAAAATTTGGCTAGCTCACATGGAGGTGTCTTGATGTATCTTTGGTAAGCGTCACTCTGCCATCTGCCTAACATCTTGATGTATGCGTCAGGTATATTTGCTTCGGCTGCGGTGGTTGCTGCTCCAATGCGGAAGCTGTGGGAATTGTACCAATTGCAATTAACTTGCAATTCGGACAGGACTGAGTTTAATGCTGTGCAGAAAATTTGTCTGGTAAGGCCTTGGCCATTCTCTGTGAGGAATAGAGGTCCTGGTTGTGTTCCTCTTCGTGCCAGGTATGGGAGGATACCTAGTATGGGACATACATTTGTGTTGGTTGCGCCTAAGTAAATTTGTACGCCTTGCTGAAAAGGGTCAGTCTTTGATTGTTTGACATGGATTCTCAGAACATTGGGATTATCTCTGTGATCTATGGAGATATCCTGGAGTAACAGGTGTAGAGATGGGTCATAGCCATTGTGGCTTGGGATGGTAAACTCGCTAACCTCACTTGTCGCACCACCTCCTACGCCCTTGCACAAGTAGCTTAAGATTCACGCAAGGATTAACAGCAGCACACAAACAATCCTACTTTAATAGTATAAATGTGTACCTCATTTTTAAACCATGACCTTGAATTTCGAACAAAGGATCGAGAGATAGAGGTTATCATGTAATCCAATAGGCGGAAAATCCCTTGTAAAGTCCCTATGATAACAATTCATGTAGACGCACATGACACACTCCTTGACACGGTTTATGTTCAAGAAGTGGAAGCATACTACTCGGTAGTACTGTATCTCTAAGCCACAGTGCTAGTGATAAGCGTCATAGGATTCAGTGTGGATGGTGCTGGCTGTAAAAGATTTCGTTTCAGTGGACTTGTCAAGCATATTTTCTGAAAAGGAAAGTCCCACAGATAGTCTACTACTGATGAAAGGAATGGGAAAATGCTCTTCTACAGTAGACAACAATAATGACATGTTGCTGGAGCTGGGAATGGAGAAAAGGTCAAGTCATTATAAATTGAGTGTCACTTGCACGATTTGTACTGATTAACCATGTTGTGGTTACCCGAGGGTTTGCCAGATTCATGCAAAATGCACATTGGCTGCTATAATTCAGTGATACCAAGCTTTCTTACATGCTGATTATTGTGATAAAACCCGTTCATAAATTAGCATCCCTGGCCTTCATATGGTAGTGTGGCATTTACTTGAAAAAGCTTTACACATTGCTGCGGCGGTTGATTTGTAAGCTATATTGCCAGTTGATTGTAGTAAGTGCTTGATGAACTGTTTATATTGTTGGTTTTTGTGGTAGGTTCAGCAGTTTGATGTCACATGATGTCACGTGGTGTCCGGTTGTCAGTGGATGCCTGCCCTACAAGTTACATATATTTTACACTATAGCACAGGCAGCTGTAGGCCTTGTGTGCATATTATATAGTAGAGCGGCTAAGCAACAAATTTTGATGAAATCGTTCACTTTATGATAAAAGCACCAAATTTTCTGTGGAAGTTGAGTAAGGTATACTAAATCATTTGAGATACGGTGCCACGTCAAAATCATTGCCTTAGGGCATGTTATGAAACTGTTAACTAGGATATATGCCCATTTCTAGCTACTTAGAAAACCATACAAGTGTATCCAAAATCTTTGGATTTGCTTAAATAGCACGAATTTATATAATGTTTAAAATACCTTTAAACCTAGGTAATGTTGAGAACGGCAGCAGCACCAGACAATCCACCATAGAGTGTGACAGCATATGGGATCAACGGGCACTAATTAGAATAGCTGTGCACTAATAGGAATAGTGACTTTGCGAATGCGCACTAACACGTGATCGAGAAGTAGAAGCTGACGATAACGCTTGACAACAAAACATCATCTGACGAGATCGCAGTCAAAAACGACGCCAGCACAGAAGAAGACCCGGAACACGGAGACGACTTTGACGGGATCACAGTCGAAAAAGATGCCAGTACAGAAGAGGAGCCGGAATACGGAGACCACTTCGACTAGCAAAAAGACAATTCCGCAGAAGATGCCCCCAGCTGGAAACAAGAGTACTGCTACCGGTACGAAGAGGAAGCGTACAAATAGCGGCAGCAACCCGAGTCAGAAGAGAACAAAGACGGGGAATTCTTCGGAAGCACGCCCTTTGACAACAGCCGACATTCCGAGGATAGTTGCAGCAGTCGCCGACGCCCACTGGCGCGAGGTACCGGATGCAAGGAAAGGCAGCCGACGCACACGTAGGGATGGTAACAGCTCTAGAAGAGTGTCTTCGACAGCACGCCATCAGAGCCGAGACGAGTCGCCCAGCAGTGAATCCCAGTCCAGTTCAGAGGAGGAAGACGCGGAGCACGAAGACTTTGGTAAGTAGTTGCACAACATACTGTACAGTCCTTTAGTATACAGTGTACTCTATATAATGACAACCTATATAGCATTCTATATAAAGCACACTAGTAATGTTTTGTGTGGTCTCGTGGTAGCTCTATATAAAGCACACCATATACAGTGGCTAATTATGTAAATGCATTAACAAACTTCACGGCAAGCTGCAGCACCAATACCTATATTGCACATTATACTCCCTCGATAAACTGTCTGCATGCAGCCTGTTTTCTCCTATCTCCTTAGCCTTTGATGAGCTTCCTGATGGCGAGCAGATACCTCATATACAGGAGTTAGAGGATGACCTTATTAGCATTGACAGCTCCAGCTCAGGGTCTGTCTACTCATCCAAGAAGCTGCACCCACCAGTACTAAACAGCACCCCCCCGTCCCCCTCAAAGTTGTGAAGCAGGTGGAAGAAGGCCTATTTGTGGAGATGGCAGAGCTTCATCCCAATTACCTGGAGTCAGTGGACTTCAACTCAGGTGATCAGCCCACAGGATCACACAGGCGACCCCCGGAAGTCTTCGACATTGTGGATTGGATCCAGTGCTTCGGCATATACATGGCCATAACATCTCGCTGTAAACCAAAACGCATCGCTTACTTGATCGGCTATCAAAGGGACTTCTCAGCTCTGCCATGAGAGACAATGGATCCTGTATGACCGCCGCTTTCGCCTCAAAGCATCTGCTTCCCGCACCAAACAGTGGTCTGTAATTGACATCACCATCTGGAACACAGCATTCCCAGACAGGGCAATCAGAAGGCGCCAGGCTCAGGACCCCAACATTCACCCACCTCCCCTCAATTACTCTCAGCGACCACTTCGCCAAAACCAGCCCCCTCCCAAGAAAATGGCAATCTGCTTAGATTGGAATGATAGCCCCAATGGATGCACTCGGACAACTTGCCGTTATAAACACGTGTGTTACAGATGTGTTCACAGCCCCAAGGAGCAAGGTAGGCAGCATAAGGCATCCCAATGCCCAGCTACCCAACGTGTAAACAAGCAAGCTGAAAGACGACCCCTGATGCCGTAAAGCACTCAACTTGCTAATGAATGTGTTTTGTTTTTGTTTTTTTTTGTTTGTCTGTTTTTGTCTGGAACTACTCTGCTTACTCGCACAGCACACCACTTTAGGTAGCTATTGTGTTTGTTTCATGGTTTCTTATTAAATTTGAGTATCCACCTAAATATGAAAAAAATCATGAGTGTTGCTGCATCGGCATGAGAATGTTAGATATCCAGATTCAATTAGCACAAGCATGCACACATACAATTAGTAGCTACATACACGTATATGTCGCCATCTTCCCCCTTTGTAGTGATGACAGAGGAGCACATTATTGGAGTCCACACTGAAAACGTGTGTTGCAACTATGAAAAATGGATTTCAGCGTGGTCATCCCACTTGGGCAGAACTCCAGCCACTGTAAGAGTTCCACCAGGGGCCACAGTAATCTCTACACCACTGAGGGTAGACCATTGGAAAAGTATGTTGACAGACCACCCAAACAGGCCACTAGTGGATTTCTTCATCACTGGACTAACTGAGGGGTTTCGTATCGGTTTTAGAGATCAATCAACACCACTGAAGTCAGCTAAACGGAATTTAAGCTGTGCACTCCAGCACCCAGACGTAGTGCAGACTTATCTGACTGAGGAAATGGCACTCGGACGTGTAGCTGGCCCTTTTCCAAAATCCGTAGTCCCACAGGCACACGTCAGTCGGTTTGGGGTCATCCCTAAGAACCACCAGCCTAACAAGTGGAGGCTGATAGTCGACCTCTCTCATCCTATCGAGGGAAGTGTTAATGTAGGAATCCCCAAGACGTTGTGTTCCCTGAAGTACATTACGGTATACTCGGCAATTGAACATATCAAGCAGATTGGCCAGGGCACACTGCTGGCAAAAGTAGACATCAAGAGTGCCTTTCGCCTTCTACCGGTTCACCCAGTAGACCGCCATCTCTTAGCTATGAGATGGGATCAGCACATATTTATTGACACCTGCCTACCCTTTGGACTCAGGTCCGCCCCCAAGTTATTCAATGTTCTGGCGGATCTACTGTCATGGATACTTGAACAACAGCAGGTCACACCAGTACTCCACTACTTGGATGATTTCCTGACGATGGGCCCCCCGCAGTCCCCCACATGCTCTAATCACCTATCTGAGATCAAGGATATATGCTCTACGCTGGGAATTCCCCTGGCTTTAGAGAAGGTTGAGGGACCCTCAGATTGCTTGACCTTCTTAGGGATTACACTAGACTCCCAAAGCATGCAGGCATGCTTGCCCGATGACAAGTTACAACGAATCCGCCTCCAAGTTGCTTCCTGGTTAACTCGAAAGAAAGCCACTAAAAGAGAGATACTTTCATTGGTGGGCCTTCTACAGCATGCTACTAAGGTAGTATCCCCAGGGAGGACATTCTTATCCAGAATGTACCGCACAGCAGCTCGCCTCAAGCGTCTGTCTTATTATACTCGTCTTAACACAGCCTTCCAGTCTGATTTAAGATGGTGGCACCTCTTTGCCTCTTCTTGGAATGGTCGCAGCTTCTTCAATTGTTCTCTCCCTGACCACGAGATACTCACCGATGCATCGGGAACCTGGGGCTGCGGTGCAGTCTTTGGGACTCAGTGGATGCAATTGGCGTGGTGCAACGAGTGGTCACGAAGGGACATCATGACCAAGGAGCTTGTGCCAATAGTTTTAAGCTGTGCCATATGGGGGCCTTTACTATCTGGCTACAGAGTAGAATTCAAGCGCGATAACCGGAGCGTCGTTGATTCTATTAACAAAGGTTCTTCCAAGGAACCAGTTACCATGCATTTGCTGCGATGTCTCTGGTTCTTCTCTGCTCATTTCGACATCAGAGTAGTTGCTTCCCATATCCCTGGAGCAGTAAACATTGCCACGGACCAGCTCTCAAGAAATAAAGCAATGGAATTTCTTCAGGCAAACCCTCATGTCCCCAGAATTCCTGTGACGATGCCAACACCCCTTTTAAAACTGGTATCACCCCAAAAGCAGGACTGGACTTCACCTTCTTTTCTGCGCCACTTCAAGCGAACCATGAACAGACTGCAGATCCACTCCCAGTGATCTGAATGCACCAGACAAACACCTCACACATAACTCAATGTATGTTATAACTGTATACTGCACTTAGCCGCACGGTGTCTTTGTTCCCAAATGTATGATTGCATACTGTTCATTGAGAATGTTAATAATAGAATGTATTAAGTGCACACTGCTTATTCAGAATAAATAAATTTAAAAAATAAAATAAAATAAAAATGCATAAGGGCACACTGTCATGGGGAATGTTTTAGATCACTGCTGGTCATTCACCTATAGGTGGCCACCAGCAAAATACCCACATCCGTGGGCTCCTCAGCAAAGCCCAAAAGCTCCTGCAAACTGGCTTGTCCAAGTCAAGCAGATCCACCTACATGGCTGGTCAAAGAAGATATCTTCACTTCTGCAAGGCAGCAGGAATTAAGCCACTCCCTGCATCCGAAGGTGCTCTGATGCTGTTTACAACACACCTGGCAGTTTCCAATGTTTCCCATGGAACCATTAAAGTGTATTTATCAGCAGTTAGACACCTGCACATGCACCTCATCTTGAGAGGCATTAAAAAGCGTCAGGCTGATGTTCACTCAAGGAGGAAGCGTCTCCCAATCACCACTCAGCTACTCGGAAAAATCAGACATCTCCTGTCTAAACATCCCACCTATGACAACACCACCCTGTGGGCCATGTGCTGTCTTGCCTTCTTCGGCTTTCTAAGAGTCAGTGAATTCACAATCCCCTCAAAGGGCTCATACAACTCATCCCGCCACCTCTCACTTCAAGATGTCACGGTCGACAACAGAACCAAACCCTGCCTACTTCAACTGTTTCTCAAGCAGTCAAAGACGGACCCATTCAAACAAGGTGCACAAGTCTACGTCGGTGCCACCGACACAACTATTTGTCCAGTTAAAGCAGTGCTATCTTACCTGGCAAGACGAAACAGTCGCCCAGGCCCTCTTTTCATCACCAAGGAAGGAAAAATTTATGTTCCGCTCAGCTCTCCAAAGCCTTATGGGGAAACTGAAGTTAAACAGGCACCACTATAATACCCATAGTTTTCGTATAGGAGCAGCAACCTCAGCATCACCGGCAAACATCTCAGACACCCACATCCAGATGCTAAGTCGCTGGAGAAGCAATGCCTTCCAGCAATATATCTGGCCTCCACCCACTGAGGTAGCTAAAGTCTCCAAGTCAATTGCTACTGGGAATCAGTAGTACAACTAAACTACACAAACAGTTTTCTTTCGTTAGTGTATACATACTATGGAGTTACCCAAGTGCAGACTTCAAATTGTATGAATGTACATAATAATCATGTAAATATAATACATGTTATCAGTTGTGGGTGATGCCATACCTCTGCATCTGGATACCAGGCACTCACACAGGAACTTTGATACTTGGGTAAAGGAAACACCTCCTCTCTATGTAGTTACGGAGGGTCTCCTTTTGTGGCTTAAGGGAAGGTACTTGGCACACAGAATGCCTCTGGATGCCAAATCCCTTCCTGGCCCAAGTATCGAGAATTGTTTCAGAAGTTTAGGGCCTTAGATATTTGACCTCAAAAAACTAGAAAGAAATAATTTTAAAGAACCAACCATGGCAATCAGGACAAAGTACATTTACCAAACCACCACCACAAACATCAGTTTGTGGGAGGCGAAGAACTTCTACTGGACTGGCATCTTAGGAGCAAGGGTACATAAGAAAGGTTAGTCAAGTGACCAATATTAAATAATGTTTAAAATACCTTTAAACCTAGTTAATGTTGAGAACGACAGCAGCACCAGACAATCCACCATAGAGTGTGACAGCAAATGGGATCGACGGGCACTAATTAGAATAGCTTTGCACTAATAGGAATAGTGACTTTGCGCATGCGCACTAACACGTGATCGAGAAGTAGAAGCTGATGCTAACGCTTGACAACAAAACATCACCCACCTCCCCCTCCCCCCTCTTCATACCTACTGCCATACCTCTGGCTCGGTAGTACCAGAACTGCTATAAATCAATCAATCAATAATAGCAAATAAAGCAATTACAATGTGCTTCTGATATCAGGACCTCACACCTACAATCTGTCATGGGGTACACTGTTACAAATTTATGTTTCCATATACCGTTGCTCAATAGGTAATTTTATGCTGTGTATTGCCACCTTACTGCAGATGCATATGTGCATATATGTATGGCTAACTTGTGTTGTATTCATTAGCTACAGATTAGGCCACTCAAACAGGAGCATCGATGTGCGACTCCCCAATGGGTCAATGTCAGCTCCTTCAAAGGTGGTGTCGATGGGGCCGCTCTCAAGGAGCACCATCAATCACCTTGTCTACAGAGAGCTCCAGCTTAGCATTTGTGCTGTCTCTCAGCCGGAGTATTGGCCTCATGCTCCTTTGCGAGCATGGGCTAGCTCCACTCAAACAGGAGCGTCGATGTGCGACTCCCCAATGGGTCAATGTCAGCTCCTTCAAGGCGGTGTTGATGGGGCCGCTCTCAGGGAGCACCATCAACCACCTTGTGCACAGAGAGCTCCAGCCTAGCATTTGTGCTGTCTCTCAGCTGGAGTGTTGGCTCCATGCTCCTTCATGAGCATGGGTCAGCTCTACACATATCAGAGGGTGCATCAGCATGCTGTCACATGGTGGCAATGCTGGTCGTGCCGCTCTGACGCAGAGCTTACCCACAGCTCTAGCTGCACTTGCAGCATCTCCATTCCTGATAGGAGGAATGTGATAGTACTGCGCCCAATTAGGATGGTTGCCATATACTTATAAGTATATTGCCAACGTAGATGTGGCTTAAGGGAAGGTACTTGGCACACAGAATGCCTCTGGATGCCAAATCCCTTCCTGGCCCAAGTATCGAGAATTGTTTCAGAAGTTTAGGGCCTTAGATATTTGACCTCAAAAAACTAGAAAGAAATAATTTTAAAGAACCAAACATGGCAATCAGGACAAAGTACATTTACCAAACCACCACCACAAACATCAGTTTGTGGGAGGCGAAGAACTTCTACTGGACTGGCATCTTAGGAGCAAGGGCACATAAGAAAGGTTAGTCAAGTGACCAATATTAACTCAAATTTACAGGTGTAATCAGAAAATCTTTCAAAATGTGGTAAAATAACCTGTTCTTAAACACTTCTAATGCAGCTAATATTTTAGTGTTAAAAGTACAGGTGTGATCCAATAGAGATAATGTATTGTACATCTATGGCTTCATACACAATGACCCTCCGTGCTTCTTAACATAGCAAGCTAATTACCTGGATGGACACCTCCCTTGATCAGCTTTTGGATATGACCATCCCTTGCTTGTCTATTCAGATGAAAAGTTACAGTATTATTTCCTATAGAGCCGACTCAAACACTTTTATGGCTTCCACAATACATTTTCTACTGATTTTACTTTTCAGGTTCTTTGAGTGTGATATGATGTGATTGGTAATTTTAATGGCACCATGTCTAATATGAAATAGTATGAATTAAGCAAATGTTGCACAGGGTTTGATGCTTTTATCAAAAAGTGAACGATTTTTTCACTTAGCCACTCTAATAATACACTTTTCATAATTTTCTTTGCTAATGCCTCACATGAAAGTGAGCATGTGTATTTAAGTTGATGTTATGCCCAGCCATAAAATATTGGCCAACCACACCCCTGGCCTGGGCTAGTTGTAGCAAGTAGTGCATAGCTGACTGAGGGGTACCCAGGATAGTTTGAGGCACCATCTGGCTGTGGCTCCCCATGTAGAATTAGCAAGTTGGGCTGCTAGTGTTGGGAGAGTTAATGGGAATATCTGTTGCTGCCGAGCTGTACTATCTGGTGGAAATTTAGTGGTGGTAAGGTAGTAGCAAGGTGCCAATTGAAGTAATGTCACCCTTTTGCATGTGGCATCATCATTGCTCAGTTGTCATTGATGTTGATCAATCCTCCACGTGATGAAGCTCCTCCCTGGTTTCCAGAATTTTGATGAGGCCCAGAGGTTTAAATTACTTCCTTGGTGGCTACTACCAGTACTCGTATTCCTTGAAGTAAGATTCTCACAACAGGTATGACAATATTAATGTTGAACACACAATGCTATGCATGCATTGATCTTATTAGAGCCCACTGTTAAATTCTAATGTTTGGGGGACTTGCAAAACCTGCATTAAATGTGATGTACATTGGATCATATTATCAGATACATGAACATTGGATCAATTATTGGTGTCAGCCATTTAATAAACTAAACTTTATCAAATTTGATATGTAGCTAGGGAGAGGAAATTTGCAATCTGAAAATTGCTTAATTTAAAAGAAGGAGCACGGAGGTATGCATGCATGACAATTGCAATCTTGTCATTATACTGACAATTTGGTGTACTTGCTTTCTTGACTACAAGACACACTAACATGTGGCTTGATATAGCACTTGGGTCCAGTCCCAAGCTAAATATAGAACTCAGCTTTACCAATTGCAACATTTTCCCATCAACCACACTCTGGTGCTATATTTCCTGCATTGTTCTAGCCTTGGTGCTTTAACTATAGCATGAAGATTTTGTAATAAAAAACTTTGCTACTAGCAGGATTCAATCAATAATATTACACTTGTATTTTAACAGTTCAAACTGTTTGGCCTGTGATTTGCAATGAAATGTTGCTATGATCTCGTTTGCAACATGGCCTTAAATGTACTGTAGAATATATAATATGACAACAGTTATAAAAACCACTTTCAGCAACTTTGATTAAGGTATAAGTGGGTATTATGAGTCACTTAAATTAAAAGCATTCCTATCACCTAATAATGTGACCCCAATTTTTCATACTACTTTAGGCAAAGAGCAAATTACGGTGTACTCATAAACTACATTATCCTAAAATTTCAAAAATTATCTTGCCATATGGTGGGCTATATGATCTTTTCTCTAAAGCACTATAAGTGCTCCTATTATGAGTCATATGGGGGTATTATGAGTCACAATATTCATTAATTCATAACTTCGTTATTGTATATCCAATAATGGTAAATATTGTGTAAATATTTACTGGAACTCTAATGGCATTCAAAACACCATTATTAGTTGACTTGGCTTTTGCACTTTTTATCTTTATACTCCTTACTACATGGTGAGGGGTACATGTAGCTAATCTGGAGCAGTATTCCTGCTTAGTGAACTATGTTATCTCTTAATTGGATTTGTGGTAAGCTTATGATCACTGTCTATGTTGATATGAAGTAGTATCATCCATCTCTTTCTAAATTTGTAGGATTTAACCTTCTGAGCATATTTTAAGCTTTGCGACGTTTAATACCCCCTAAGCCATAATACCAGCATCTACCTTATAGCTTGCTTTTGTAGCAAAGTGGTTTTAACTAGATAAGCATCTGATAAGTGGCAATATAAGTATCTGATAACAGATGCAGTGGCACAAGTACATATTTGCATAAGTACGTACAATTATGAACCTCCACTTACATATAGATACTAAAATAGTAATATAATTGTGAAAGGAGAAATAACTGACTACTATAATCAAACACTACTAACAACTGCTTTATCTAATTCAGCTATCAACAGCAAAAGTTAGTGATTACTTGCTGGAAGCCTTGGTTTTGGGACTAAAATTAATAAAGCCTAACATCAAGAGAACATAATAATAGAGTAGGGAGGAGAGTGTCTAACTTTAGTGGATAAACCAAACTCACTGCTCTCAGACTTTGTGCAATCAACTATAACCACCAAAGGTGACAAATGGCTTGCTCTATGAAGGAGGCTGTAATACTTCTACTGCTTCAATTACAAAGCATCAACAGTTTTCTGTTCACTTAAAGGTAGTGATTTAATACTAGAAGTTTTATGGATTGAAGTAGGAGGGTTTGAGCACTGTGTTTGTATGGATTATATTGAGAGTTAGACACTCTCCTCCCTCTTCTATTAAGTACACAAAAAATTTGGAATTTTCAACTTGAGTAGGGACTATAGCACATTGATAAAAAGTACTGAAACAAGCTGGAGTTATTAAATCACAGTAAAACAATAAGAAGTGTCATATCCCTACTATGCATTTCCATTATGGTATCTTGAGCACAGTAGGGATATAACACTTCTTATTGTTTTACTGTGATATAATATTGTACACTACTCCAGCTTGTTTCAGTACTTTTTATCGATGTGATATAATCCTTACTCTAGTTGAAAATTCCAAATTTTTGTGTGCTTGTTTGTTAACTTTTATTGTAAATAATTATTATGACTGGTGAACCCTCACATACCGCATCTGAAATGGTGCCACATGCCCCAGCTATGTCAATTATCATCTGAAAAGTGAAGTATCCATTACGCTTCGTTGTCAGCTATTTTCAACCTGTTACACAGCATTTCAAATCAAGAACTGTTTGAAAAGCACCTCTGCAATCCACGCATACCAAAAGAAACGGTGCCGTACGCCCCACTTATATCAATTATCATCTGAAAAGTGAAGTTTCCATTACGCTTCGTTGTTGGCTATGTTGAACCTGTTACACAGCAGTATGAATGAAGAACTGTTCGAAAAACACCTCTGCAATCAAAATAGCTGCTATGAAAAATACAGACGATTTCCATTATGAAGGGAAGCCATCATGTGCTACCACCAAATCGACACTTCTCACTGTCAGCAAAGATGAATGGGAACCAAAAGACGACACTGGTAAGCCCATGAAGAATGCATCGAGCCAAAGCGACATTGAAGAGCGAAAAAATCAAGCCCGTAGCCTTAGCCATTATCGAGTTACGCTTGTCTGAAGGCATCAGTCAGTCAGTCAGTTACTCAGTCAGTTACTCAGTCAATAGAAATTTCTGTTAAATAATTGTTTTTTTTAATTCCATAGCAACTTGTTGAAAGCATTTCGAGTCAATGTAAAAGCTTGTTTGGGCTTAGTTTTACCAAACCAATACTGCCTCATTGTCGTCAGGGAAATTGAGGCTGGTGATATTATTTTGTGGGCCACGCCTACTCCTTTGTGGTCCCTATTATGTAGTACTATCGTACTGTATGATGTACTCTTGCTAACATTAAGTGTGTGACAAATTTTATAGAATGGCTATCATGTTTATTGGGTGAGAGTGTGTGTGTGGTGAGATTATTTTAAACAATAGAAACATTACAATTCCTTAAAAGCAAGGCAAATTATAAACTCACCATTGCTAGGTATTTCACCATTGCTAGGTATTTCACCATTCTTTACCATTTCCTGGAAATTGACAAAAACAAAATACATTTACTTATACAATCACATGCATTAGAAAGACTATATTATATGTCCACTGGTATAATCTGTGGGCTTCCTTTTTCATTTTTTTTCCATGATTCCTAATTGAACTCAAAATTTGCATAAATTTTTTTTTGTTTACACAAAGGAGGACGAAAGTAAGCACATAATATTAAAGTAGCTGTAGTTGGCAAAAGGCTATGTCTTGGGCTGAAGCAACATTGAACAGTAGTCCATACTGTACTGTTAGCCATATTAGACTGGAGGCATCAGGCAGTCAGTCAGGCAGCCAACCAGCCAGTCAGTTGGTCGGTCAGTCGGTCGGTCGGTTGGTCGGTCGGTCGGTTGGTCGGTCGGTCGGTCGGTCGGTCGGTCAGTCGGTCGGTCGGTCAGTCAGTCAGTCAGTTAGTCAGTCATTTCAGTCAGTCAGTCAGTCAACAAAAATTCAGTTACGTAAATAAATTCCATAGAAACTTGTTGGAGGATTGGGGGATTTTTTGGGTCTGATTATGCCAACAATATCGCCAAACTGTTGTGAAAAACTTAAGGCTAGTTTTTGGGTAATATTTTTTTTGGGGTGGAACACCCAAACCTTTATGATTTATACCGTACAGTACTACCATCCTGTGTGTTACTTCTAATAGCAGTATCATAAGCCTGAGTGATTTTCCTGATATATATGGATTCCCAAGCATGTGGGGCATAGTTCCAAGGGTAGGGCATACATGTGTATTAGGCAAATCACAAGGGCACATGATACGACTGAAATGTACCATACCAATTGCCGGCCAATAGCCCACAGTAGCTGACCAATCATCAAAGCCAATACGAGGCCAATCACTGCATTCATTATGCAGATATCCATGTAAAATGTGATTATGGATCAGCTAGCAGCAAAATAATGCTGTAACTATGTTGGTTAATATGAATGGGCAAGTCCTACAAATATCCTGGAAAAGTCGAATTAAGTAATTTAAAGCTTCAAAGACTATTTATACAAGTTTAATTAACCAGTTTAGCAAGCTTTGCTGAAGAGTGGATACCTATAGGGTTATTTGAAAAGTGGGCGTGGTCTGTATTTTAAAATGCAACAAAAAGCTTTATAGTGCTAGTTATCACCTAAAACTACTGTTTCTCAACTCTTAGTCTTGTTTGAGTGCTGCTGTAGGATGACAAATTGGAGGCTTGGTTTTCATCATGTGAGCAATAATATACTCCCACATGGCCTGAACCTTTACACTGCTCCCACATCAAGGCCATGCAATATTTAAATGTACCATAGCCAGCCATGGTTTAAATTAAATGTACCATGGCCAGCCAGGGTTTATAGTTATGTATCTGAAATTAGCCTTTGACCTGTTGATGCAGGAAGACTCGAATTGAGGTCTCTGATAAAACATTATTAAATTTACCTCTTCATGGATAGTAAGAATATCTATGGTTTGTTTCTGCACCATGAAACAAATGTGAGTTATGTATGTTTGTTTATGTTGCAGTAAAATGTAACTTTATCGTCACTATTTCTCAGCTTGAACAGTCTTCTTGCACGATAATATGGGTGGATATGGGCTAACAACTGTACCTTGATGAATGCCCAGTTCATGGTGAACACAATGACACAAGTTCCAACTCTGTGGCCTGTTGTGCTCGAGACTTATGAGTGATTAAATGCGCACGTGTAATATATTTTCCCTATAAGCACTACACAAATTTTTCTTGTTGTGTGTTGCTACAGTATAACTCCAAAAGTATTCACCAGATGAGGCTGAAACTTTAACTGACAATTTAACCCATTGTTTTTTTCCCTCTAGACAACAAAAAGATATGAAATGAAGTTCAAGGAAAATGCAATCTATCTAGCTGGTTTTTGCTCAGCAGGTAACTATGGCTGTGTTGTTAAGTTCTACTGTTCACAAAGTGTTTCTTATCAAAACTTGTCAGTTCAATATATCATACAATAAAATACAGACCACCCAAAAATAGAATCAAAATGAAACTAATCTGGAATTTGAAGCTAGACCCACCAATCCTAGTCAAGAAGCTACAAAGTCACCTGGGTTGGTGGACTGCTTTTAATAGTCTTTACATTACCTTTAATAGTACTCAAATAAAATATCTGCTTATATTATAGACATGCAGTTCACCAATACCAATACTTGTAATATTGGCACCAATACAGAAAAGTGCCGCTTATGCACTCCTACCAATATAATATCAGTATTAGTATAGCCTTACTAAAACACACACAATATGTATGTACAAACAGTTCACACACATGCATACATATAGTACATACTTCAGACTTCATTTTAGAGAAATAATGATAGTAGGATGCTACATAAGTCATGATGGACTTTTCATCTGGTACCTCAACATCAACATCTGTAGTGGTATAGTACAAATAATAATGAATGTATAGTATTTACATTGACCAAGTCTGACAATATCAGGCTTATAGCCCGAAAATACATATGTCAGCTAAACATTCTGTATCTCTTTTTCTGAATAAGCTATATAAAATTCAGGAAAATTTCCCAGGATTTTTACATAAGCAGTAAAAATGTTATGTAGCTATTTTAATTATTCAGTGAGAAAGTTATCAGACTTCAAAATAATAGTTAAATTTTGACGGGCTATGAGACTAATTTTGTCAGACCAGGCACATTACATATTTAACACAAGCAACTATACCACTGTATGAAACTAGGCCTGAGTCAAATACACTCAATTTTTCACCCAAAATGTCACAAGATTTTCACCTCTACTATCCTCTTCAGTGTATGCTTGCACTACTTTCCTAGTTTTAAAGCGATTCATACAACATTTTAATCAGTGAATGTTCTATTAGAGTATTTCACTACAAAATTATTGTTCTATTAGAGAGTATCGATCTAAGGAGCAATGACCCATTTCAGTGCTCTATTGCAGTTTGCATCTTTCATTTACTGCTTTATTAGGAATAGTCAATCTATTATCCATCAAATTTTGCTAACATAACACTCTACGAATTATTATGCTGGCATATGTGATGCAGGCCTATATGTAACTAACTGTCCAAGAATAAATACTTCACATAAGAATACATGTAAACATGCTAAATCTTGGTATCTACAGCACAACCTACAATAGATCACCTTCGGGATCAAGTATCTGGGCTATTCCCAGTTCCTGCTCAGCTACCTTGAAGGCATTGTTGAGGTTATCCTTGTAACTACTGGGATTATCTGATAATTGGTCATATCTTATCAGATCAGGTCTGCAGTAAATAAAACACAGACAGCAATGTACACACATGAAAAAAATCACAGAACTCAACATTACCGTCATTATGCAAATGGATTTGCATAAACTACAAAATATATTTAAAAGAAAATGAATAATTAATAGCACATTAGTAACTGTGACCGAATTTGACAAAACAAGGACTCCACACACATCCAATTTTCTGACTTTAACAAACTGTAACTTGACTACTCAGTAAGCTATTTACCTAAAGTTTTTACACAATTCTTTCCCAGTATTGTGAAATAACAGCTGCAAGGTCAAAAGTTTTAACAGATTGCATGCTCCTACATTGAGTTATTGTCCTTCAAAGTCATAAAACTGGATGTGTGTGGAAACCTTGTTTTGTCAAATTTGGTCACAATTTTATACTTCATTTTCGTTATTATTAATCTCCATAGCCACTAAATGCTCTGGTAAAATTTCAGCTTTGTAGGCTGAGAACTCAGAATTACAGAGTAGCAAAATTGTATAAACAAAAAGAACAATTTGTACAGCAACTATATACACAGAAATAAATTACATTGGTTGATAGTACTGCATAGTAGGGACCACAAAGGAGTAGGCATGGCCCACAAAACAACATCACCCAAAATCCAGCCCCCTGACGATGATGAGGCAGTATTGGTTAGGTAAAACTAAGCCCAAACAAGCCTTCAGATCAACCCAAAATGCTTTCAACAAGTTGCTATGGAAATTAAAAATAATGTTTTCTACTGACTGAGTAACTGACTGACTGAGTATGTAACTGACTGATTCCTTCAGACAAGTGTAACTCGATAATGGCTAAGGATACAGGCTTGATTTTTTCACTTGCTTCTGCCCGAGAGGTGCTTTTTGGCATACTGCAGTACATACAATGCATTCTTCATGGACTTACCAGTGTCGTTTGTGTCCCATTCATCTTTGCTGACAGCGAAAAGTATTGATTTGGCAGTAGCATGTGATGGCTTCCCTTCATAACGGAAATCGTCCATATTTTTCATAGTGGCTATTTTGATTGCAGAGGTGCTTTTCGAACAGTTCTTTATTCATACTGCTGTGTAACAGGTTCAACATAGCTGAAAATGAAGCATAATGGATACTTCAATTTTAAGACAATAATTGATATAACTAAGGTGAGCAGCACCATTTCTTTCTTTTGATATGCATGGATTGCAGAGGTGCTTTTTGAACAGTTCTTGATTCGAAATTAGGTGTAATGGGTTGAACATAACTGACAACGAAGCATAATGGATACTTCACTTGTCAGATGATAATTGATATAGCTGGGGCACGTGGCACCATTTCAGATGCGGTATGCGTGGGTTTGCCAGTCATAATAATTATTTACAAATAAAGTTAGCAAACAAGTACACAGAAAAATGTGGAATTTTCAGCTAGAGTAGGGACCATAGCACATCGATAAAAAGTACTGAAACAAGCTGGAGTAGTGCATGATATTAAATCACAGTAATACATGTTAAAGCATAGCCGCGAGTGCTATATGAAAAATAAAGTACGAGGCGCAGGGCCGAGATGCTAATAAAGTACGAGGCGAAACTGAGTGCTTTATTAGCATCAAGGCCAAGCGCCACTAGCAAGGCTATGCTTTAAATGATTTATGGAACTTTCTACTCGTGTAGCTTCACCATATACTAGAACTCGTAATTAACACGCATTGCACGAACTATTAGCACCCTGAACACATACAAACCAGTTTAACAAAGTAACTCACGCGTAGTTCACCATAGTTTGGCATGGTAGACGTTCATTGCGTCTTTTAGCAGGTTTTGCTCACAACCCACAATCGATTCTATTGTGAGTCATATGGTGAAGTATTTCCGTGATATCTCCAGGACTTGTCCATTTGCATTACAAACGTAACAGTAACGTTACCTTCTCCCACCCATCATCGAAGCATTTAGGTATGTCTATAAAAGCAATCCAGTGGTAGAACTCGTATTGGCTGGGGTGATTGATCACTCAGCGCGGCGAGGCTATCAGCCTTCACCGGCTTGGGTGATTAGTCGTACTGGCGCGAGCCCCATAGGCTATTAGCCTACATTAACGCACGTGGACAACTGTGCTTTATTTCCCACAAACAGTGCTTTATTACACCGCAAAGAGTGCTTTATTGGTTCAATAAAGCACTCTTTGCGGTGCAATAAAACACTCTTTGTGGTCGATGAAGCAGCTGGCCGGCTGAGAGTGTACTTTATGAAATTTAAAGTACACTTTTTTCTTTGATCTCACCAACGCAAAGTTCTATAAGAAGTGTTATATCCCTACTATGCTCAAGGTACCATAATGGAAATGCACAATAACACTTCTTATTGTTCTACTGTTTAAATTGGCATGTGTGTGGAAAGGCTCCTTTTGTAAATCATGTACATTTAGAAATAGGCAAATTGCTTCTCTGACAGCTAATGTCCAATGTATTGGATGCTAACACACTGTAAACCGTTATAACTTTGTATCTGTTAAAAGTAGAAAGAACTCGCTAACATGCACCATGATACTTACCACGAGTTTCTTTATAAATCCATCTGTTCATTTGAAAAAATAATCTTTGCTTCTAGCAGGGCTGTAAATAGTAGGTATTCAAGAGGTTTGGACAAAACCTCTTTGCAATTGCCAATTTTAAAAGCATTTGACAGGTTAGCAGATGAGGGTAAGCTCATTTGCAGAAAAGAGAGGGCCAAAGGGCACTGAGAGCTACTCCTGCTTGGCTAAATTCAGTAAAGCCAAACTTTACCTTTCGCACCTTAAAACCCGAAAAGTTTAATAGATTGATATACTCTAATAGAATAGTCATGCAAATACTCTGATACAATAATTAAACATATTATGCTATATGTTCTACAAGAGACCAAAGAAAATCTGTTGAGATAAATCCCTTTCGAGTTCTTAGTTTATATGGCACTTACCTGTACACCATATCTTGATTACAAAGTTCACTCCACTGACTTACCTATTATAGCTACCTGCATATGCAATGTATATCAAACAGTATGGTAGCACTCTTTATGTAGGGATCCCCCTAAAACAACACACTGCTTGAAAGTTCTTAGTTTACTAGAGTGGTATATCCCCAGTATATGGAACAGTTAATTGTTTGGTATTTTAGTAGTTTTTCAGTAAACCTGCATTCACTGATGTTTTACTGAAAGTTTAAAACTTAGTAAAACAATTATGTTCCATACACTTAAAGTTACTGACATTTTACTATCAGTATAACTAGGTACAACCACAGTAAAGCAGCTTAACAAATTAGTAAACTTAGAACCTTCAAGCAGTGACATGCACAACCAAAAATGCTGCCTTTAAGAATCATCCTAGAAACTTCTTAAGCAACGAAAAACACATTTATTGAGTAATAATAGTCCATCTAACACCAAACAACTCTCAAGTGGCTGGATATAGAATTTAAAAACTCACCAAACTTGATTTTTAGTCTCATAGCCTGCCTGCCTCACTGACCAGGCTGGAGGCCAAATTAAGTGGCACATGGCCACCATTTTTTGCCACAATAACAAAATCACCAGTGGCATGTACCCTTTGGGGGTACCAATGAGTGTAAGTCCACTTTCTTTTTATCTTCAATCAAGATAGTCCTTCATGCAACGTAACCATTAATTTTCCATATCAACACTTCCCTTGAGCAGCATATCATAGATGCCACTAAAATTATTGAAATGCATACGCTACTGTATTGGTACTGGACACCTGGTAGATACCTGTAACTTCAATCCAGATAGTAATCACAGAGTCTCTCAACAATCTATTTACTTAAAAACGATGACTATGTACACCTTCTTATTGGCTTACTCGAGATACTCTAATCCCAGTACAGCAGTCATGGTCACCCTGAGAAATAATAAGGGGCTCAGGGCAAAGAGTTAAAGTGAGGTCCCAGGGGAAATCTGAATCACAACTTCAGCCTAGCTGTAAGTCAAAGACCAAAAAAAGGTCATTACATGCCAACAGACAATAGCTTTCCCTCACCAACTATATCTCCTTGTTTATAACCACATACATAGCTTCCTACACTGCTCCTCTGAAGAATACAGTGACTGTTGTGTTAGAGTATCTAGATCTTGACTGCTCTATTAGGGTATATCAATCTTTTTAACAGGTATTCAAGGGGCCCTGATGGGGCCCCCTGGGATACCCTTTGGCAGTCCTGACAGCAGTCATATGATATTCTAATAGAACAGTCATACATGTAAAGCTGTAACTAAAAAACTAAACAAACTATAATATAATTGCTAAAAACAATTTAAAAAATCAAGCAGGGATCCAAGCAATGAAAGTAGCAAAACAAGAGATGAACAATGTAACAGCATAGCTCCGTGGTACATGCATTTTCATGTATTCTTACATACCGCAACTTGTTAATGTGGTTGCAAAACAAAATAGAATAAGATAATTATACATAAACAAGGCAAAACTATTACAGATGGTCAATAATCCACACAATATAGCTTATTAAACACACCTGTGTTTGTGGATGATGGTGTTAAAAGCCAGACCATTCCTCCAACTTTTGGAAAAATCCACCACATTGACAGTTCTATACATGTACCTAAAGAAATAATTTAAAGCACTTAAAACAATTATAGAAGTAGGTGTAATTACCATACTTGAAATAATTCCAGTCACAAGTATTATGTTGCATGTACCATGAATGCCACATGCAATTAATGTTGCCTATAACCTGCCATAGCAAGTACACCTTAACAACCATACCTTCCATGCAAAGGGTAGCTACATCTTATGACAATAATTTGTTTAAGTGCCATTGCAGATTTGACCACTGGTGACCTTAACAGCCATATTTGCTCATGTTTTTTGTTTATCTCCCTGAGGCATTATTTCACACTGTTAAAACATAGTTTCAAATTAAAAGTATTGATCTAAGAAAAAAACTGGACTTTTGTTTAAGTGAATAGAAAAATTTGCCATTCATCGAACACAATTCAGCAAGCACTTATATTTCATCACCACAACAACACATGTTTGGACTATTTGAAAGAGTGGCCTTTGGTTTCTTTGGGTTCCAAGTTGTAAATAAATCACACCAGCACACTTTGAGTTACCATACCTGTTTCAATGTAGTTTATTGCTCACCAATAAATTAAAGCTAACATGCCTGGTACACAATGGTGGTTAACAAGAGCTTAGAGATAAAACCAGATTGGCAAGCTATCAAATTCAGTGTAGAACAGGAAACCGGTTTAACAAGTCATTGAGCTCACGTTCCACATTGTCTCTCTTGAGCCACCACGCCATTGCAGTGCGATAATCTTCCTGGTCAGAAAACTTCCTCCCCATCCCTCCCTACATAATATAATTATAATACATAATCTTCAGTAAACCGGGGATGTTAAGGCCTATTTACTTACACTATTTTGATCAAAGACATTATGCAAACTTATTCAGGCTCCCACAAAGCTTCACTCCACGGCATTGGCTATGTCAAGCCGATCAAGACACACGGTAGTGTGTCGTGCGGCCCAAGAAGCCGGCGCGCCACACCGTGAGTATCAAGACACACGGTAGTGTGTCGTGCGGCCCAAGAAGCCGGCGCGCCACACCGTGAGTATATTGACAGGAAGAACGAAAACGTCATTTTCACACCTTTGTATCTCGGTGATCACTTATCTGAGTGGAACCAAATTTGCTACACAGTTGCCCGCCAGCCAAGGGAGTCTACATTCCAAATTTGAAGGAAATCGCTCCAGCCATTTCCGAGATACGAGATGCCAAAGTTTGGTTTTTTTTTCTTCGTTTTTTTTTCTTCTTCTTCTTCGTCTTTTCGCACACTTGCAAAAATTGCTATAACAAGGAAACGCGTACTCCGATCGCCTTGGAATTTGGCACACAGAAAGGGAGTCCAAAGGCGAATCCTAGCATCAAATTTGATACAAATCCGATGAATGGTTCAGGAGTTATGACCGATTATTCGCGTAAAACAAGATCGATTTGTTGTCACGCCTACAGGGTAAACCGCTTCATGGAATGAGTTGAAAATTGCTATGTAGATGGAGTAACCATCGTAGGAGTGCCTTTTGGTGGTTTGAAAGGAATCGAAATAAAGACCACGGAGATATGACACAAAATCCAACCTGTGTCACAATTACGCGATCGATTTTTATGAATAAAAAAGTATTAGTTTTCACGCCTACTAGGCAAACCGCTTAGAGCAATCAGCTGAAAATCGGTGTATAGCTGGAATAATCTTCATAGAAAGTCCTTGCAGTAGTACAGAAGAATCGGATTACAAACCACTGAGTTATGATTCGAAAGCCAACTCCGTGTAGCAAATGCGAGATCGAGATACTCTAATAGAATTTTTTTTTTTTTTTTTTTTTTTTGATACTCTAATAGAACAGTCACCCTAATAGAGCATTCGGCTAATTTATTTACTCCATTATAGAATTTTATTACATCACAAGTTATTCTGTAGGGAGTTCAGCTGCAAACAGTTAATCTTATAGACAGTTCAGCAAGAAGACAGTCACCATGAGGAGAGTTAAGCAAATATATCACTATAGAGATTCAGAACACTACAAGTCACACTGAAGAAAGTTCAGCTATAAACAAGTCATGCACTGTGTAGAGAATTCAGCTACAATTAAGTCACTCTCTAGAGAATTCAGTTACACAGAATTCAGCTACACACAAGTCACTGTGGAGAGAGTTCAGCTACAAACAAATTACCCTTTAGAGTGATCAGCTACAAACAAAACACTTTGCAGGGTGTTCAACTGCAACAAATCAACCTTTAGAGCGATCAGCAATGAACAAATCAAAACAAATCTACCTGTAGAGAGATCAGCTAGAAACAAATCACCCTGAAGAGAGTTCAGCTACAAAAAATCACCCTGTAGAGACATCAGCTAGAAACTAGACACAATGTAAGGAGTTCAGCTACAAGCAATCACCCTGTAGAGAGTTCAGCTAAAACAAATCAACCTGCAGAGAGATCAGCTACAAACAAATCACCTTATAGAGAGTTCAGCTACAAACAGATTACCTGTAGAGAGATCGGCTACAAACAAATCAACCTGCAGAGAGATCAGCTACACACAAATCAACTTTTAGAGAGATCAGCTACAAACAAATCACCATGTAGAGAGATCAGCTAGAAACTACACACAATGTAAGGAGTTCAGTACAAATAAATCACCCTGTAGAGAGTTCAGCTAAAACAAATCAACCTACAGCGAGATCAGCTACAAATAAATCACCTTTTAGACAGTTCAGCTACAAATAAATTACCTTGTAGAGAGATCGGCTACAAACAAATCAACCTGCAGAGAGATCAGCTACACACAATTCAACTTGTAGAGAGATCAGCTACAAACAAATCACCCTGTAGAGAGACCAGCTAGAAACTAGACACAATGTAAGGAGTTCAGCTACAAGCAAATCACTGTGTAGAGAGTTCAGCTACAAATAAATTACCTTGTAGAGAGATCGGCTACAAACAAATCAACCTGCAGAGAGGTCAGCTACAAAAATCACCCTGTAGAGATATCAGCTAGAAACAAATCACCCTGAAGAGAGGTCAGCTACAAAAAATCACCTTGTAGAGAGATCAACTACAAACAAAATATTTTGCAGAGAGTTCAGCTACAAACAAATCAACCTATAGAGCGATCAGCAACAAACAAATCAACCTGCAGAGAGATCATCTAGAAACAAATCAACCTGCAGAGTGATCAGCTACAAACAAATCAGCTTGTAGAGAGATCAGTTACACACAAATCAATCTGTACAGTGATAAGCTAAAAACAAATCAGAGTTCAGCTAAAACAAATCAATCTGCAGAGAGATTAGCTACATACAAATCACCTTATAGATAGTTCAGCTACAAACAAATTACCTTGTAGAGAAATCGGCTACAAACAAATCACCCTGCAGAGAGATCAGCTGCACACAATCAACTTGTATAGAGATCAGCTACAAACAAATCACCCTGTAGAGAGATCAGCTAGAAACTACACACAATGTAAGGAGTTCAGCTACAAACAAATCACCCTGTAGAGAGATCAGCTACAAACTAGACACAAAGTAAGGAGTTCAGCTACAAGCAAGTTACCCTGTAGAGAGTTCATCTACAAGCAAATCAACCTGCAGAGCAATCAGCTAGAAACAAATCACCCTGAAGAGAGGTCAGCTACAAAAAATCACCCTGTAGAGAGATCAGCTAGAAACAAATCACCCTGAGGAGAGGTCAGCTACAAATAAATCACCCTGTAGAGAGATCAGCTACAAACAAATTGCCCTGTAGAGAGATCGGCTACAAACAAATCAGCCTGTAGAGAGTTCAGCTAAAACAAATCAACCTGCAGAGAGATCAACTACAAACAAATTACCTTATAGAGAGTTCAGCTACAAACAAATTACCCTATAGAGAGATCGGCTACAAACAAATCAACCTGCAGAGAGATCAGCTACACACAAATCAACTTGTAGAGAGATCAATTACAAACAAATCACCCTGTAGAGAGATCAGCTAGAAACCACACACAATGTAAGGAGTTCAGCTACAAATAAATCACCCTGTAGAGAGTTCAGCTAAAACAAATCAACCTGCAGAGAGATCAGCTACAAACAAATCACCTTTTAGACAGTTCAGCTACAAATAAATTACCTTGTAGAGAGATCGGCTACAAACAAATCAACCTGAAGAGAGATCAGCTACACACAATTCAACTTGTAGAGAGATCAGCTACAAACAAATCACCCTGTAGAGAGATCAGCTAGAAACTAGACACAATGTAAGGAGTTCAGCTACAAGCAAATCACCGTGTAGAGAGTTCAGCTACAAACAAACCAACCTGTAGAGCGATTAGCTAGAAACAAATCACCCTGAAGAGAGGTCAGCTACAAAAAATCACCCTGTAGAGATATCAGCTAGAAACAAATGAGCTACAAAAAATCACCTTGTAGAGAGATCAACTACAAACAAAACATTTTGCAGAGAGTTCAGCTACAAACAAATCAACCTTTAGAGCGATCAGCAACAAACAAATCAACCTGTAGAGAGATCATCTAGAAACAAATCAACCTGCAGAGTGATCAGCTACAAACAAATCAGCTTGTAGAGAGATCAGTTACACACAAATCAACCTGTACAGAGATAAGCTAAAAACAAATCAGAGTTCAGCTAAAACAAATCATTCTGCAGAGAGATTAGCTACATACAAATCACCTTATAGATAGTTCAGCTACAAACAAATTACCTTGTAGAGAGATCGGCTACAAACAAATCACCCTGCAGAGAGATCAGCTACACACAATCAACTTGTATAGAGATCAGCTACAAACAAATCACCCTGTAGAGAGATCAGCTACAAACTAGACACAAAGTAAGGAGTTCAGCTACAAGCAAGTTACCCTGTAGAGATTTCATCTACAAGCAAATCAACCTGCAGAGCAATCAGCTAGAAACAAATCACCCTGAAGAGAGGTCAGCTACAAAAAATCACCCTGTAGAGAGATCAGCTAGAAACAAATCACCCTGAAGAGAAGTCAGCTACAAAAAAATCACCCTGTAGAGAGATCAACTATAAACAATCACCCTGAAGAGAGGTCAGCTACAAACAAAACACTTTACAGAGAATTCAGCTACAAACAAATCAGCTTGTAGAGAGATCAGTTACACACAAATCAACCTGTAGAGAGATAAGCTAGAAACAAATCACCCTGCAGAGAGTTCAGCTACAAGCAAAACACCCTGTAGAGAGTTCAGCAACAAAGAAACCACCATGTAGAGAGTTCAGCTGCAAACAAATCACCTTATAGAGAGTTCAGCTACAAACAAATCACTCTGTAGAGAGATCAGCTAGAAACTGGACACAATGTAAGGAGTTCAGCTACAAGCAAATCACCCTTTAGTAAGTTCAGCTACAAACAAATCAACCAGCAGTGAGATCACCTACAAAAAAGCACCTTGTACAGAGTTCAGCTACAAACAAATTACCCTGTAGAGAGATCGGCTACAAACAAATCAACCAGTTGAAAGATCAGCTACACACAAATCAACTTGTAGAGAGATCAGCTACAAACAAATCACCCTGTAGAGAGATCAGCTAGAAACTAGACACAATGTAAGGAGTTCAGCTACAAGTATATCACCCTGTAGAGAGTTCAGCTAAAACAAATCAACCTGCAGAGAGATCAGCTACAAATAAATCACTTTATAGACAGTTCAGCTACAAACAAATTACCTTGTAGAGAGATCGGCTGCAAATTAATCAACCTGCAGAGAGATCAGCTACACACAAATCAACTTGTAGAGAGATCAGCTACAAACAAATCACCCTGTAGAGAGATCAGCTAGAAACTAGATACAATGCAAGGAGTTCAGCTACAAGCAAAATCACTCTTTAGTGAGTTCAGCTACAAACAAATCAACCTGCAGTGAGATCACCCACAAAAACGCACTTGTACAGAGTTCAGTTACAAACAAATCACCCTGTAGAGAGATCAGGTAGAAGAATTCACCTTGTAGAGAGTTCAGCAACAAAGAAACCACCATGTAGAGAGTTCAGCTGCAAACAAATCACCCAGTAGAAAGATCAGCTAGAAGAAGTTACCTTGTAGAGAGTTCAGTTACAAAGAAACCATCATATAGAGAGTTCAGCTACAGAGAAATTACCCCGTAGAGAGTTCAGCTAGAAGAAATCACCTTGTAAAGAGTTTAGCTACAAAGAAACCATCATGTACAGAGTTCAGCTACAAAGAAACCACCTGTACAGAATTCAACTACAAACAAATCACCCTGTATAGAGATCAGCTAGAAGAAGTTACCTTGTAGATAGTTCAGCTACAACAATTCACCCTGTAGAAAGATTAGCTAGAAGAAGTCACCTTGTAGAGTGTTCAGTTACAAAGAAACCATCATGTAGAGAGTTCAGCTGCAAACAAATCACCCTGCAGAGAGTTCAGCTACAAAAAATCACCCTGTAGAGAGTTCAGCTAGACGAAGTCACCTTATAGAGAGTTCAGCTACAAAGAAACCATCATGTAGAGAGTTCGGCTACAAAGACACCACCATGTAGAGAGTTTAGCTGCAAACAAATCACCTGTAGAGAGTTCAGCTAGAAACAAAATACCCTGTAGAGAGATCAGCTAGAAGAGGTTACCTTGTAGAGAGTTCAGCTACAAAGAAACCATCCTGCATATAGTTCAGCTACATTTCAAGTCACCCAGTAGAGAGATCAGCTGCAAAAAAAATCCTGTGGGGAATAATGGGCATGTAATAAATATATGTATATAATTTGTATAATTACTAATAAAATCAAAAATAATTGAAGTACTAAAATTCTTCTTTAAGTTCTTTTCTTCTTCCTGTGTTAAAAAACAACAACACATGGGTTAAAAAAGCCCCAAAGCCAGCCATAGGCCGGCTTTGCAGTATGCAAATACAAAAAGAAGTGATATCTAATCAAAAACAGCCAAGCTGTAAAAAAAGGTGCGGCCCCCAAAAAGGCCATGGTGAAAAAGATGTGAAATCCAAGGTGGCGGCCAAGAAATGGCTGTGATGGTAGGTTAATGGTTACATTTTAATAACGACAATTCAGGTGAATTTTGTGCCGCTTGGTCTTGGCACCAAATTCACCTGAATTGTTGTTATTAAAATGTAACCATTAACCTACCATCACAGCCATTTCTTGGCCGACACCTTGGATTTCACATCTTTTTTCACCATGGCCTTTTTGGGGGCCGCACCTTTTTTTACAGCTTGGCTGTTTTTGATTAGATTATATATATACTCATTGCATGTGTGTTATTTACATCCGTGCGTGTTACTTGCATGCATGTTATTTGCATGCATGCTATTGCATGTGTGAATATTGCATGCGTTACTTATGCATACGTGTCTTTCATGAGTAACAGTGTTCCTGCATGCACAACCATTGCAGTTTGCATTATTGCCTTATATCCAGCTTACATGCGTGTCAACAATAGCACTTTCAGCTGTGTTATCACAGTGGGCCATATATGTGACTTGCATGCATGTTTACTAGTTTTGTCGTGGTTATACGCCATTGGTAACCCCACTCAGTTACCCTAACCCAAATTATCATTCGCTTAAGCTACCGCTAATTGGAGTTATCATGTACATAGTATATTATATGGTATTGACTGTGCTTTGCTGTGTAATTCCATTACAGATGGCGACTGCTCACCTGGAGAGGGGGCAAGTACTGCAAGGTGCTCCCGGGTGGTTGGGTGGAGAAAAGATAACCTGGTGTTCCCCATTGTTTGGATGGAACATCAAGAATCATGTCACTAAGGTAACTTGTGGTACACATCAGGTGAAGCAAGAGACCACTTGTATTGTATTGATGTTGGAGCACCCCTGTCCCAGGGTACACAGGTGGGTCTGCTATTGCAGGTAAAATACTTGGGGGTAGTTGGGTGGTAAGAGCAGACCCTGTATGTATCAACAAGTTGGGACTGGGGCACTGCACATTGATGATGTATAAACAAGGGTTGTGGATTGTATGTATATTTGTGCCACTCTGATAAATCACCCCGGGGCAGTAAGTGTTGTGCTGGCTTTATGGCTAAACTAAGTGCCCTGCACTTCTTCAATGGGGTGGTCAGGTAAAGTACCAGGATGCATGTTAACTGCCCATACATAAGTTCCTATACCAGCAGTGAAATTTATCCCAAATAATGAACAAGTGTCAGTTTTCATTATAGGATTCTGCATGTATGTAACACATGTATCTGTACCACACATGTTACCGTATGAATTAATAATAAATCTTTGTGACTGGATTCTCGAAAACCTGACATAATAATGCATTTTTCAAAATTCTTCTGTATGCTCTGGTATAGTTTCAGCCTCACATGCCAAGAACTTTGGAGTAGAGATGTACCAATTCAAGTTTCTGAGCTTTACCGATACTGATCCGATCTAGGAAATTTATTGCCAACCTACCAATATTGTACCGATCTGGCATCAGTTATCTAACATGATGACTGATCTTGTACATGCAGGTAGTTAATTTAGCATTTTATAATCTCAGACTAAGCTATTTGGTCAAGTGGTAGGTACGTAAATAATGATTGCAATACCGTTACTGGAATCAATAAGAAATGGTGGTGTGTCCTCAGTTACACCACCCAGACAATCAGCACCTATAAATATTTTAATGCATGCTCCTACCCAAGACTTGCCTGGGATGGTTTGTATGTTGTTGTAGCAGAGATTCTAATAGTTTAGTAAATTTGATATTGTGTAGAAATATTCATTTTCGCCTCTGATAAGTTCAAGGGTAAGTTTCAGTAATTATAACAGCTAACTCGCCTGCATTTATATGGCTTTCTCATAGTTTTCAATGGGGACCATGCAAAGAAATGGTACTATAATTGAACTTGTTTCGTAAATGGAGTCTGCTGATTTGGTTCAAATTGTCAAAATTGGCACTGATCCAATACTAGATTAGTAGATCGGTACAGTACATCTCTACTTTGAAGTTAGGGCCCTGCAAAGTGCAATAGCAACAGAGTTATCAATTATTAGTATTGCAATTATAGGGACAATAAAATACAGGCATTTACTAGAGTGGCTTAACTTACGAATGCAACAATATAAGGAGTTGAAACATTGTGTTTGCTATTGCTGTGTAAGTTTTTACAGTACTTGTATCACCTTTTTCATCACAGACAAAGACAAAATCTAAGAAGAAAGATTGAATTTTTGCTGTCTCTTCGACATGATGTAAACAAGCATCCATTATGTTTCCATTAGTTTACACTAAGAGACAAAGATTTCCAAGCTTGTCTAGTGCAGATGAATAAGATAATACCCTGATTGTTATGGTTAGACTTGCTCAACAAGAAAACAAAGCATTTAAAATTTATGTTTTTTTTAAAATACGAAAGTATTTTATCCATAATAATCAATGCTTTAGGCCACTATTTAATGATTTTCTGTTTTTCATCAGTGCCCACATGTGTTTTTACTGCCGCACGTATTTCCCAATTATTAAAGATTTAACCATTATTCGTCACTGATTAGCCAAATATTGAGGATGTGCAGTTCATTTTTCAAGATTGCTGCACTCATACAATAGCTACCTTATGCATTGTAGCCAAGAGAATGTGAAAGATTGGTGCAACGAAGTTTACAAGTAAGAAGTTGATCCTCGAGTGGAACTGATCATGTGACAAAGGATGACTATAATTATGTAGCTACATCTTAAGAGGATGATACTAGCTATGTTGAGTTAGCTAAGCTATACAAATTACCTGATATGCAGAAAGCATCAGGCCCTGGGGACCAGGGAGTATAGAGGTATGAAAATATCTATATTGTGGCAAGTAATAGGGATAATGGATAATGATGATAATGGATAATGATAATGATGCTCCTGCCCACATTCCATATTTGGAATTTTCTGATGAAAAACAGAAAACCATTCCTTATAATGTAATTTAGCCTTGCATCATTAGGTTTTGTTTTTGCATATCAGATGTAACATTTATGGCAACCACACCAAAATTGTCCATGCATGTCCTGTAGCCCATACTGTAAGCATGTCACCAGAGTATACAGATTACATGAACCTGACATGCATGGGTGGATCTATAATAATTTGTTAGGAGGGGCCAAGGGGGTGGGGCAAGAAATTTAGGATGCAATATGCTCTCAGATTCAAATACACGAAGCATAATTAAAAAGATTCGAAAGAGATATCCAAGTGAGTCTTAGAAGGTAAGTATCCTTCATTCATCAAGCTGCACCAGCCAAAGAAACTAGGCCAGAATTGTACCATATAATTCTATCTTTCTTCTCCTAGTGGAATAAACAACACTTTTGACAATAATTATACAGTGTAAGTGCTTTTAAAAGCATGTGTTTGCCTATAAAATTGGTTTTCTGAGATATAACCTATTTGTGATTTAGTGCTTTAATTAAAATGAGCTAGAGTTATTATATTCACAATTAAATTGATCAGTTGACTGTTCTATTAGAGTAGTAGTGACTGTTGTGCAGTACTGTATTAGAGTAGTGACTGCTCTATTAGAATATCTCGAACTTCACTCAAAAGGCAAACTTATTTACCACAATTTCACAGCTTATGCATGTAAAGTGAATAGTCATTATAGAAGACAAAATAGCTGTTGTCTTCTATATGACTATTGGCTTCCTCAGGATTTATCCCAGCCTGTTTGTATAATTATGGTGTGAATGTTGTTCTATATGTCCAAGGAGGCAAAGCCCCCCAGACCTGCCGATGCATGTATGTAGCACTCATGTACTGCTCAACATTCATGTAAGTGCATGCTAACATACATGTTACATGTGCAACATTTCAAGTGGGGTATACACCCATATACAAGTATGGGTGTGATCATTTTGTGCATTATTATGCTTGGCAATACATGAACAATAAAGCTAGCCTACCCAGACGTGTTCTTCTGACACCACAGTAATAGAGCATTCCTTGTTGATTTTGACCCTGCTCCCACCAGAATCTCTTGTATCTGGTTTTAAAAAGATTTAATTGATATATAAAATTAATATACATACCTATAGTAAGACTCACATACACACTAACACACACACACTCACACACAACACACACGCACACCCACTAGCACACACATACACACCTGAAAATCTTGAATTATAGACCAGATGAGACCTAGGGTGATTCTTGGGTTCCCATCAACTATATCATGCTTACCAATATTTACCAGGCGAACCTGTAATGGGATATACATAATGTAATCATGCCACAACAAAATAAACAGAGTAATATACAAAACAACTGACAGACATATGTAATCACCTTAGCACTTAAAAGCTGCAACTACTTTCAGTAGTATGTTGTACTGTCTAATACATACATATAATTATCTACACCTACTATATAAAAAGGTGCGAAGAGGTAGCAATTGTGGCCTAGGATTACAGTAATAAGCCGGCTGTATAAAGCAGGAATGGATGGCTATAATATGTTCCCAACATAAATTGAGTCATTGGCTTGGAACTATTCAGTTCTCTACTTTGGGGTGATGACAATTTCTATGAGGACTTTTCTTCTCACACATGGATAAGTAGCTCGATCCAGATATTCGATGACCCTTCACTTGAAATTTATCTGCTACATAGCTGTTTAAGTGATTGTAAAATTATTCATTTACTTCACACTGTGAATTTCTCTGCACTGAAGCCTTTTCATCATAAATTTTGTGCAACAATGTCTGTGACTTTTCTTCCAGCTTCAAGTAGATGTGGATCAGCTTAGTTTTCTTAATGAGGAAGTTGCTGCCTTGTGTTTTCTTACATTTCCAGTAATACTTTCATGGTGTAAAGCAATCTATACCAAAACAGCCAAGCTGGGAAAACAGTGTGTGGCCCCCAGGGTGTGAAATTCAAGGCGGCGGCCAAGAAATGGCTGCGATGGGAAGTTAATGGCAAAAAATAATATTAATAATGACAATTCAGTTACCTTCTCCTAGGATTTGACACCAAGTCACCTGAATTGTCGTTACTTTTTTTTTTTTTGCCAATAAGGGCCATTTCTTGACTGCCACCTTGGATTTCATATCTTTTTTTCGCCCAGGCTTTTTGAGACCTGTAGACATTTTTCACAGATTGGTTGTTATAATTATATAGATATCACTTCTTTCTGTATCTACATACTGCAAAGCTCAACTATGGATGGGTATCATTTTTACTTGTCTTTTTTCTTCACTGCAGGAATGAAGATTTGTGATTGTGGTCTTAGTTTATTGCTTCAAAATTGCAATATGCATTAAAATTATAAAATGAATTCTCTATGGATTCTAGCTGAAGACTACTAATAATATAAATGAACTCTCTATAGGATCATATTTCTGAATTCTCTACTGGGCAACTTGTTACATTCATAGCTGAACTCTCTACAGACTGACTTGTTTGTAGCTGAACTTTCTACAGGATGACTTTGTTGTTGCTAAACTATCTGCAGGGCAACTTATGATGTAGCTGAACTCTCTACAGGATGACTTGTAACTTAGCTGAACTCTCTATAGATAGACTTGCAGTATACCATAGCTGAACAGTACACCCTACAGGAGGACTTTTAAGTTAAACGTGACCAGGCTTGCGGGCATGTGGGCACATAAAATTTACCTACCTTTTCAAATTTTCATTGCCCATAATGTTTTATGCCACTGTGCTATGCAGGCAATTTTTAGCCTGTATTAAACATTTAATGACTTTATAATCAGAATATAAGTATTCTATTCCATTACTGAAATATGAGTTGTTATGTTACAGGGTATAGTTTGTGTCCACATTACCTGTTTTCGCAGACCAGATCACAAATGTAAATGCAGGGTGATTTGTAATGTAGCTGAACTCATAAAATTTGCCAATCTTTTTTCACACTTGCATGTCATAACTTTTATCACCATTATTCTATAGCCAAGACATTTTCAGCACTTATTAAACATTCAATTGGCTTTATAATACAAGTCACAAAAAGCAGATATTCTATTCCATTACTGAAATAAGATCTGTTATGTGATGGATATAGTTTGTGCCCATATGCCCTGTTTTTGTAGGCCCGGTCACATTTTGTGATATGTAGGTTCATCAAGGATGTCAATGGAAGCTACTGTCGATGATCATGTCAATAGGAACATCATTGATGAGACAGGTGTAATTGAAACCATAAGAACGTTTGATATTGATGATCCAAGACTCAAGGCATAGATATGCTCACTGCTACTAGTGCTCAGTGTTGATTAGCTATTTCTTGATTAGTTGTTAAGGGATTTTGCACTAATTCTTGCTTGTTTGGAGTAGGAGGCTTATAATGACAAGCTCTGGAAAATGATTTATTTCCACAGTTGTATGTGGACATGACTAAATCATGGAACGGACTGGGAAAACGGACTCATAAATGGACTGGCTCAAACAAGCCTAAAACATGGACTTACCAGTACAACTCATAGCATAGCATCCCATAAACAATACTACGCACAGCAAAGGTCTTACAAAAGCTTTTTAACCACGATATTAAAGTGCATTCGAGCCAACAAGAAGCCCTGCGCTTAAAACTAGGTATAATAAACTCGGGTGATAGCAGTCACGGGGGTGAAATTGTCACCATCAGTGCTGTAAACATGGTTGAATTATAATTAACATAGCATGAATATATTATTGCAGTCAGCCTTACCATGAGTACAACCGTGGTGTGATTTCGAAGCCTGCCCATCACCTCTCGTCATCTGTTACACTGAGAAGCAGCCGTGAACTAATTGCAGCAATTAACCTGAATACAAATCTATTAGTAACAGCGTCTCTTCTTGGACAACATACCATGGAGAATGCACTTTTAATTTAGCACAAAAGGAATGAAGTTCGAGAGCAGTTTTAAGCGCAGTGCTTATAATTATTGGCTTATCCAACTGTCACTGCAGCATCTGATATTGTTTTGGAGTGGGTAACTGTGATAAATAGATGCTTGGGATAAGTTTATCCCAGTCCATCTACGAGTCTGTTTTCCCAGTCCGTCCTGCGTTTTAGTCATGTCCGTTGTATGTAGCACTGCTGTCCTTTTAAACTAGTAATATGGGGCCACACTAAACCACAATTAGGACATGTACAGTGGAACCTCAATTATCCGAACTAATTGGGGGGAAATGGTGTTCATATAATCGAATAGTACATAAAATCGAACTTCCATACATTTGTATACAGAGCTTTGCTCAACTACTCCAATAAAGCATACATTTGTTGACAAAATACTCTAATTGAGCAGTCAATTTGGTGTTCACATAATCGACAGTTTGGTTAATCGGTGTTCGGATAATTGAGGTTCCACTGTATTGAGAGTCTGATGAGATTTCATGTGCTGTTTTTGAAACACCGGCTTGCCTGGCTGCTCTAAAATGACTCGGTTCATATCTTCTGATGACATAATTTTTTTCCATTCCACAAGATTGTACTTCACTGATTTCCAAACTTCTCACCTTTGCCAGAGGTGGATCCAGACTTTTAAAAAGAGGGGTACCACTCTGGAGCATGGTATTTGTTGATCATAGCAAATAATCTCATAGTAAATAATCCACTATTTCAGTTTTTAGAAATAGAACTAAGCTCTTTTGAATTAACTGTAATAGCTCAAAAGGACCAAAACAATAATTATTTTTAGAGGTGTGAATATGCTGGTGTAGCAGTTTGAGGTAAACTATCGCTACAAGTCTTGCAATAACTATATACTTCTTTCACTGCTAAACAGCTCATCAAGTATCAAGATTCTTTCAAAAGAGGGGTTCCACGGAACAATCTACACCCCCCTTTTGCAATCAGGTTATTGAGAGTAAGATCTGCTTCTCTAAGGAAATACCATCTGAGATACTTTGATAAACAGTCGTGAATAACAGTTAACTTGATTTCTGTCGATACACTGTGCACGTTGCACATTCTTATCCAACATTTTGTCTGGATGTTGAGTTGCTTGATGAAACTGAAAATCAACATTCATTCTGGGAGCAAAATATTCTTTGAAATCTTTGCTTGCCATATAGCACGGTATTCTGCAATGTTTTAAAGATTTCTTGTATCGCCTCTTCCACTTGGTATAGGAATAAAACATGCTTTGCTTGTTGTCAGTTTATTTTCATTGCAACGAGATAGGTTTCAAACTGGTTGACTCGAGTAACTTGGTTAGCTATGTCATGCATAAAAGAAGAGAGTTCATAATCCTTGTTGCCACAAATCAGTCACGAATCACACAGGTTCTCAAAGATGCTTTATGGACACTCGCACATGTATCTAGCTTTTAGTTATTATTTCATTCCCCAAAAATACAAACATATATATACACCTAAATCAAAATAATTGCAACAATGCATCAAGGTATCCAAATTTCATTGTACTTATTTATTGCAGTGTGCAAATATGCATGTAACACAGTGCTTAGGCAGATCAAAGGAGCTGCCCGGGCGACATTTGCAATGTAGCCCAGCTGGCCACTTTCCTCAGCTACATCTGAATGTAGCCTGTGCTACAACCTGGCAATGATTATAAATGTTGAGGTTGAAATCAATTGTGGGGATCGATTATTTTATGTGATTAGGATGCACGACTTGGATTTCGTCATGAAAGCCACTCATATAGAGAGCATTTTGTTATCCTCGCAATCCTACAAGTTGAAAAATGCTGGGCTAAGGTGAGAACTAGTGCTAAATCATTTCCGTACATTTTCAAATATGGACACCCCCATCATGAAGCTACCACTCTACACGGAGTAACTACTCTACAAGCAAGCTTACTTACTAGGCCTTTAGTAAACTTCGTAATTTTTCCATAAATGATTCAATAGCACTGAGTAAAACATTAAACTTGCATAACTAAAATTCTCTGTGATATCTCTATACGTATGTCCATTCATCGTAACCAAACATATCCAGAACGTACTAGCTGCTGATCCATAATCGAAAATTTTAGGTATACACATGATATATCCAGTGGCTGCACTTGTATTGGCTTGGGTGATTGATCACTCTGTACAGGCTATCACACTGATATGTTAGCTGTAACACGGGGCATTTGGCTTTGCCTGATATGTATGCCTTCTGCCCTCAGGCCTGTGGTCCTCGGGCAGTCGGGCATACATATCAGGCAAAGCTCTCATGCCCGTGTTACAACTACTACATAAATTTAGATCCTTTTCGTGGTGAATTTGGTGGATTTTGGAGGTGTCTAAGTTACTTAGACCCTTTTCATGTTTACTTAGACCCTTCTCATGTTTATTACATGCACCTGCACTGGTAGCGCTGGCAACGCATCAATTAATTTTAAACTCGTGACTGTTGTTACGGGTGGAGTGATGGCTTGTTTCTACTAATCAACAATACAATTCTCTGTTAAAAGCAGCTGTTAACAGTGTTAAGGTACAACAACTACATAAAGGGTCTAAATAAGTTAGACTTTAGACCACAGGGGTCTAAGTAATTTAGCAACTGGATTGCCCTGTGTTGTGGCACCTGAGCAAAGCGAAGGCGCTACTACAGGGCCTGAGAGTTACTAAATTACTTAGACCCCTGTGGTCTGAAGTCTAACTATTATGCAAATCTCTACACAGATGCACAGAAATCTACTGTATGCACAAAAAAAATTAAGGTCCATAGCGTGCTCTGCATTGCATACACAATAGGCATACATGCATGCATACAATGCTACAGGGATGTAGCTCCATTGGGACATACATGTACATGTCATAATGTACAGAGCGTGTATGTAACTACATAATTATGTATTAGTACACAAATACAACTGTACATATTAAGCCACAGGAACCCTTACTTTTTTTCTCTCTAAGAATTTTAGTACTGTTGTCACATTTTCCAAGTGATGAATCCTGTTATCACCCTTCAATGGCCTACCCTGCATAACACATAAAAGTGGTGGTGTATGGGATATTATACACTTAAGCATAATGACTTTAAGCAAGTTTGTTACATATAGATCCAGTGCATACACAACACATCCCTGGTGTATGTCTGTGCACAATATCAAGGCTTTTATATTTACCAGACTTTCTCTGGATATCACTTCCAGTAGTTTCAACAGTACACGTCCATCACGAAGGTCAACATAAAGGTCTTCAAACTTCAGGGGTTCACCAGTGGCCTTGCGTAAGTGAGACTGCACCCATTTTGTGAATGTCTTTTTCTGCATCTTCTCATGTTTATCTGTAGTGAAAGAGGTGAATCAACAAAAAATATATATGGCATGATAGAGTGGCAATATTGAATATTCTTGTCAGGGCCATACATGCAGGCAGACAGATAACCGGGTGCATGGTAAGCATACATAGCTGTAAACAACATTTCAAAATAATATTATTATGCAAATTTTTCAGAAATATCAGAAGCCTTCCATACCATGTGAGTCAGTCATAGCATATGGTAATCATAAGAAATTATCACAACTATAACATAGCTTGTATATTCAGAACCTAAAGGTATTAATTATACATTTAGCTAGAGATTAACTAGTCAGCTATGTAACTGTATGCAATATAGCTGACACAAGGATATCATGCTAAAATAATGCCATGAAAATCATTTTGAAGCGCTTGTTATAATACTAATGAAGTTATGTGAAACAACATGTCAGCAGCTGTAGGACTCATCTCCATTATCATCAGTAGACACTTTCAAGTTGGTAACAAGGCTCACTCCAAAAGAAGTTCCCATGGTGAAACAGAGGTGGACTGGTGTGACATAGCAAACACTGGTGGAAGGGCAACACTGGCTATGAAGTTAACACATGCAGTAGAGTCTATTAGAGTAGTTTAGTGCTCTGTTAGAATGACTGCTCTATTAGAATATTTATGTTTAGAGCATTTTACCAAACAATCATTATAGTTTGAAACTTTACAGAGTATTCATATGACAAATGTTTCCAAGTAATTTCATTCACAACAATTGTCAGTGGGATTTAGAATCGTGGATATTCTTCCAAAACACCTCAGACCACTTATACTAGTATTTTCCAACATAAATAAGACATTTATCATAGTAATATGTTGATAGTGACAGGAGAAAGCAAGAAATAGAGTACATAATTGTATGGCTTCATAATTCGAAATTCAGCTAAGAAAATAATGGCTAACCTGGCTGTACACGTAACAGAAAAAAAAAATTGTCTGACTTCTAGTAATGCATTGATTTCACCAGCAAAAGTGTTGGCATAGTAAAAGCAATGAGCAAATTGCTAGCATAATAGGTGAAACTTTTGTGAAGTGGAAGGTAAGGAACCTAAGTGTTGCACAAAAGATCAAGATACTCTAATAGGACAGTCACTTCAAGATGAAAGTGTAGCTATTCACTTAAAAAGTGGTCAATTGATAAAGATTAAAAGCTTTCCATACGTTGATGACCTGAGGGTGTTTAAAATGGTAAACATAACATGAATTGTGGTGAAGATTGTGAAGCCATTGCTTTTTGAATATACCTTACAGTAGCGGCTTGCACTTATTTATTTGTTTTATGTTCTTGGCTATGTGACTCACTATTGTGAGTCTTGCAAAATAACTGGTTCCTTGAAAACTGATCACTGTTGTATACAGCTTGCCAGCCTACACCTGTGTAGAGATACTTGTACATGCAGGTTGCACAGCTACATGTGTGCAGTAGCAACGAGTAATTTTAATAATGTCTTAAAATTTTGAATTACAGAAAATAGTCATGCTCGATATCATGTGTTGTTTAGACATGTGCAGCATTTGTGAAGTTGTGTTTGAGCTGTATTGTAACTACACACCACATATCAGTGTGAACATACACAAATGCACTTACACCGATAACTCATGTACACAAACATGCACACGTACAATTCATAACCATTTGTAACTTCAACCATACATTACACATACCAGCTAATACTCCTATCCTTTTCTGTGCATAAGAGATGCTCTGTTCTGTTTGTTCCCCATTTTTACTACTGGCCATGATGCTCTACAAAACACAGTAAAATAACCTATAGTGGCACCAGATACATGTATATTGATTAATTTGTATCACACAATGCACATTAAACCACTTGTATCTGTCTGTGAATCTGTGATATCAAGACACACGGTAGTGTGTCGTGCGGCCCAAGAAGCCGGCGCGTAACACCCGTGAGTATATTGACAGGAAGAAAGAAAACGCAATTTTCGCACCTCCGTAGCTCTGTGCTTCCTTGATGAAACAAGACGATTTTTGCTGTGGACATGCCCCCCAACTGCAGCACTCTACATTCCAAATTTGAGCGAAATCGCTTCGCGCGTTCCCGAGATATGCGACTTCAAAAATTGGCTGAGTTTCTTCGTTTTTTTTTTCTTCTTATTTTTCTTTTTCTTGTCGCACACTTACAAAAACTGCTATAAAACTCGAACGCGTTATCCGATTGCCTTGAAATTTGGCACACAGAAGGGGGGTATAAAGGCGCATCTTGGTACCAACTTTGGCTGGAATACCATAAACAGACAAAGAGTTATGAGCGATTATGCACGAAAAATAACACCAATATGTTGTCACGCCTACAGGGTAAACCGCGTATGGGAAGAAGCTGAAAATCGGTGGGTGAATAGGTTAACTATTGAACCTCAAACCTTTTGTGGTTTGAAAGAAATCGAGCTAAAAACCAGGAAGATACAGCGAAAAAATCAACAGTGTGTAACAATTACGCAATCGAGATTAGCTAATTTTTAATATTTTTATTTTATTATTATTATTATTATTATGCTTGCCACGCCTACCAGGTAAACCGCTTGGGGTAATGCTTTCAAAATCGCTGTACAGATGGAGTTATCATCTTAGAAAGGCTCTTCAATGGTGTAGAAGAATCAGACTTAAATCCACGGAGTTATAACACGAAATCCAACTTGGTGTAGCAAGTGCGAGATCGAGATACTCTAATAGAGCAGTCATCCTAATAGAGCAGTCACCCTGAACAGAATTAAAGAGATCAGTTAGAAATAAGTAACCTGTATAGAGATCAGCTACAAACAAATCACCCTGTAGAGAGTTCAGCTACAAACAATTCACCCTGTTAAAACATCAGTTAGAAGAAGATTTCTTGTAGAGAGTTCAAATACAAACAAATCACCCTGTTGAAAGATCAGCTAGAAGATGTCACCTTGTAGATAGTTCAGTTACAAAGAAACCACCATGTAGAGAATTCAGCTACAAACTAGTGACCCTGTAGATACATCAGCTAGAAGAAGTTACCTTGTAGAGAGTTCAGCTACAAAGAAACCATTCTGTAAAGAGCTCAGCTGCAAACAAATCACCTATACAGAATTCAGCTACAAACAAATCACCCTGTAGAGAGATCAGCTAGAAGAAGTTACCTTGTAGATAGTTCAGCTACAAACAAATCATCCTGTAGAGAGATCAGCTAGAAGAAGTTACCTTGTAGATAGTTCAGCTACAAACAATTCACCCTGTACAGAGCTCAGTTAAAAGAGGTTTCCTTGTAAAAAGTTCAGCTACAAACAAATCACCCTGTAGAGAGATAAGTAAGAAGAAGTTACCTTGTAGATCGTTCTGCTACAAACAATTCACCCTGTAAAGAGATCAGCTAGAAGAAGTTACCTTGTAGAGAGTTCAGCTACAAAGAAACCATCATGTAGAGAATTCAGCCGCAAACAAATCATGTATAGAGAGTTCAGCTACAAACAAATCTCCCTGTAGAGAGATCAGCTAGAAGAAGTTTCCTTGTAGAGAGTTCTGCTACAAACAAATCACCCTGTAGAAAGATCAGCTAGAAGAAATCACCTCGTAGAGAGTTCAGCTTCAAAGAAACAATCATGTGAGAGTTCAGGTACAAACAAATTGTCCTGTAGAGAGATCAGCTAGAAGAAGTTACCTTGTAGAGAGTTCAGCTACAAAGAAACCATCATGTAGATAGTTCAGGTACAAACAAATCACCCTGTAGAAAGATCAGCTATAGAAGAAATCACCTTGTAGAGAGTTCAGCTACAAAGAATCTATCGTGTAGAGAGTTTAACTACAAACAAATCACCCTGTAGAAAGATCAGCTATAGAAGAAATCACCTTGTAGAGAGTTCAGCTACAAAGAAACCATCATGTAGAGAGTTCAGCTACAAACAAATCGGCCTGTAGAGAGATCAGCTAGAAGAAATTACCTTGTAGAGAGTTCAGCTACAAAGAAACAATCATGTAGAGAGTTCAGCTGCAAACAAATCACCTGTAGAGAGTTCAGCTAGAAACAAGTCACCCTGTAGAGAGATCAGCTAGAAACAAGTCACCTTGTAGAGAGTTCAGCTAGAAGAAGTAACATTGTAGAGCTACAAAGAAGCTACCATGTAGAGTTCAGCTGCAAACAAATCACCCTGTAGAGAACTCAGCTACAAACAAATCGCCCTGTAGAAAGATTAGCTAGAAGAAGTTACTTTATAGGGAGTTCAGCTATGAACAGATCACCCTGTAGAAAGTTCAGCTACAAACAAATCACCCTGTAGAGAGTTAAGTTACAAAGAAACCACCATGTAGAGAGTTCAGCTGCAAAAAAAATCAATCACTCTGTAGAGAGTTCAGCTAGAAGAAGTCACCTTGTAGAGAGTTAAGCTGCAAATAAATCACCCTGTAGAGAATTCAGCTACAAACAAATCACCCTGTAGAAAGATCAGCTAGAAGAAGTTACCTTGTAGAGAGTTCAGCTACAAAGAAACCACCATGTAGAGAGTTCAGCTGCAAACAAATCACCTGTAGAGAATTCAGCTAGAAACAAGTCACCCTGTAGAGAGATCAGCTAGAAACAAGTCACCCTGTAGAGAGTTCAGCTAGAAGAAGTCACATTGTAGAGAGTTCAGCTACAAATAAACTACCACGTAGAGAATCCAGCTGCAAACAAATCATCCTGTAGAGAGTTCAGCTAGAAGAAGTCACCTTTTAGAGAGTTCAGCTACAAAGCAACCACCATGTAAAGAGTTCAGCTGCAAAAAACTCAATCACCTTGTACAAAGATCGGCTAGAAGAAGTTACCTTGTAGAGAGTTCAGCTACAAAGAAACCACCATGTAGAGAGTTCAGCTGCAAACAAATCACCTGTAGAGAGTTCAGCTAGAAACAAGTCACCCTGTAGAGAGTTCAGCTAGAAGAAGTCACATTGTAGAGAGTTCAGCTACAATGAAACTCCCATGTAGAGAGTTCAGCTGCAAACAAATCACCCTGTAGAGAACTCAGCTACAAACAAATATGCAGTGAAAAAGATAAGCTAGAAGAAGTTACCTTGTAGAGAGTTCAGCTACAACGAAACCACCATGTAGAGAGTTCAGCTACAAACAAATCACCTGTAGAGAGTTCAGCTAGAAACAAGTCACCCTGTAGAGAGATCAGCTAGAAACAAGTCACCTTGTAGAGAGTTCAGCTAGAAGAAGTCACATTGTAGAGAGTTCAGCTACAAAGAAACCACCATTTAGAGAGTTCAGCTGCAAACAAATCACCCAGTAGAAAGTTCAGCTATGAACAGATCACCCTGTTGAGAGTTCAGTTAGAAACAAGGAATCCTGTAGAGAAATCACCTAGAAGTATCGCCTTGTAGAGTTCAGCTACAAACAAATCACCTGTAGAGAGTTCAGCTACAAACAAATCACCCTGTAGAGAGATCAGCTAGAAGAAGTTACCTTGTAGGGATTTCAGCTACAAACAAATCACCCTGTAGAGAGTTCAGCTACAAAGAAACTATTCTGTAAAGAGCTCAGCTGCAAACAAATCACTTGTACAGAATTCAGCTACAAACAAATCGCCCTGTAGAGAGATCAGCTAGAAGAAATTACCTTGTAGATAGTTCAGCTACAAACAAATCACCCTGTAGAGAGTTCAGCTACAAAGAAACTATTCTGTAAAGAGCTCAGCTGCAAACAAATCACTTGTACAGAATTCAGCTACAAACAAATCGCCCTGTAGAGAGATCAGCTAGAAGAAATTACCTTGTAGATAGTTCAGCTACAAACAAATCACCCTGTAGAAAGATCAGTTAGAAGAACTTACCTTGGAGAAAGTTCAGCTACAAAGAAACCATTTTGTAAAGAGCTCAGCTGCAAACAAATCACCTGTACAGAATTCAACTACGAACAAATCACCCTGTAGAGATCAGCTATAAGAAGTTACCTTGTAGATAGTTCAGCTACAAACAAATCTCCCTGTAGAGAGATCAGCTAGAAGAAATTACCTTGTAGAGAGTTCAGCTACAAAGAAACCACCATGTAGAGAGTTCAGCTGCAAAGAAATCACCCTGTAGAAAATTCTGCCAGAAACAAATTGCCCTGTAGAAAGATCAGTTAGAAGAAGTTACCTTTTAGAGAGTTCAGCTACAAAGAAACCATTCTGTAAAGAGCTCAGCTGCAAACAAATCACCTATACAAAATTCAGCTACAAACACATCACCTGTAGAGAGATCAGCTAGAAGAAGTTACCTTGTAGATCGTTCAGCTACAAACAATTCACCCTGTAGAGAGAGCAATTAGAAGAAGTCACCTTGTAGAGTGTTCAGTTACAAAGAAACCACCATGGAGATTTCTGTAATCAATATATGTGACCGGATTTGCGAAAAGGGGTCTTCCACACACATCCAATTCCGTAAATGTTGGAGACCATAACTCAGTGTTCAAGTAACATAATTATTAACCTGAACATTTCACCATGTATTCAGCTATAGTGGTGCTCACCACTGCCCAAATATCAAGGCAATAGCTCTTTCCAATCTGAAGTTATCAATTGTCAAAGTTGGCAAATTGGACCCCTTTTCGCAAATCCGGTCACATATGTATTATACAGTATATATAATTTGTACATTTACTGATAAAATATTTAAAGTACATCTACTTCATCTTTTCTTCTTCCTGTAGTAAAGAAAAAAACATAGGTTAAAAAAGTCCCAAAGCTGGCCATAGGCCGGCTTTGGGGTATACAAATACAAAAAGAAATGAAATCTAATCCAAAACAGCCAAGCTGTAAAAAAAGTGTGCGGCCCTCAGAAAGGCTATGGTGAAAAAAGATGTGAAATCCAAGGTGGCGGCCAAGAAATGGCTGTGATGGTAGGTTAGTGGTAAAAATTTTAATAACGACAATTCAGGTGAATTTTTGTGAAGCGGCACAAAAATTCACCTGAATTGTCATTATTAAAATTTTTACCACTAACCTACCATCACAGCCATTTCTTGGCCGCCACCTTGGATTTCACATCTTTTTTCACCATAGCCTTTCTGAGGGCCGCACACTTTTTTTACAGCTTGGCTGTTTTGGATTAGATATATATATATATATGTGACTGGGCCTGCAAAAAGAGGGCATGTGGGCACATGATTTTTGTCTACTTTTTCAAACTTTCATCACTCATAACGTTTTGTACCATTATGCTATTGCAATACAATTTTCAGTGCTTAGTAAGCATTTAGTTGGCTTTATGATGCAAGTTACAGAATGCAAATATTCTGCTCCAGTACTAAGATATGAACTGCAGCATGTCAGGGTGTAGTTTGTGCCCACATGCCCTATTTTGGTAGGCCCGGTCACATATATGCCTTATCAGTCAGTCAGTAAGTCAAGTCACTAGGCCTAAGTCCCTGAAATTAGGTTAGGTAATCCTAAGGCTGCAGCACATGTTGCTGTCAGACCTTCAGTGCTGGTCACTGTAAAGTGCTAATAATAAATACTTTAGGTTTAAGGAAGAACATCCATCCCTCCTGGAGGAAGACTGAGTGAGGCCCCGACTAGACATTGGGTGACCTGCAGTTCGAATCCTGGGGTTGGAGGGATTTTTTCCTTACTTTGGCCCCTTTTCTGTTACGCCTTATCAGTCAGTCAGTAAGTCAAGTCATTAGGTCTAAGTCCCTGAAATTAGGTTAGGTAATCCTAAGGCTGCAGCACATGTTGCTGTCAGACCTTCAGTGCTGGTCATTGTAAAGTGCTAATAATAATAATAATAATAATAATAATATATGTATATTATCCTTTGGGATCAATACATGTAATGTATCAGAATGTACATGTGCATACAAATACTCATGTGCACATACATGCATACGCTGTACAAACACTCAACACACAGCAAAAGCAAAGCCTACGGAGGCCGTGCAAAACACAGCCATTATCGCCGAACAAACCAGCTATGTGATACCTGGAATGCATAGATGAGAAATGGAGGTAGTATATCAAATCCACCATGCAAAAACAGCTTGGCTGCAAAAACAGGATGCATTCATGAAAGTAAAAGTAACTTGTAACCAAAAGAGATGACATCTGCGGTGGCCAACTAGCTATAGTTCCTATGGATACATATACATGAAATTGAAAAGGAGAAAACATCCTGATCACCTGGCAGACTCATGTAAGTGTTCAAGCATTAATCGGATGGCTGCAGGTTCGAAGCTGCCCAGGTCCAATCATGGATTTTTTTCTGCAATGTATTTTAAGTTTTTAACCTCCTCTTTCTACACATGTTACTCTGGCACATTTCACAGTAATGGTGACTGCTATGAAGCTTTAGCAATTACATTTTCAAGGAGTGCTTATTAAGACACGTAACTGTCTATTACCCACACGTGACACCATTATTTTGTGCATGTAATCTATATAGAAAGCAGGGAAAGGCTAGACTAGTTAGGAACAGTAATAGAAACAATAATAGTAGGAAACTTAAAGTATACAATCACTAAACAGTTAGACTTGATGATTGGACTAAGGTAAACACCACTATCAATGCTATCATACATAAAACTAGATTTACTTAGTTGATGAAGCAATACAGCACTTTTTTATTATTACAAGGCCTGAAATCATTTAGCACAAAATGCATACCTCATGATAGGGCTCTCACCTCACTGACAACTAGCTTGTGCAAAAATAATGTCATAATTAACATTCTGCTAATATCAATACAAATTATGTATCCTCATTAGTGGTCCAAGTGCTATCCAACTAGTATAGTGGTTCCAGGACCTTCAGAAAATCTGTATCACTAACGCAGTTAACTTTAAGTACCGCGGCATTTAAGAATCCAAAAAGTTGACTGTGGACTGGACTGTGAAATTAACTACATGGTTACCATTAATTGTACTTAGTTGGAAGTTGCACATATCCCACATCAAATCTCCTCCTACTGGCACAGCTGTCAGACTGTGATGGTAATTTTGTAGTTAATTGATTGAATAGTGTTGTCAACCATCTGTATGTCAAGTTTCAATTATGCTGTTGTCTTATAAAGCATATACGTACCTATAATTTAACTTCTATACTTACACTTCTGAACAGCTTTGATGTTATAAGTTTCATTGTCAATACAACATGCATGTATCAATAACAACATTAATGAATTGCTCTTTCCTGTTATTTCCTTCAAGAAACCTTTGTACCTTTAATTGGATTTACTAACTATGGCTTTGGTTGCAAGCTTTGGTGGTTATAATAGCTGCACTTGTGCGCACAAATCAAGTCAGCAAGCAATACAAGTACTTACCCAGACTGTTCCGTTTAGGATCAAGTTCTTAAGTTAATGAGCTATGTTTTGCATTTTTATGTTTTGCTACATATAGCTATAATTTTGTACTTTTCCAATAGGGCTATTGTGACATAAATTGACGTACATCATTGTGGTAATAAAGCAACTAATGATAGTTACACTGTGTTTTAATGTCCAGTTGACTGTTGATTTGTCACTTAGTTAATTTCAACGTTGGATGTTATGTTATATACTAACACGACTGTTCCTTATATATACCACAAAACTAATGGGATTATGTGCAAGATTCATTCAGATTATTAAAGTATGGGGAGAAACACAAAGGCATGTAACACACATTAGTTCTTCACTTGTTATGGTTAGTTTTTAGTCCAGTTCATGGTCCTGCCCATAGTCCAAAAGTCATTTTTATCCCAAGTACCATGCATGCCACAATTAGTGGGTGCATGTGTACTCAACCAGCGTACACAGGATATGGTCAACCAAGATTAAACCTGTCCAATCAAATTGTAGCCATAACTAATTCAATAATGAGTGTTATCACAAACTCACTTATAGTATAGCAGCAAAGCAGAAAACTTGTGCATACACTTTGTGACAAAAGTATGGAACTTTCACAGTTAGTGCACCTGATGACATGTAATTTGGAGGTGGAGTGTTCACAGATTTGACTTTACAACTCAGTTTATATCCAAAACTAGTTACTATTGTTTACATATCACCCATGCAAAATGGATGTCAAAGTGAAGATAATTATCTTAAGATACTTGCTGGAAATTTATAGCTTATTTTGTTTCAAAGTAATGGCCATTTTAAATTTATATAAATTTGACTACCCATGCAATTAATCAAATCTTATTTATTATCTACCATATTTCCTATTATAAAATCCAAATGTCTTGATTATAAGCCGGGGGGTTTCCAGAACATTTGGAAAATAAATACCTGGTCTCAAATTGAGAATCCTGGCTTCTAATGTTAGTGAATTTTAATGTTTCCCTGCTTCCTCAAACTTTTTAACATGAGTCTTATGAGGGATGAAGGTGCTATGAGTTAATAATCATGTGTGTGAGTCTGCTTGCATCATACAACTACTTTCTAATCATTTTAGGAATTGAGTACACTTGTTTATATAGTCAACACACCGTATCAAGATTTTCTAAACTTATACCATTACATTAATGGCTTTCTATCATAACTTGAATTCCTGGGTATATTTCCTTCCTGGCATGTTTTATCCAGTCTGTAAAATATATAGGCCCTTTATTTTGCGAGACTGGGTACTAATTTAGCAATAACAAAATTGAATGCTTTATATGAGGAAATATGGTGCATACTTTTGCAGTAATATTTTATTAGCTAACCATTTAGGTGTTGCAGGGAACACGAGAGTAGAAAGATATACAGGGGTGCCTGAAGGCCATAACTGTTCTATCATCAATTTGAACTTAAATCTGGGGTTATTTATGGATGTAATTTGCTTGTAGACTAATATTAGAGGTAGCTATAAAGCTCCATAACTTGTGACAGCCACATGCTACTTTCAGTCATGGTTGCTGTAAAACATTTCATAGAACTGATGTACGTAATAACTAACTGGAAAGTATTATGATCCCAAACTCTCCCTACGTCTTGTTCCCCTTCCAGTTACATTTAAGATTTGTTTAAAAGGTATTAAGAGAGACAGATCCAAGGGAGTGCAAGAGGTGTGGTTGCCTGAAGGCATATGTAACTTTATGCTTCACAATTCTGTAGGGTCTATTTATTCCATATATTTTATATAATAATGCATTACAACCTAAACATAACTTTTAATTAAATGTGGAAAAATGCTTTAAAGTAACCTTCAAGTTGGCTGACAGTAGCATGTGGCTGTCACCAGTTACAAAGTTTCATACCTTGAACACTGATTTATAAGCCAATTCTGGACATAAATAACCCCAGATTTTGGGTTTAAACTGACAATAGAATAATTATGACATTTATTGAACTACCTCAAGACAAGAGGGTACATACCCCTATGTCCCACTCCTGGATTTCTTTCTACTCTCTGATAGTATATGTTCAATGTGATGTCTGAATGGTGAGATTAATTCAAAAAAATGTAAGTAATGAATGTAATCTAATTGATTGCAGAGCGATCAATGTGTATAATGTATATGTATTTGTAGCTCATATAAATGACCATAACTTTGGAATGGAATAAGCTATGAACTAGCAACCTTATTTCTTGGATGCTTGACATTTTGAGTAAATTACAATAGAGCGCTGTATGGGTGGTATCTGCCATATAGACAAAGGTCACTATTTACAAGTTCAGTCAAGCTGTAAAAGACACCAAAGGTCAAATCTGTAATGGCTCCACCTCTAAAATTTCAGGTAACAAGGTGTACTAAAATTTTCATGCATTTATCAAGAAGTTCCCTATTCACCACATTTCTGTGAGTACTGTATAATATATGCTACTCTACTATTATACAGAGAGACAGATGCATGTGCATGTAAACACATACATAACTGCTTATGCCCATGATACTATAACCGAAGTAAAATTTGTGCATATTTAACCAACTAGGCACATAATGATAGTGATACACGCTACCTTCTTATCATACAGTACAATAGTACTCTATAGTAGGGACCACAAAGGAGTAGGCATGGCCCATGAAAAACCATCACCTAAAACCAGCCTTACTTTTCCCAGATGACGATGAGACAGTATTGTATTAATTAGGCAAAACTAAGCCGAAACAATCCTTTAATTAGATTGACTCGAAATGCTTTCAACAAGTTACTACGGAATTTAAAAAATATATTTAACAAAATTTCTACTGAATGATCATGAGTAACTGACTGACTGATGCCTTTCAGACAAGCATAACTCGACAATGGCTAAAGCTACAGGCTTGATTTTTTCACTGTTTGACATTGCTTCAGCCAGACACGTGCCTTTTGGCATACCGCAGTATGTAAAATGCAATTCTTCATGGACTTACCTGTGCCCTCCTTTGTGTCCCATTCATCTTTGCTGACAGTGAAGTGTCGATTTGGTGGTAGCACATGATGGCTTCCTTTCGCAACAAAAATCATCCATATTTTTCATAGTGGCTACTTTGATTGCAGAGGTGCTTTTCGAACAGCTCTTAATTCGTACTGCTGTGTAACAGGTTGAACATAGCTGACAATGAAGCGTAATGATGGGATACTTCACTTTTCAGATGATAATCGATATAACTAGGGCACATGATGCATTTCTTTCTTTTAATGCAGCATGCATGGGTTCATCAGTCTACAAAAAAAGTTAACGAACAAGTACACAATTTTTTTTGGAATTTTCAACTAGAGTAGGGACCATAGCACATCGATAAAAGGTACTGAAACAAGCTGCTGTAGTGCATGATATTAAGTCACAGTAAAACAATAAGAAGTCTCATATCCCTACTGTGCATATTGTCATGAGCACAGTAGGGATATAACACTTCTTACTGTTTTACTGCGATTTAATATCGTGCACTACTCCAGCTTGTTTCAGTACTTTTTATCAATGTGCTATGGTCCCTACTCTAGATGAAAATTCCAATTTTGTGTTTACTTGTACAGCATAGCAACTGTACTAACTCACTGGTAGCATTTTGTTTGATAAACCTGCATGTGTTGGAGCATAATGGTATGTAACAAAATAATTAGCTAGTAGAGAGGGTCTCGATCAGTCATCATCAAATACTGTAGAGCATGGAAGGGAATAATTGGCTATTGAAAGGGGTAGGGGTCTTGATCAGTGATGTCTTCATCAATAATTGTGACCGGGCCTGCAAAAATAGGGCATGTGGGCACATAAAAATTGCCTGCTTTTTCATAACTTTGTACTCCATGTCTGTAACCATGAAAATTCAAGCACTTATCACATTTAGTTGGCTTTACAATACAAGTTACAAAATGAAAATATTCTATCCCAATTCTGAGATATGACATGTTATGTGACAGGGTGTAGTTTGTGCCCACATGCCCTATTTTCGCAGGCCCGGTCACAATTATTGCAAAATCATCAGTAAGGGAAAGATTCCTATATTGATATACCATAGATTCCAGTTATTTTGCTCATGCGTACACAATTTTCAGAGGAATTAACTGTGAAATTTGCTATGTTTTTAAGCACATGTATATAATAAGTGACTGTAATGGGTTTCTACCAGTACAGATTTTCCTAGCAATTTAGATATCAGTGTTCCATCAAACATCTAGGTTGGTTCATTTGAGGAAACAGCAGTACTGAAAAGTCAAATGAGCACAGCTATCATTAGTACAGGGTAGACACATCCCTCGAGTGTACATGTACTATGACAATGGTCTTTTGCAATCATTCTTGTAGCACGAGCAATTTCAACTATAATGCGTATAACAGACAGGTATCTAGCACAAGTATGACATGTGTGCTAACAAGCAATATGCACTTAACAACCATGTGTGCCTACTAACTGGAGTTTATAGTATAGCCTCTAGTTCTCACTACATACATTGCGGACAGTCAAAAAACTGTGAAATCTGCTATATTATGGTATAACTAAGCAGTATTAACCATAATGAAAGTTTCCTCTGCTGCCTATTCTTTAAGGTTTAAAATGAAGCAGCATCTAAATAAGAGGTTAAGATTGTACATGCATGTACAGCTTTATAGCAGAGCTCACATTTAGATACTGTACCTTGCATCAGAGCATTTGTTGGTAGACGAATGTGCTACATGCCACAAATTACATACAGATTGTGTGGGCACAATCATGCCCTATTTGTTTGCTACACTTAGCTACTTTATGTATTCTAAGAATAAGGGTACACTGTACATACCTGCAGATGAGTAACAACACTATTGTGATAATATTATTAACATTGATATTATAGTCTTAAGAGTTAACAAGAAGAACCTCTGAATTCTATAAACCTCTTGAATGCACTCTATACACATGCATGCAGATTTTATTTCTCATACACTGACTATTAAGTTTCAACAGACAACTCGTATATGTATATTCATGAAAGTGGATATAAGTAGACAAAAGATGTGCATTATATTGTGATAATAATACTTAAACATCAATAATCTGAAACAATTAATGCATAGAGCCAAGACATGAACACTTGACCCAACCAATAGTGTCAACAAGTTGTGAATGCATCTTATCAAAAGTCCCACTCTTCTTATAAATAGGGCTGTTATATATTTGTAAATTACCAGTTGGTTGAGAAAGTGTATAACATAGTATATAACTAATATAGCAAAAATGAACTGCATAAGTCACAGAGCTTGTAAAGCGAATTATAACTTGGTTCAAAGGGCTACTGCTATAGTATTATTTCCGTGTGTGAAGTAAACTTAATTAAGATGTAAGTCATTACATAATGAATTTAATTACTAAAGAAAATGGAAGAACCCATTTGACTGCATACAATTACTTTAAGTTATATCCCTATAGTGTACAAGCAACAAATTTTTATGAAATCGTTCACTTTGTGATAAAACCACCAAATTTTCTGTGGAAGTTGAGTAAGGTATACTAAATCATTTGAGATTTGGTGCCACATCAAACTCATTGCCTTAGGGCATGTTTTGAAACTTTAAAACTGGGTAATATGCCTATTTCTAATTGTCGAGGAAACCATACAAGTGCATTCAGAATCTTGATTTTGCTTAAATCGCATGGAAGTATTTCAAATTATACAGATGCAATCAAAATGTGGTAAAATAAACTGTTTTTAAACCCTTCTAATGGGGCAATAATAGTGTTAAAAGTACAATAGAAATAATACGTTGCACATCTAATGCTTCACATACCATGACCCTCTGTGCTTCTTAACATGGCAAGCTAATTGACCTGGATGGACACTTTGGATTAGGCCATCCTTTGCTTGTCTATGCAGATGCAAAGTTTCAATGTATTACCTATGGAGCACTTGTATGGCTTCCACAACATATTTTCTTTGGGTTTACTTGTCAGGTTCTTTGAGCACGATATTATTAGTAATTTTAATGGCACCGTATCTAATATGAAATAGTGTGAATTAAGCAATAGCTGTACCAAGTTTAATGCTTTTATCAAAATGTACACATAGCCGCTCTACTGGTATATGCACAATAGTGCCATTCCATTATATTAGTCCTATAATAGTCACATATCTCAACTGAGGGGTCCGCAACTCCCTTGAAATCTTGTACAGCCCTCTTTGAAATCTTTTTGAAATCTTGTTGAAATCTCTGATTTTGAAATCTGAAAATTGCTGTAAAGCTCCGTATATTTCCTGTATACTTCCGTTTTTGCAGCATCACGTATGCTACAAGCAGCAACCCCACCAGTTTGTAGAGAACTTAAGAATGGATTCCGCGTATTTCCGTATACTATGTATCACGTGATGCTACTATTCTGGATATAGAAGATTTTAAATGCTCTGAAATCTTACTATAAATTGCTTGAAATCTTGCCAAATCACAAAGATTTGAAATATTGTGCAGAATTTTTCCGAGTTGAGGATCCTCGGATCTCAGCAGTTGAGAGTAGCTATATACATACAGATGTGGCTATGTTAATCACATACCTACTTCTTAATTTAGGTATACTTGCTATTGTAACTAATTGAATATATGATCTCAGAACTTGTATAAACAGTAATCAGACCAATCATTCATTTACATGATGCAGCCCCCTGGCTAAGCACATGGTGCATAATTTGCCCCAGGCTGTGCAAAACTACTGTAAACTCAGAGAGCAACTTTTACTTCATAGTGGATAACCTAACATGAAGTTACAAATATCTGAGTATCAGCATTACCGTGTGCATATGATAAACAGTAAGAACTACCTAGAATACTTTAAGGGATATTGTCAGCACAAAGGAAAGCCACTGATTATTATGTACGTAGCTACTTCAGTGTTGACTAGTTGACTTGCTTATGAGTCATGCACTTATCCTCCACCCTGGGTCCCCATGTACCTATTAGGGATCTGACATCTACATCTTGCCCCACCCCTGGGGCTTTTGATGGTGGCAGTTTGCTGTGACCAAAAATTATTTTAACAGGTAAATCAAATCCCCTGTAGAAACCTTTCTATCAAGGTGGGGACATAGTGGGGTTTTGACAAGCTCCTTAGCCTCAGTACTGGGGATATTTAGAAATCCCCTATATCCCCCCACCTTCCCGGGGGGATTGATAGGTGCATTAACTGTACATCTCTGTCATTTATCATGACGTGAAGCTAATTTCTAGTTGACAACCCCTGGGTCACCCTTGTACAGTGGAAGTATCCTATCCGCAGTATGTTTCAGCTTGGTTAATTAGCTGGTCAATGAGCTGGATTTTCGGCAGAAGAAGAATATTAAGTAAGCAGGTAGCTAGCTAGCAAGCTACGCGTCTTTTAATTTCCCTGCTGGAAATCTTTGTTATGTACACGTACGTAGCTATATAGACCTATAGTTAATTATACAACAAGCACATCAACATTAGTGATCCAGGCAACTTACTAAATCCAAGATCTCCACAGCCAACTGGGAAACTTTTTGAAACTGAACTAGACGACTGGCAATGCACGTGGATCGTCTCGCCCGGATCCGCGTCTGCTGAATTATTCACAAAAAGGCCCACTAGTACGGCAGTGCAACCCCTGGTGCAAACAGGGTACACAGATACTGAAATACAGCGGTTTATCCTTAAATCAACCAGAGTGACAAAGTACAGATTAGGTAATGATGGGGAAATATTTCACGTGAGACTGGCCAGCAACTCAGTAGTACTGAAGAATACTATTCGTTGTATTCTTCAGCAAGCAGCTCGTGTTGCAATCTCCTGTTCATATAGGATCTTTAATTCCCGTGCTTCCACTACTTGGGATGTAGTTGATCTGTTTACCTGTTGAGAAGCCATGTATAATTGTTTAGTTTTGTATGTAGTTTTTTTTTTTTTTTTGGTCTTGCCAGGGCTCCATACTTTTTAGTAATAACTTGGTAACCCTGAGACTGGACTCCTGACCCCTTGTAATTATTTGTTCATGTAATTGTCAATTATTATGACGTTTAAAAAAACAAAAAAACTTATGCACCTAATCCACCTATCAATGTATTGCCCCACTCCCCCCCCCCCCCTAGGCATATATGGGGATATAGTGGGGATTTGACACAGCCGAATGTCAAATGTCCCATAGTAGGGCAAACCTATCGTGTCAAATCCCCACCGTTGGCCCCAGTTGCAACGCGGGATTTACTCGGGATTTAACATAGCTAAGGAAGTTACAACAAACAATATTTGGGTGCTTACTGAACGATCGTCAAATGCCCCATAGTGGGGCAGCAGTGTCGTGTCAATTCCCCCTGTAAAGCCCCACTTACGCCCGAGGGGGGGGGGGGGGGGGGGGGGGTGGTGGTGGTGGGGCAATACATTGATAGGTGCATTACCGAAGAGTCTGATGAGTCAACCCGGTTGATATTCATCGGTTAAATAAATCTTGTGCACAGTTGATGCACAGCCTATCGTCTGGCCTCGTGAGATGCCCAATACTGAATTATCATGTAGGGTATACAAAATTCAATCTGTAAAATTAATTGCATCAGATAACTATTAGTCTGGTGGCGCTCGCCCCTTCGCATGGAGTTTGCTCTATGCTAAGTGGCGGGCGCCGCCAGCCTAGATATCTATGTGAAACGATCCAAATCGCGCATTAGAGGTTTTGAGTTAAACGGTTTTAAGGAATTCAAGCCAGCATAACTCGCCAAGGATAGCAAGCACGCGTATATTTACACAAAAGAAGCACCAATCAAGCTATTAGCAGTGTTGGGCAAGTTACTTTGTAAAAGTAACTAGTTACATATTACATAATTATTACTTGCAACAGAACTATTTAGTTACAGTTACATATTACCCATAAAATAAAGTAACTGTAATAATATTACATATTATATTACTTTGTGTCCACAGCCGTAAGCTGTCACGTGTGAAACTACCACCTTATCACGTGACATGATTGCGTTGTTGGACAATGTGCAAATCTTGGTTATAAGTAAGAAGCTAGTGAATAAGCTTCATTCAGTAGGCCTCGTTACTTCGTTGTGGTTAGGCGTTACTCAGATGATTACTAACGAGATCAGTAACTTCGTTACTTTTAGTAATAATATTACATCATATTAGACTCGTTACAGTAATTATATTACTTAGGTAACGCGTTACGTTTGTAAGTAAAGTATCTTGCGTTATATTACCTGTTTTCATAGCGTATTTCGTTATATTACTTTGTTACCAAATATTACGTAACGCGTTACATAAGTAATGCGTTACTCCCAACACTGGCTATTAGCTACTCAGTTACAGACAACTTCCAGTATAGTTAGCTGCTTGTAGTAGCGATTTCCAACCTACCAATTTTTCACACATATTTTTGCTACTTAAATTATACACCTTCAATAAACGTTTCACAAGCTGCCGTTCCAGTAAATGGTAGCCAATGCTTCGTACTTCGTAATGCACTTTACTGGATTAAAATCCATACGGTATTTATTGAAATACAGCAAATCAAAGTTTGAGAAATAAAAATCCCCATAAGAAGCCTATACAAATGATTGCGTACGTAATTCTAATTGGCACCTGTGATAGCGAAGTTTCCGAGTGTTTCCGCGTGAATCTGCTGCTGATGAGGACAAAGAAAGTGGTTCTGGGCAAACCGTATATGCTGATTTCGATTTTACCATGTGTTTTTTGATTGGAGGACGATTGATGTTGGATTACGATGGAAATATGACCCTTTTAAAGGTAAATCGCCATCTAACACTGCTCAGAATTCAGCATTACAATCACCCTGGACTTCAAGGCATCCCCCTGCATCGATGCAAGTATAGTTTGAAGGTGAGCAGTTTGTTGTCTTGCGCGGAATTGCAAAATAAGGTTCAAGGTTGAGCATAATCTTTTCAAAAGTGGAGACTGGCATGTGATACCAACCTTACATGGCTTCACACGTACCTGTTGTTATATTCTGGTGTATTTACTGCTGTTTTGATCCATTTTATAGCAGCTTTAGTGGTTGTACTTTTGATCAGAAACTATTTATAATTTCTCTTTGTAGTATATTGATGTCATTGTGTTATATAATAATTATCATCCTTAGTGCTTACAATGTGAAAAATAAAGCTGAGCGGTGTCCAAACAAATCTATTTTAAAAATAATGTTGCTCTTACATTGTGTTATCTGATTGTCATGCATGTTTCCGAAGTACGTGTTAATTGTGACTTGTGATGCCAGTACTTGCCATTTATAAAATATTACTGATTTTTCTAGTTAGCTGTTCCATAAAATGCATTGGGTACCTGTGTATACTTAGAATTACACAATACACACAGTTTTATTTGTGTATCACTTGCTTTATTCATGTCATATTCTGAGTGGTCAATCTACAAAGAAGTGGTCACTTTTGAGAGGTTTTACTTAGTTCATATGCTGTTCTTCATAAAATAGATATGTGGTGAAAATTTCATGTCGTTATTAGTTTCCTATCTAGATTTATGACACTTTGAATGTTGTGTTTGGTGCCATGCAATATGACATAAAAAGCATTGAAATGCTGTACACAAAAATCATCACACTGTCAACTTCTTTTACTTATATCTTTTGATAGGAACCACTGATTGGGGTGGGGTTTGCACTAAAATGACCCTGAAAAAATGCACAATATTTATCATACCAATGAATGTATGGAATGTTAATTATTTAATTTAGTTGGAAATCTCTACTTGTAGAGTTTCCCGCCAAATAAGAAAATCTGAGCAAATGGACGAGTGAGTGCTCACAAAGGGGTGGTGGGGGTGGGCAAGGGATAGACCTCAAAATGGAGGCAGACCATCAGTAGAGGTAGTTTGAGTAGTAGTAGCTACTGAGGGTCAAAACTAGTAGCTAGTACGATAGTGTAGCTATCCACTGGAGGTGTTGGTTTGATTTTGCCTAATGTGCGATTTGGATCGGTTTTGTAAAATCTGCATGGTCACATGGTTACACTGAATTAGCAATTCATAAAAATATATAGCTCAGTATAGAAATCCCAAACAAGAGTAAACACACATAGCTAGATCTCTATTCCGCGAACTCAATGGATCATGGTAGAGACTAAGGAACAACAATAGATCTCTTTGGGTTCAAATAAATATTTAGCTATAGCTAGCTAGCTGGCTAGCATTCTCAGTAATTATTTAGCTACAGGTGTAACTACTTCAGTCTGATTCAATCTGTGTGCATAACATGCTGGCGAGTTGTTTCTATTTCAGCAATCTCTTTGAATTATAGCTATTTTACACTAGTTTGTTTACTTTTCATAAATCCGTTTTTTGGATAGCAAACATTTCTCCTTTCTCCACCTTTTTAAACACACATTCTGTAACAACTTTAAACAGGTTGTGAACCAGGAGTCCTATACAGACGTTCAGCACCTGTGCTGTAAAGTTCCTTAATTGTAAGAATTAGTAATAAGAAATTCTGGTGTTGCTTGATATTACACAGTACTAAACATGTATACCAAGTCAATCTGTAATATTACAATACCACTACAGTTAATTGGCTACTAAAGTTAGTGGGAATTGCTCTGCAATGACATAAGCACTGATAGAACAGTTAATGATTTGTACAGGCTCTCTCACTCTCAGAATTGAAGTTGTTAGCAAAATGAGTACAGAAGTATTTAGTGAACAGTATTAGAAGTTTAGAACTTAAGGATTCGGCGGCATCGACTCTACCTGAGTTTGGTGTTACAATGGCAGGGCGTTCAACTCCTTGGCGAATGACCTTGGGGATGTAGGCTTCTTTTTTGGGGTCTCACCGATGATATCTGCAGAAACATCCAAGAGACTACTATCCATATCTTCATTAATGCTACTTGTGTGGTGGAGAAAAAATGTAAATCTAGTATTAAGTTCTTAGTTACCTGACTATTGACAATACTACTGTCAGAGTCTCCTGGAATTCTGAACAATGTCACAGAGTTTCGTCTGCCATCTTTTCTCTCACCATTCACCTCTAAGCACACATCATAATAGTTACCACTAGTTACTACAGTATTTAAATTAAACATTTTATTATTTACATTTTGTTCTCGACCACACAAGTAGCATTAATGAAGATATGGATAGTATTCTGCGGATATCATTGGTGAGACCCCCAAATGAAGCCTACACCCCCAAGGTCATTCGCCAAGGACGTTATTGAACGTCTTGCCATTGTAACACCAAACTCAGGTAGAGTCGATGCCACCAAATCCTTAAGTTCTAATACTAATGACCAGTAAGTAATTGAAGGATAAATGATGTTGAGCTGCCACTGATATCCTTGAATGAGTTAACTTTCAATGTGTTCTGAAACTTGTGGTGCCACCAGCAAAAGTGATGTGATCATTGACATTGAAGTTAACATTATATGTTTAGATTTTATGAAAATGAGTGGCATGCAGTAAAGATTTAGTTTTCCAGTGTACATTTAGCTCTATATAATATTATATGATGCATTATTGTCAACATATTAAGTGGCTCTACTTGATATGCATTCTAACATAATAGTGATGGCATTAATTATTAATTTTGTGACCGGATCTGCAAAAAAGGGGTCTTATAGCCTTTCCATATTTTTATATACATTTGATGAGTCATAACTTATCATGTGTTAAATCTATTGTCTTGCAATTACATCCACAAATAGTGCTATGTTAGGAGTGTAATGTGACCAAATTTCATGTTGGTACATGTACCATACTCACAAATCACGTTATGGACATGCAATTGGAAAGGCTATAAGACCCCTTGTCGCATATCCAGTCACATTTTGGTTTTAGTCTCCATATTCATGAACATTAAAATAATTGAGATCTGACTAATGTAATAATAGTTGTAGTCTAAAGGTTCATCTACGTATATATCAGTCCTAAGCTTAAGGTTGATAAGATATTGCAGAGATGGTGTTGTAATGTTGTCTAATTGAAGTCAGATGAAAGCATCGCTTTATGCTGTACATAGTAGACTTTTGATAGGATTTCTGTAAACGGTTTATGTTGAATGGTCTATTGTGCATGGCTGTGTTGGCAGAAATAAGATTACTTTTGATTCATTGAAGAGAGTCTGATGAGGTGGTCCAATTACAAGCATTATCTCAATTTGCAGTTTCCCTGTATCTTCAGTAGATCTTATCACTTGGTGTCATCAACAAACTATGAATGGGATTGTACTGAACTAGATCAGGTACTGATCCAATAATAAACCAAGGGACTTTGTAAATGCATTCAGTGGAAGGTAGAGTTCCTAGGACACTTCATTGAGGCAACCGCCACTGACTATTCCATACATACATAGCTCAAAAATTACTCCCCCAATGATAACGATGCTTATTTCATCAGGAAGATGATTACAGAATAAAAGGCTTTTCATACAAGGTCAACTTAACAATTGGGCTCAAGAACCTTTTCTATCTGTTGTAGTGTTGTGACCTTTTAGGTAAAAATCTGAATTGATCCTTGGAGCACTTTATAATCATAAAAGTTTGTCCACTCCTTGTGATCCAGCAACAGTTATAAAAACCCTATCTAAAATGACAGGAAAATGTAGAGGCCTTTTCTTGTATATACTGTGGATGTTCCAAAAGGTCACAAATGTCTCCAAAGAATTTCACCTGCATAATTTCCAAGGTTTCTGAGTGACCTGTATCAACATTTAAAATATAAAATACCGTTATTGCACATTGTGCCCTAAATGGATAGATTTAGGTCACATTTATAGCCACCGCTATGCGCTAGAATGGTCATTGTTGTGCACCTACAGTACCTCATAAAATAGGATATTCACATTTTTTTTATTAATGAAATAATTGATAGGATCCTGTTTTATATATAGAAAATGCAGAACATTAACTTACAGTATATTTGGCTATAAAAATCCTTTATTTATGCTGTTCCATGCATTGTATACAGACTTAATATTATTATGATTGGTTTGTAGTAGGGCAGCCAAAGCTTCCAGTCCTTGCAATCCACTGCTGAAGGATTTCACCCATGCAGGGGCGGAGGAAGTAGTTGATATGAGGGGGGGCTGGGCTGACCCAGACTTATGGAAATGAGGTACTACATGGTCTCTGGTTTGGTAAGGTGAGACCAAAAAAAAAAAAGGTCACAGCCAGCTGACAATAGCTGCCCACCTCACCAGCTACGCATTTATAGCTGATAAACTACATAAAAAATCCTTACATAGGGTGACATAGCTCGCTACGCACTGCTCTAATACTGTGACTACTTTATTAGAGTGACTGCTCTACTATATATCGGAACTAGATCGGCTAGATATTACCAACTATTACAAGACCCTTGAGATCAGTGTGCTAGGGCATTACCATCAATATTCTGTTACAAACACTTACAATGCACTCCATTTTGTTGACCAAGATTTGTCTATTACCAAATCCTCAGTGAGACAACTACTAGATGATGCCTCAAAGGTGTGTGTTGCAGCATCCCAGAGAATTTTTATGGCAAGAGATTGCAGGGAGTGGCTGTGTCCAACCTAGTACTTGCATAATTATTGTAGTCCTGATTTTTACTTGTATGTTATACATGTAGTTACTGTATAGCCTTATATATCTGTAGGTCATTTTTTTTTTTTCCACCCACACTGGGTTTATTTGCAAATCAGTATTTTGTGGTCGCATGAGACCGAGGTTTTTTTGTGGATTTGTATGTCTTCTCATTATTTATTAATAATGGTCTCAATCAATCTCAATCTTTATCGCAGTTTTCAGCCCCACTCCAAGAAGGATAATTTCGGCATGGTATCATTCTGAGGGGGGGATAAGCCCCCTCAGAATGATACCATGCGCCGCCTACGATTTCACCCTATGATTTCACCCTTATGATACTTTCCGCCGCCTATGATTTCACCCTTAGCCCAGCATAATTATTAGTATTGGTGACTGCTATGAAGCTTTATCAACTGCAAGGAATGCATATCAAGACAGTTTAAGCATAACTTTAATATGCAGCAGTACTAATGACTTACGTATGACATCATTTGTGCATCAGTGATATCTAGAAAGCAGGGAAGAAAATAATGGTGTAAAAAACACCAAGCACCATCGCTAAACCATAAGACTTGATATACTTAGTTGGATTAAGAGAAATACCACACTGTCACATGTGAAAACTAGATTTAATTAATAGTTGACAATGCAATACAGTGCTTGTCAAAAACTCGGTTAAAAGCTACAAGGCCATACAAGAAGCCATAAAGGGTTTGCATATGCATGCCACAATTAGTGGGTGCATGTGTACTCTACCTGTGTACACAGGATATGGTCAACCAAGGTAAAACCTGTCCAATCAATTGTATCCATTATACTACTGCAGCAAAGCAGAAACATTGTGCACTTTGTGGGTATGAAACTCGTATTTCAAGTTTACATAGTTTATTTCAATGACCAGGTTTTACAGCGAAATAGAATTTTGTGAAAACTGCCAGTTTTCACTCAGCGGGTCACATACAACTAAAAGAACAGTCCACATATGTGACTTAGTCTGGGAAAACCGATCTTATTGCCTATATAAAAGCATCAAGAAATGCCAGTTTTTTAAGTATTCAGTGTGTTACATGTAGCTTGCCAATGGCAGAAGGTACATGTACCAAATTTTTACAAATTCAAGTTACACCAATTTCATACCTTCAAAAGCATCCACAGTAGAACAAGTTTCCCAAAATTTTAGATAGTTGTTAAACTCAATGTTGACTCTACCAGCTACAGTCGATCTCCAAAAAGGTGCGAGTGGGGGCCAGAGATGGGCAAGGGACATTACAAAAAAATGAAAGGGGAACGTGATGAAAGTTATGAGCCATTCATGTCTCAAAACTGGTCAGCAGTGAGCAACAACATACGTAGTATAGTGGATGGAGAAAATTTCACATTAACATATTTCTTTGTCACTAAATTATGGTCTTCCAAGTCCATAGAATTGGATGTGTGTGCCGTAAGGCCTAAACTCAGAATAGTGTTTGTTCAAAACTAATTGAGAATTGTACTTCAGGAGGGCCAAACAGAATTAAACTATCTAGAGTGAAAGACTTTTGGAGATTGTGAGGTGAACTTATCCTTAGTGGCACTCTATTACAGTACAATTATCCCAGCAAGTAAGAGACAAGCAACTCTAGAAAACTCTAGACTTGTTTGAGCTCTAGACTTGTTTGTACTCTAGACTTGTTTGTACTCTAGACTTGTTTGAGCATAAGAATTCTACTTATTTATTGACAGTTGATTGTTACTCCAGATTTGTGGAAGTACAAAAGCTGAATTCACCAACATTATCCAGTGTCATCACACATTTAAAATCAATAGTGTTTGCAAGGTTTGGCATTCCACCTGAGATGGTATTGGATAATGGGCCACAGTTCAACTCGCAGGAAATGAAGAAATTCTCAGAGACTTATGGATTTAGACACATCACAACAAGTCCACTTTACCCCCCAAGCAAATGGACTAGCAGAGAGAATAATAAAATATATTTTGAAATTGTTTGAGACTCTCCTGGTCCTTACAAGGCTCTCCTCAGCTATAGAACAGCATATCTATGCCCTAGTGTGCCCTCAGCCCTGCAGAACTGTTAATGGGGAGAAGCTAGAATATGGACTGATATCCCACAGGTGAAAGATAAGGCCAAATGGCCCCACATAGCAAACTTCAGTAGTCTAGATGAGAAGTAAAAAAGGTCACAAAAACAATATTATGACAAGCACCACAGACTAAGAACACTACTATCACTGCCTGCATGAAGACTAGGTAGAGACCAGAGGACTTCAAACTCCAGGGTGAGTTTCAAATGCAGCTGATGCACCAAAGTCATAATTATGTTGCTGAAATAGCCTCAGGCCATTTAAAAAGGAACCATGCCCATTTAAGAATTTGCTCTGAAGCTGAAGAAGCATGGAGCCAACAATTCAAACCCTAGGACTGTATTTGTAAGTGATTTTTTAATGTTACGCTCATAGCCAGTAATGTTGTATTCATTACTACCTACATAACATTAATATACATAAAAATCCCTACAAGTAGTACTTATACATGCATAATTTGCACACTGACAGTCCAATCTTGTGGTGTTTCTAATGGAACAACATGAGGTTATCACTTATCTTATAAATAAGGTTTGTCTAAAACTTTGTCAACTTACAGCTATTTCGTAGTACAAGAATATGGCAAAGTTTCTCATAGATCCATAAAAAGCACCAGAAGATATGTGTTATAAAACTGTCCTATCTAGAAATGCTATGTATCAGAGTTTACAGACTACATTAAGAGGATTTTTATAATGTCAAATTTCACTTTGCCCTAGCCTGAGCCAAATGTGCTCAAAATTTTGCTTAAGATGTTTTACGGAATTTCCCAAATTTTTCAACTACAGTAAAAACAGCCTATGTAGGTATGAAAAAGAGTGTTGCCTACAAAAGAAGGACGAAAAGGTAAAGGTGGTGGTCAAGAAATGGCTGCAATGATGCTAATGTCAATCATATTTTAATGACGAGTCACCCTGAAGACTACACCCTTTTACATAACTATAGAAAATACAAGTACATTCATATCCACGTATTATTTATTATTAATGTTGTTCACTTATTAACACTCACCTTTGTTCCTTCCTTTTATCTTGGTGCTTCACCTGCTAAGTGTTGCAAGCTACCCACTATCAACTGATGGTGGGGTGGTTTGGTAAGTGCCTGAGGTCTCGGCTGCCTTGGGTGCAACTTAAAAATACACTGCTAGTTTGTTCCTAATATTTTAAGCAGGCCAAATTTATAAAGTGTGGAATGATATTTGAATGACAGATACTTGGGTAAGCAGGGAAGAATTTGGATTAAGAATACCTTCCCAGTCTTCCAAATTCTTCCAACACCGGCCACTCCTAGTGCCTACTAGGCAACATCCTAGTGAAACCTCAGGCGGTCCGCTCCTTCTGTAAGGATTGGACGTGCTGCAACTGCAGCCTTGTGTAGAGGGTGCAACAAGCACCTTACACACACACACATATGACGTGTGTATAACGTTGGCTGACACAGCCCTGGCACACCTACGGTGCAGAGAACACAACAGCTGACCTAGCTGTAGCACACCTATGGTGCAGGGGACAAAATGGCTGGCATAGCCCTGGCACACCTGTGGTGCAGAGAACACAACAGCAGTAACATACAATGTACAAGTATGGGTGAATTCTACATTTAACAGCTATGCATGCATACAAATGAACACTATCTGGCTGGCATAGCCCTGGCACACCTGTGGTGCAGAGAACACAACAGCAGTAACATACAATGTACAAGTACAAGTGAATTCTACATTTAACAGCTATGTATGCATACAAATGAACACTATCTACTCACCAGGTGCTGGTAAGCATTATCAATGGTTGCTGAACCAGTGGTGACACAGGTATTGCCTACAAGGAGGTAGTGGTGTACCCCCCTTTGACTTACCAGTGTAGTGCATTCAAATGATCTGTGGGCATTACAAGAAATACAAGACTGTCCTGCCAGAGATATTTAAAAGCAAAAAAAAATGTCTTCAGCAGGAAACCTTACACTTGTAATTGCCTAACAGGTGTCAGCTAGCAGCTCAAACTAGCTAGTGAAAGCCAAATAAGTGCCATATATATATATATATATATATATATATACACACAAAAGAGGACTGGTAGATATCGTGAGTAGGTTGTAGCCACTGATTGCACGAATATGTTGAATTTCTTGGGGTAAGACACAAAGAGGAATGTGGGGTGGGTGGGTATTAATTTCCTTCTGGTGGAGCTCTTGTCAGGTGTCACGACACATAGGCTGAGCACGTGCTACTGCACATGCGTTAAGCATTCTTAATGGAGCCCAACTACTCCAATTAATACTTGTGTGATGGGTATACTGTCTCTGATTCCTGACACCCCTATATCAGTAAGTGTTTTTTTAAATATTTATTTTGCACGCTATTTGTCGTTCCAACATTAACCTTCTTTAACTTCTTTAAAGGTCATTATAAACAAAGACTTTCAGAGTTGGTGATTAGGGTGACATTCAGGCCTTCACTAAGAAAACGGAGTTTATTTACAGGTTTTTGTAATAGAACACCCATTGGTACTATACAATTTATTATGTTGGGATTTTGCAGATGCAATCACAGCTTTATACAGGTCCCCATATATGTACTTTAAGAACTCTGATGATCTCATTATAATAGTGTGGCAACTAGCTAAACATGATTGTTACACACTGATGATTTTTGTCTGATTTCTTGAAACCACCAAAGGGCACTTCTATGATGCTTGCTCTAACTACAGACCAATTTTCGACTGATTTCTCAGAGCAGTTTACTTTGTGGGCATGACAGAAGTTGATCTTATTTATGTGAATATGGTCATAACTCCGTAAATATTGCTTGGATTCTTACCAAAATAGTTACTGAGATTTGCTTATTAATCTGCTTAAGTGTGCCAAAGTTCAGCTTGATTAAAGTATGCATTCAATTTTATGGTGGACTTTGCAAAGTGTACAAAAAAATGACCCCCTGAAACTTTGGCCTCTTGTACTTTGATCTTTAAAATAGCTGTGGCAATTTTCTTCAAATTTGGTATGGAGACTCCCCTACCTGTAAGGGCAACTCTTCTGCAAAATTGGTTCCAATTGGTTAAGGGATCACGGAGCTACATATTTGTGAAAATTGCATTTACTTTGTTCCTGTCAATATATTCACAGTGAGGTGTGTTAGCTTCTTTGGCCGCGCAACACACTACCGTTTGTCTTGATGTAGATGTTCATCCATGCACACTTGAAATTATACTATTGTACATTGTATGAACAATGTTCTTACAGATCAGATGTGATGTCACATACATCCAAAATGTTTTCAAAAGTAACTCCACTAACCAGTAAACTCTAAAAGTTAATATGCATAGTAAATTTTACTATTTGGCCAGCCTGTACTGAGATAACATGGTGATTACAAGACACATTATGTACAGTAAAAATTTCATGGCGATGTAAGTATTGGATTTTGTGTTATGGTAATACAGCTGTAGTAGAAGATTTACACTTTCCCGGGAAAAATGTTGACCAGAAACCAGCTTCATCATGGCACCTTGGCAGTACAACCAAGTGCACTTTAATTTAATAAATAGCTAAGTTGTTATATCGTAGATGTTGTTTCATCCCATGGCCAACTGGTGCCTTTTTGGCATACTGCAGTAGCGTACAGTACACATAATTTATCATAAATTTATGTATCTTTGTCCCCCACATTTTTGCTCACAGTGCACAAGTAATGGCTTTGTGTTGTCATCATGTAAGAATAAAAAAATTGAATTTTCATACCACATCTCTAAACCTTGAAGTATGTAGATTGGTTGCAGTCCATTTTTGCATATTATTCTTTTGTGTGTAATGGGCAGAACAAAGTCAAAACTATGCTACACTGGCTATTAGTAAACAGCTAGTGCATGGCACATGTTCTGTCATACAGTTATAACCTATTGAGCCATTCTTTGCTTTCATGTGGTGGCAGGGGCTCAGGTGATTAACTTGTAAATTTTAACATTGGAGCAATCTAAATACTGATGGTGACACTGCTCAAGGTAAATCCACACACAAAAAAGCACATTAGAGAGCTTGTATACTGATGCATCAAGGACTTACAGTATTTTTGTCCCTCTTTGTGACCTATATATTTACATCTCTTTTGCAATTAGTGCTTAATTAGAGTGTCAATTTGTGGGTAGCAGGTTAATGGCTCTGTTTGCTGTCTGTCACATAAGCTAATAGAAACCATTCAAAATTTTTGTAGTGCAGTTAAAGTTACTGAATTCATTTTAGGTATTGTTTCCTGTCTGTAGGGCTGTGAACAGAAAAAATGTGGAATGAAAATTAATTGCAATTGTTTGCTAATATATAGTTGGTATGGGTGCATTTGCATTCTGTCTTTAACTCACTGCTGTGACAGCCATATGGTGGAATCAAATATAAAGCCCATAGCATCATTTTTGAAATTCACTGCAACTTCTGTTATGTCATAATTATGTTTTAGTATCCCCTGCACCTATCCTGTAGTAGTCATGTCCTTAAGTGAATGGAAACATCACTATGAAAAAGCCAAAAAAAAGTATTTTAACTACCTCAAAAATGGCTAGGGGTTATGTAAGGCGCTCCCCGTGACTGCCACCACCTGCTACGCGTACTAACAATGACTTTACTAAGTGGCTTAATATAACAATAAATTAAAATACAGTAATCTATTGAAGTTCAGTTTGAAGCTGCCACTCTCACGAGTCTTCTCTTAAACTGCCTTTCACGTGATCCATACTTCCAGATATTCTTGGATACGATAGTCCGGACTCCACATTATTCTTTTGCTCAAACTTAGTGGAGTTGCCTGGTCCACCTGGCAGGGAATTCCAACTATTTCCATTTTAGTGGGTAGCACAAAGCTAAATACGTATATTCAGCTTCTAATAACAACACACCTGTGTGTCCATGCAAACTATCTTAACGTATGGATTGATTCATGTAAACATACAATACACATACACTATTATAAGCATGAATGAGCACATTCCATTTGTCTGATCCTATTAATGAAATAGTATGTTATACATACAATACAGTATTATCGCATACACTGTAGCTACATAGGTATAATATACATATGTATATACAGTATGGAGAAAAATAACACATTTATTGTTTGGTGAAATTACACAAGAAGCATGCTGCAAAAACAAGTTAATTATCTCTTTGCTAAGTAAAAGTTTTAGCTGAACACACACAAGCTGTTAAAATGTCATGGACTAGTTGTGAATGATGTGAACACAAGTCAAAAATGGTATTATCACCTGAGTCATCCATTTCAACCATAATCCCAAAAGCTATGTAGCACTTTAAATCATAAATTGTGACCGGGCCTGTGAAAATAGGGTATGTGGGCACAAACTACACCCCGTTACTCTATAGGTCATATGACTCATATCTCAGTACTGGAAAAGCATATTTCCATTCTGTAACTTGCATCATGATGCCAATTAAATGCTTACTAAGAGCTGAAAATTGCAAAGCCATAGCATAATGGTACAGAAAGTTATGAGTGATGAAAGTGTGAAAAAGTAGGCAAAAATCATGTGCCCACATGCCCTATTATCGCAGGCCTGGTCACAGTGAATCACAAGTGTTAATAATAACCGAAGTGTCCTCTAGGCATAAAAATGTCCCAATACGGACACCATTATCATCAGTGGTGTCCGTATTATATATAACATTTTAATGTCTTGTGGACACTTCAGTTATCACAGTGCACAACTACTGGGCGAACCACTTATTATTTGTTTCGTGTTATTATGTACACTTTATGGCATTTGTACAATGTTGTGTAGTAGATATTTGCATGAGTGTTTGTTTGTTGAGTGTTGTTGTGTACAGTTTATGGCTTAGTGGCAGTTTTCCAATACTACATATACAAACTCCGTCTTTAGTCAGTATTGGAACAACTAATTCAAAAAAGTCCCTATAACGAGAGAAAATGGACCAAAAATCTATAAATCACTCCAACGCTATTCAGTATTGGGGCCTGTGATCTGATTTTGTCTGAGCATAGATAAAATTAGTTCCAGCACCAAAACATAGACAGAATAAATACAGGCAGTATTTGTATGTGAATTATGCTGTGTGAATAAATGTAATCGTGGTTAGAATTAGGGTAAAAGTAGGTAATAGAGATAGGTGCAGTGGAAGGCTGATGTGTGTATAGCTAAGAAAATATTATTATATTATAGTCATGTATATCTTTTGTGTGTACACATTTGAAATCCATGGTAAATGGTAATCTCACCCGGGGGTGTGCACTGCTCAAATCATCAAGTGCACACCAACCGAGGTGTTGCCACACCAATCAGCATGTTAACTGAAAATTGATGTATAGTGGATTACTCATTGTAGAATGGCCTTTCAGTGGTTTAGTAGAATGGCCTTTCAGTGGTTTAGTAGAATTCACAATTAAGAACACTGTGGAAACCAACCACGTGTAACAATCCTTGGTTGAGCTACTGTAATAGTGCAGTCACCTATTAGAACATTCAGTAAGTTGCAAGTCATCCTGTAGAGAGTTGAGCCACCCTATATACAATTCAGCTACACTTCAAGTCACAATGTAGAGAGTTCAGCGGCAAAAAATGTCATCCTGCAGAGAGTTCAAATATATAAAAAGTCAACCTGTAGGAAGTTCAGCTACATTACAACTCACTGTATAGAGAGTACAGCCAAGTCACCACGTAGAGAGTTCAGCTACAACTCTGTAGAGTGTACAGATAGAAACTAGAGAGATCAGCCACCTTGTAGAGAGATCATCTATAGAAACAAGTCACCTTGTAGAAGTTCTGCTACACTTCAAGTCACCATGTATAGTGTTCAGCAGCAAAAAGTCCATCACAGCCATTTATTGGCTGCCACTTTAGATTTCACAACTTTGTTCACCCAGAATCACCCTGGCCTTTTTGGGGATGCACCTTTTTATTGAGTGTATGTCTGTACACAGCACAACCACATGAGCAATAACTATTTTGCTAATAGCAGGCAGCTTGTGAAAAATAAATACGTAATTTAAAAGCTGTTTGAGCACACTAGAAGATAAACTTTTCTTTGAGAGGCTTATACTTCATGCTAGTAGACAATGGTAGTTTAAAATACGTACAAGTAAAACTATAGTTACTGAACAAGCAGCTGTCTTCATGGGGTGTACAGGCATTGAATCAACAGCATGGGGATTGTAGGCTACCAGAAATAGTATCATTTATATCTTGTGTAAAGAAAGGGAATTTCCTTGCATATGCTACATACAAAAATACTGTAAAGAGAGCAGGCCAAGTGATGTATCATAATAATTTTTCAAGAAAATATTATAGACAACTATAAAACAGTTGAAATATACAGTACATAGTTATGTGTGTGCATTTTGAAGTGGTCTGTTCTAATTGCGCTTTCTTCATAACAAGAGATGTGGTAATCATATGAATTATGAAATAATTGTCATACTGTATGTATTGCAAACAACACCACAAAATGATTCAAGTTTCCATAGATTTCCCGATTATTGGAAAGGAACAGGAACAGCCAACATTTCCAGACTTTGCTTATGGAAATATGGCCATTCCAGTACCTTTCCAATATCAAGGAAAGCTATTGAAATTTTAACCATTTTTGTAGTGCAAAAATTTAATACCTGGAATTTCAGTTAACTTACAGATGCTGTAATCAATTAATGTAACATGTTGGGATTGGTAGGAGGTCTGAAAAGTTCTTTTGTTTGATGACCTCTTGATGTATTTTGTCAGTTTTGACTTTCGAAACTGAGATGTTTAAAGAATTGTCCCCATTTATATGCTTTAGACATAGACATACGTAGTGACAATAACAGATTTCTCACTGTTGCAGTGGTGGCTCAAATAGTTACATTGTCATAATTATTAGGTGTTGCAACACTAGAGCTAGAGTCCTTCTCCTACTCTTACTGTACTCATAAAGTTGTTACAGTACCAAGGTCAATTTAAGAAAACTAATTTTTCAACTTCTTTCTGTATGGCAGACCCCAGTCTTCCAAGATAGAGAACGCTTTGCATGCTGAGTGCACTTTGCACCTGATATATTCCCTCAAGTTTGTATGACATCACAGAAAAGCACTGAATTTCACTTGTGTCTGTCCAGTATATTCCATATGATTGCTTTTTATGGTTTGTAGGTCAGCTATTGAAAGCCTTTAGTAATTGTACTGTTCACCGGTGTTGTGCAGACTTGATAAACTGGTTTGCTGAAGTTACCAGTTATGGGTATTTATCCTCTCACCAGGGGCCAATGTGGTAGTCCGTACAGCCTGAATTATTAAGTAATCCCCACCAAATACTATCAGAACTTGATCAGCTAAATATCACTAACTATTATAAGACCCTTGAGATCAGCATGCTTGGTCATTACCATCAATTTTCTGTTACGAACACTTGCAATGTACTCCATTTTGTTTATAAGGATTTGTCCATAACCAAGTTCTCAGTGAGACAAATGCTGGATGGTGCCTCAAAGATATGCATTGCGGCATCCCAGAGGATTTTTATGGCAAGGGACTATAGGGAGTGGCTGTACCGTACTTAGTACTTAATATGTAATTATTGTAGTTTAGATGCATGTATATGTAGTTATAGCCTTATACTTTTTGTATTTTCCACCCTTGCCGTGCCCACACTGGTCTCATTTTCTGAACCAGTCTTTGTCGTCGCATGTGACCGAGGTTTTTAGGATGTATATGTATCATCTCATTATTGTTTAATGATGGTTTGAAAATCTAAATCAATTTAAAATGAATAGTGTTACATGTATTATAAATTCTAAGTTTTCCAATATTTCTTTACAATACAACTCTACTGAGAATTTGTTGACATTCATGTTGTATTAATTTTTGTCTGTTCTTTCAGACTGGTGGGAGTATGCAAAGAGCACTTGCATTACCAGTGATCATCTTTTTAGCAGAGATAACTGCTTTGCTCCTTTAAAGAGTTATTTACAGATACAAACAGAGATCTGCTGTTATGTTACTGACATGTTGATGTAGTTCTGTACTACAATGCTGTTGTGTTGATAGCACACTCAGGAAGTCTGAGAAGTTATCAATAATGTTATTTCTTATCCTGGTTACTATCAGCTATTCTGACTTATTTACACAGTATTGTCAAAGGTGCATGACAATTAGCAGACTAAAAGCTTCTGTGGTAGCTACTTCGTCCTTTTGCAAATGTTTCAGCAGCCAACACTACAGTGAGCTTATTTTCTGACTTACTTAGGAGTTGTACAGTGGAGCTTCTCCTAAAACATACATACCCCTGAACTGCAGACAGCTATATACTCTTTGTAAAGAGCACCTGCAGATATTCTAACAGGCATTTAATCCCTAAATAAACCTATCTTGTCTTACTATTTTTTTCTGTCCTTGTTTTGTACTGCTTTTTTATTCTTTGATTCCTAATCCAACTGAAATTTTCAAATTTTTTCCTTCTACATGTTGCAAGAAGCAGCATGATACTGTAGAACTGGAAATAATCATGTAGCATACATACTGTACATAGTTGTACATACTGTATATACTGGCATTGACTATATTATAATAGGTCTGGGCTAACACCTATGCTGTTAAGTAACTTAAGTTACTGCTACATGTAGTAAAATTATTCTCTATGCTTTGTGATTGTCATTATGAATTTGAGCAATTGGACATTAACGATTCAAGGTTACTGTTTTAGTAGTGTTTATGCTTGTGGCCTCCTGTGTAGTAATGTAGAGTTTATATTATATGTATGATCTGAACTACGTACTTCATCACCAGTGACAGGGAAAAGCAGTCTAGAGTCAGACGAGTCTAACAGGAGGCAGTCAGCACACTTGTGTAATAATTTATAATACATATGCATTCTTCACACTTTCTTTACGATCACATATACTGAGCATGTGATACTGTAGTTGAGCAGTTCACATTACATTTATCTAAAAATCACACACACACAAAACACTGTGACAGCTGATACACTATGCATATGACAATAGTGACACTGTGACAGTTGAGACACTGTAATAGTAGTACAGTACAAGTATACAAGCTAAATCGTATAGTACCTGAATATACGTAATATCTAAAGCAAATCTGTACTACGTATGTAGGTAAAAAGATGCCAATAAGTGAGATGATCTCAAAAATGCCATCTGTTTAACAAAGTAGTATTATATTTTATTAGAGATACAGTAATTGTGACTGTTTAGCTTCACCTGTTTTTGTGACAGTGAACACGGCTGCATTACATTATAATAATTCTATAATGCATTGTGTATGTTACACATTCCTGAGTTATATGTTGTGATGTGTAGGAGATTATAGATTTGGTTAGCTTCATTAAATTATTAATGTGACCTATAATCTTGTTTTGATCATCTATACCATCCTGGGTAAACTATACATACCAACTTAATGGTCATAACACCAATGTTATGACCATTGTGTAGGTATACGCAGAAATTCCTTTCATTGTGTCACAATAGCATAATTATATAAGTATGCAATATAGGCTGTAGTTGTAACTGTGTAGTTTACTAGCTACACTACCATGGAGCTTAGTGGGCGTGGCTACAGTACAGCTATATACATTCACTAGAGTTTACTCAACCTATACAATACGTATCATGTATAGTTACATGCATTATAGTGGTGGTACTGTAGACTTTATGTACGTAGCACTCTTCAGCTTTTATATTGGATGACTGCATAACAGCAAAAATGGCAACTTCATCACTTTACAATATAGGCATTACATCTACACTAAATATCTATATTTTCTGTTTCTCATCTTTTACTTAGTAGTTTTGCAAGTGAGCAGATTAGCACATTAGTCGATGCAGCCAAAATGAATTGCATGAAATCACACAGTGCCTCCATGAAGAGAACTATTGTATAAGGAAGTACGGTAGTTATGATTGTGAGAATTCCAAACTTGAAATACAATAAGTGGAAAATATTCCACATAGCTACTTGAGTTGTATGAGGAATTAGCTATACGAATTTCAAAAATCCTAGTAACCTTATATTGGTATATACCCTTAGGCTAGTATCTAGCTATTGGTAAGAAAAACACTGAAAATTATGACAGGTCAAATATACATGTACAGTTGTTTTTTATTATTATTTTTCATTTCCTGATCTCTATTGCACATGTACAGTTGGCCATGCATGGTGCTGGAAATTTAGCTATCTTTGTGTCAACAGTATTTTTAGCTATATCAAGGTAACAGACAATAATTAATAACAGTCATGAACATTATAACTGAAAGGTTGAGTGGATACACCTTGGGAACATTAATAAGTGACCTTTTAAGACAGCTGCAGGATCAGATTTTGAGAGTCTAGTGATCATGTATGCTAGTTAATGGAAATTAATATTATGGTCCTGATTATCAGATTCTCCAAATTATGAGGTGCCATTCTAAGGAATTCCACTTACAGGTATCTATAGGATATGATAGCTATATAGATTAGGTGCTGGTATTATGAGTCAACAGGTAATATGTGACACATTGCTGTATCGTCATGATTTTCTCGTCATTAACACTTGACAATGTTTAATGAACTTTTTGTGACAATATGGGCAATAATACATTATCCAGTACTGCAGTACACAAAATGTGTAGCAAAATGTGGACCCAGCTGAAAAATAGAACAAATTTAAAGCTGCACATATACACTACTATAAGTACACATTAGCTAAGTGTTTTGATTGTGTGAACATGATGGTAACCTGCAAATGCAAGAAAAGCCAGTAGTTAATTAAACTTGACTAGTTGCAATTAAGCTCACAAACCTATTTTGGCAGCAAAGATTACACGGCATAGCTAAGGTGTTTTACAATTTTAAATATCACCAGTGAGCTGAAAATAATTATTATAATGAATCAATTTCTTCCTCATTTGATGAAGTAAACTGCAGTTAGTGTATGTCCATAATTGGCTGATTGAGTGTGTCTTAACTTTTCTACATTACTTGCTACAATAAAAATGATGATTTAAAAAAAAATTATACCACCATCAGATAGAGCAGTAGTGAGTGTAAACTACATCTCAACTTTCAATGTTTTGGGTGTTTTGCTCAGTTTACAAATGATTATTAAGTATGATCATGACTGTCCCATATCCCATCAAAGATCCCATAGTTGGGTCATTGACCATGCCATGCTCTCATAGCGGCAGAATCTACTCTACAAGTGTAATTTTGTTACATCGGTACCCCTGAATACGTAGCTACAGTATGCATCCCATCAGCTGTCAATTACGTCACATGTCACCACTGTGACGTCTCAGTGCTAAATTGGAGTGCAGGTTTGATGATGCTGGGCCAGGCGTTGCTCCTAGCTGTAGGTCTGTTTGGCACTATCTCTCAAGCACAACCGGAGTGCGAGGAAGATTGTGACGTTTGTGAAACGACCAACACGGCGTTCATGAATTGGAGGAGCTGTTATAAAGCTGCTATAAACGTGACTGCGAGAACTCACACTCCAGAACAGTTCGAAATGGCGTGCACTAGTGGTGGACAACAATGTTATTATCTTTGGTATGACAGGATGCGTGCTTGTTTACCGGTAAGTACCGTAGTACTGTACGTATAGTTGTATAGCTATGCGGTGCATGGTTACTCATCATGCTGTCGTAACTTTTGCTTGTTAAAGAGATTCACTAGGCGCTTTGCATAATTATTTTAAATTATTAGCAGGAGCAGATTTAGTGAGGTCGCTGAAAAAGACGGGGATGCATGGGAGGGCTCTTAGTCCCTTTTCATAAAGCATGTTGCTGTTATTGAATTTAAACCACTCACTATTGATTGACACACTACTTGGCTAATTAAACGGCAATGTCAGGTTGAAATGCCCACTTCTAAAGAACTAGAGGATGCAGGTACACACCAATTTGCAGTAAATTTCTGGCCAACAGGGAAAATGGTTTGCTTTCCAAAATTTGTGCAAATCCTTTTGAAAGTAAGCATTTTTAGCTAGCTATGATATTTACGTAAGTTTTTGAATTTATGAACTCAAAGAAAGGTATTGATTTTAAGCTATGTATATAATATTATAATAGTTATACTCAATGACTGAAGGTGCCAATTGATCTTTAACGTTATGTATATACTTTAGGGAAGTACTGAACAAGTTGTATTTAAATACTACAATATAATATACTTATGCCCATGTATTTGTCCAAAGGTCTGAATTCACACAATTATTATACGAAAGCAGTGTCCATCAAATGACACTTTGAAGACAGGAGGTTGATGACACTTTAGCCATCTTAATTTTCCTGTATTGGTACAAAGTATTCTACTGAATGAATTGCAGATCCATGCAATATGCATCTCAAACTTTCACCATTCCAACACAATACACAAATTGTCTACCTAAGAAGTGTATAATATGTAGTACCAAGAGTTCACAAGTATGAACTCATGGTAGTACAGAATCATGATTAATTTTGAAACCTGTCTATTATAGTTATATACCTTTGGGCCAACATGTCCTGACCTTATAAGCATTAGGTTGGTCATTTTGTGTACAAATCACACACTTATAGATTTTTTCAATGGCCAATTTAGACAAGTGGTCTTCTATTGTGACTTGCATGATTAGAGTCAGGTTATACTGTATCAGTAACACCTGACTTGTTTGTTTTGCACAACCACAGATATCAATATGAAATGGTGTAACCTGTTGTAACCTACTGTAACCTGTTGTAACTCATTGTCACCTGTTGTAACCCATTGTAACCTTCCATAACCTACTGTAACCCATTATAACCCACCGTAACCTGTTGTAACCCATCGTAACTTACTGTAACCTGTTGTAATCCACCATAACCCACTGTAACCTGTTGTAACCCATTGTAACCTACCGTAACCTGCTGTAACCTAACGTAACCCATTTTAACCTGTTGTAACCCATTGTACCTTACCGTAACTTGTTGTAAACTACTGTAATCCATTGTAACCTGCTGTAACCCATTGTAACCTACCGTATCCCATTGTAACCTACCGTAACCTGTTGTAAACTACTGTAACCCATTGTAACCTGTTGTAACCCATTATAACCTACTGTAACCGATTGTAACCTACCGTAACCCATTGTAACCTGTTGTAACCCATTGTAACCTACCGTAACCCATTGTAACCTACCGTAACCTGTTGTAAACTACTGTAACCCATTTGTAACCCATTGTAACCTACCGTAACCTGTTGTAACCTACCGTAACCCATTGTAACCTACCGTAACCTACCGTAACCCATTGTAACCTACCGTAACCTACCGTAACCCATTTTAACCTACTGTAACCCATTGTAACCTACCATAACCTACCGTAACCCATTGTAACCTACCGTAATCTGTTGTAACCTGTTGTAATCATCACAATGAACCTGTTGTACTGTACGGGTATAGTAAAACCTATGTACTACTGCTAATTCATAAATCGGTGTCTACAAGAGAAAACATGTGTAATCATGACGGTGTACAGCAGTGAGATTGACAACAAGCAGTAGTAAGATTGACTATGAAGAATGGATGAGGGTTTAAGATGTCTGTAACCTTGTGGTAACTTTTGTAACTGGTTACAGGGAGGAATAAAAGCAAAAGTAAGACAAAATATACTTCATATTGAGCTACATATGAAAACGGGTCACGTGGGCACAGAAAATTTGCTTGCTTTTTCAAGCTTTCACCACTCATAATGTTTTATTCCATCATGCTATGGCCATAAAATTTTTAGCCCCGCTTGAACATTTACTCAGCTTAATAATGCAAGTTACTGAATGCAAATATGTTATTCCAATGCTGAGATATGATCTGTTATGTGACAAAGCATAGTTTGTGGCCACATGTCCTGCCCATTCACATATTATAAGCAGCTAGCTGTATGCATTATAGCTCTTATAGTAATTTAGAGAATACACACAGACAATTGCTTATAGTAGTGAAGCTTGATTAATTACAGTTACATGAACTCTTTAAGAATATTAACATAACCTATGTCACCCTCTTCAAAGGTGCCTCTACCACCAATTATTAGAATACACCATGGTGAGCTTTGCTCATGCACTGCTAGTGGCATGATGCACTGCTAGTGGTATGATGCACTGAGTGAAAACTGCTCATTTTCGCAAAAAGAAAATCTATTTTGCAATTAAAACATATTGAAATAAACTGGGTAAAAATACACTTGCTATAATACATGTTTTACTCACTTTGTTACACACTGAAACAAAACTCAAAATCAATTAAATCTAACTATACACAATCAGATTTTCCTGCTCGTGAAATTTTTCATACAACAGAAGGCACATGAATTATGGGTGCTTATTGTCAACATGGTAGAATAAAGTTTATCGTTGCTATTTCTTTACACTGTGAAAAAAGTGGGATATATGACCTGTGAAAATAGGGCATGTGTGCACGTAAAATATGCAGACTGGTTTCAAATTTTCATGACTAATAACTTTTTATGCCATAATGCTATGGCAATGTAATTAGGAACACTTATTAAACATTTGATTGGCTTCACAATACAAGACAATAATTCTATTCCAGTACTGAGATATTATTGAGCGATGATGTGTACTTTGTGCCCACATGCCTTATTTTCTTTACACTTTTTAAGCGATTAAAGTTAATTTCTTTCTGTGATAAAAGTTTCAGTATACTGCACTTATCATTTGAATGCTATAGCGTTCAAAATTCCAGAGACAATTTGGATTTTTTCTCATAATTCTGTGGTGATTTAGTAGCATTCCGGCGATGTATATATTTGAGGGGGGATGTACTAAATAGCACTACAGCATGTTGTCAGTATAGTATGGGATCATGTATTATTTCCCATAGAATATGACTTATTGTATTATAGGACAGTTTTGATGCTGGTATTCCCTCCCAAACATGTGCTCTGATCAGTCCATGCTATGACCTACTGAGCAACACATTAGGATTTGACTATGTTTACAACACTTATGTTGAAGGGGTATGTGAATAGATAGTGTTGTGTTATGTATGTATTGGAAATGATGCAACATTTTCTGATTGGTTATTTGCAAAAGCAATTGACTTCAATTACTGTACCTATATGCATTGTACTTTTTTAAAGGTAAACTGTATGACAGGTTTTACTGAGTTATTTTTGAAGAAGAAGTATCAAGTATAATATGGGCATAAAATGTACTGGGTATATGTCAATATAATGTACTGTACGTGTGTTCTTTTTAATGATAGGTGTATGATCAATGTCTTGAAAGTTATTTGACTAATGGAACTTGTGTTCCTTCATGTGAAAATGTACGTACGTTGGTATCGGTAATCAATTAAAAGTATATGTGTTACTAGTTTTGTGTATGAGAGTACAGAAATACTGAAACAATACTGTCTATTATATCAGTTTGTTCTGCTCTGGCCGCATTGTTGTGTTGTCCTCTTTGCTCTGCTTTAGTCAGTGGCGTAGCTAGCCCAGAAGGACACCATTGTATGTGTACAAGCTGCAGCTAGCAATCCCCCAGGAAAATATTTGAATATTACATGGCTGAGATTCAATTTGGTGACATTTTGCAGCTAAAATTTGTCATCTCTAGTAGGACACTAGCTGTATGAACGTTTTGTTTGCATAATAATTATTGTTAGTTACGTAGCTGTAGGAGGCTTCATATTGCACCTCGTATCACACAATTTAGCTATAGCTAGCTACGTACGGTGAGTATCTGAGTTGGTAGGGCACTGGAACTGATTCGTTGGGCCTGTGCCCTACCAGTACCCACCTTAGCTACACCTCTGGCTTTAGTTAGTGGTCCCTTTTATCATTAATTTTACAAAAAGTCAACCTTTTTATGTGTCAGAATACAGACATGTAGCTAACTGGCTGTGTAATACAGTACAGTCTGTACTTGAAATCCCATGATAATTTAGAGTCCGCAAACTTTTCAGAGTACTAACAGAATTAATGTCATTTCCTCAGCTGTGACATACAGCTTGATATTGTGCTGCTTTTTAACAGTTGTTGATTGTCAACTCATTATAACATCAAAATTCCTGTACATAAATGAAGATCACAGTGAATAACAGCTTTAAGCACACATGGTATATCATATCAGTAACTGCTTTATACCATTTGCACCCATGTATTCAGTGGACCATTTTTCTGTATGCTCAATATGGTAGAAACTATTTGTATATTTTATGTTAAATCATGCATTGAATGGAATTTGCAAAGCTGTTTTGTGTGTATGTATATTCCTGTACTTCTGCCATAGCCAAGTGGCCAGAGCATCAGCGTGGTTATCGAAAGCTAAGGTTACACATTTGATGCTTGGTCATGCCAATGTGGTGTTGTTGTTTCTTTGAGCAAGAAACTTTGCTCACATTGCTCCAGCCTACCCACCTGTATGTTGGGGACCTGGTGGCTTGGTGTCATCTGGGGAAGCAGCCCACCTAGCTGTAACATCAGTGAGTGCCTTGGGAAGCAAATACCCAACTATCCTTGTCCCATTTAGCAGTGTTGGGGTTGTCAGGTTCAGCAACCTCTCTCCGTGAGACCTGGACAGTCCTCCTGCAGGTTACTAGCCCTGCCCCAGGAGGACTTTAGGCTCAAGCATCGGAGTGGTGCACAGGCATCCCAGTGCTGGTTTGCTGGGAAACAATAGCTGTGTTTTGTACGGCTGCCATAGGCTTTGTTTTGATTTGCTTTACTTCCTTCTGTGCGCTGTTAATTATGTGCTCTAGTTATCAATAATTATACATCAATGCCATCATTATACACTGACCTATTTGTGCATTCTTGCAGTTGTTGATAAATGCTACTCAAGAAATGCAATGTTGCTGGCCTGAATTTGTGTCTATCCTTCATACTTATGATAAGTAAGTGGTTGAAATTGTCGTACTTATATATATATATATAATGTAATAATGTATCATAAGTTTATGACAACTTTGTTCTTGCAAGCAGTAGTTGAACTCTAAAATATATAAGTGTCAAAATGAAGTTAATCAGTAGCAAGAAATTTCTGTGTAGGCCTTGTGATAATTAAATATGCTCAAACTTTTCATAATTACACTATTCCGAATTTCTCCCAAATAGTTATCATTACGCTTTTATTATTCACAAATTTTACTAATTATTCTCAAATTACTCACAATTAATTTTATATCTCTTCTTCACTTTTGTAACTAAATTGCACAGCAAGACTTTGAAACAGTAAAAACTGCTAAATCCAGCTGTATCTATTTGTCAGAAATGCTGTTTTTGCTAGTAAGATACTTTAATAAATAATAAACCATTCTGCACTGATTGTTTTATTTGAGTAAGTGACTGCTCTATTGGAGTATCTCAATTGTGATTTATATTTACCAATTATGCCCTTAATCCAGCAAAATGCTGTATCTTATACTGGCAAAAATTATTCAGGTATAATTCCTGCATCCCTATTTCTGTGGCAGAACATGTTGAAGTTATACACATGCTTTCCATGTTGAGTGCATAACTGTTGTATGTACTTAATGATTATTAATTACAGTGCATTGAGATTAGAATCCTCTCAAATCACTTGGATCATAAGTTCATTACCAAGTCTCTGTGGACTTAACATAACATTTTGCAATGTAAGCATATTGTGTAGATACCGTACATATGTGATAATGTGAATAATTATATGATAATTATTATAAATTATAATTATATGCAATCATATAATTATTATAATTATATGATAATTATTGCAATTTGTTTACAGTGGAACCTCAATTATCCGAGTAGTAGTCTTGTGCATACTACTCTCCGTATCTCAATGTTTGTAACTAAGAAAAACATGCATGCTAATATGTTGTTTTTCTGCTATTAAATGCATGATACCATCTAAGTTCAAATGGGAAAAGTGTGATTTAAATTCCACGCTGTGCTTTATTTTTCTATCAAAGTATATTTTCCTTTGTATGGCAATAAAGTACACTATGACATGACCATAAACACGACCAACAGAGATACTGGAATGACCACAATTACCATACTAACAAAGCTGTCAACAGTGTTACCATAGCAATTAACAACAGAGTAATTGCCACACACACAAACGTTTGTAATTCCACTACAATAATTATGCCATTCAGTCTTAAATTGTTCACTAAACTGTCCATCACTGTAAGTACAGCAACTTTTTGAGTGGCCGCTTGATATTGATTTTAACTTTGCCACAATCATGAACAATGATTAGTTAACTGTACAAACTGTCCATTACTCATGTGCACTATAGCTACTGCAGCCTTCCGTAGTTTTTCGCCTCATCCTCCTGTCCCACTACTAAGTGAATTCTGGATCTGACTAATCACAAATCTTGAGAAAACTCAGCATTAATGGCTCTTCTGCTAAACACTAGTTTCTCACTGCCTCGTGGCATTCCAGGTCATGTTAATGGTTATTTTTTCTTAATAACAACTCCAGATTCATACATTAAACCAGTTAAAGCACCGCTTTTGCTCTTGCACTATGGAAATATAGCACGAAAATGTGGTCTTGAGAGCCAAATATAGCACTGAGCTTTGCCTCTGCTATATTTGTCTCTCAACCACACCCTCATGCTATTTTTTCCCATAAAGAATGTATTTATTGCTATCAGTTTGTACTATACAGTTTAGGGGAAGTCATTACAGAGCATTCATGGTCACTCCCCCGGGCTGTAAAAATGTTTTATCACCTACAACCAAGTGGTAGTTATTATTAGTAGAATAAACAAGCCACCTAACTGGTAAACAGCAACCTTTAGGCTCCCACCTTGTGCTTTCATCTAACCCAGACTCCATTATTGTCAATAGACTACAAACCACATGACTAATTTGGGATGTCCAGACAACAGAATTAGTGCCTGAATAATAGAGGTCTGGATAAAGGAGTACTTCTTTTACACATTATGTTTATATACAACTAGCTATAAAAATTTCAAAAGGAAGTAGGGGTTGATGTAATATTAAAAGTAAGGAAACAAGCTCAAAAATGTTACAGCTGAAATGAGAAATGATCCAACGGTAAAAGTAAGGAAACAAGATTAGACAACTACTTTCTAAACTGAGACACATTTTAATGCCTACTTTTTAGCTAGCATCTTGAAATGAGACCATCAAATTAGCCAAAAGTAGGGATTAAACTATGTTTGAGTTTAGCAAGTAGTTGCCTAATCTTGTTTCCTTACGTTTTACTGCTGGACCATTTCTCATTTCAGCTGTAACATTTTTGAGCTTGTTTCCTTACTTTTTGTAGCATGTATATTACATCAACCCCTACTTCCTTTTGAAATTTTTAATTTTTAAATAGCTAGTTTGTTTACTTTTTTTGTATAGCTAGCTAGCTATATTATACTCTTTTTGTTTCCACATAGTATAAATATCACTTGAATAAGCTATCTTTTACCTTCGTATGCAATAAGCACCTTTATTACAGCAACTGTTTGAGGCTAATCAGCTGCATTTCTAATGGCCTAAATGTTGATGATTTTACAGTAAAACATCGCTGGAGAGTCCACAATTATAAGAGTGGAACCCTCACTTTTAGAAGTCTGGATTCCGAGGTGGATCTGCCCTCAAAAGCATTATTAGCTTGCTACCTCACTAAACTGGTAATTAAGACTATTATAAAACAACTACCCAGTGTAATAAATGCTAGAGACAACTCCTTGGGTACTACACCTGTTCACCCTCATCTTACGAACACGTATTCACACTTTGTTAAAATCACGTGTCTGGGTTGTGGCGTGTGCCGCGCCGCAACTATTAATTATCCTTTGAGAAGAACAAAGAAGCAGATGAATGATGAAAGCAAACAGCATGGTGCAGTGGACAGAATGTAATCGGAACAACAGATTCATGAATCCACCATCATTACCTTGACTGTATGAAACGTCTGGAGCTGTACACCTAGCACTACCGGGTCTTACAGCAGGCAGGCTGGCAGACAAAATGTAGGTGAATTTCGAAACCTTTAAAACTCACTGTACATCGAAACATTCCAAGGTACAGCATCATTATAACAGTACTAATTCATTCCAGGTAGTTTTTTCGGGTAAAACGTATTGCAAGGCCATTTTTTAGGTGCGAAAATCCACAAAACCATATGATTTCTTACCAACCCCTACTATACAGTACTATCGTACTGTATGATATTTCTTACTATAGTAAATTATCAATTTTGTCAGATCAGTGGTACACATAACCTTTAAGTTCCACATCACAGATACACTTTTGACACCATAGAGCTGATATTTTATATAACCCCCAATAACCAATAACACTTCACTACTATCCCACCATGACTCTCATGATAGAATGGTATCAAGAATATCAATGCTGTTTGCTTATCATCACACTGTGCAGCATAAAAATTTGATGATGTGTGCTACTACTTTGTAAAAGTACACGCATGTCTTACTTGTATTGCATGAAAGCAAGTATCACTATAATTCTCACATGCTATAGGCTACCTATGCACACACCACATGATGATTAATTGGCTATCCATATCATTGATGTGCCACATGACTTCTATTTTGTTGTTTGTATATACCGAATGTATGTGGTTGTATAAAGCTGTTTACATTATCAACCTCTCATTTTCTGCATAAGAATAACCGATTACAGTGTAACAAAGGCCTAAATCTCTGCCTTATAAGGGTGCATGCCTGATTCCTGAAATTTGTTTTAGGAAAAAACATGTTTAGGCACTTTAGATGTGCATATGTCCACACACACATGTGAACAAATAAAATCCAGGCTACAGAAAATAAACCTTCATTCAAAGTATTGTATTGAAGGTTAGCTTTCTGATAAACTGTTTTTGTTATGGTTACTTGACGCAAATGTGGCCCGTCACCTGAAACCATAATAGTGCTTAACCTTTGTTCTATACCATCATAGCAGGCCTTGTAAGCTGCCAGATCATTTAGAGTTGAGAGGAGGCATGTGTTATATTATTAAAGTACACAAAAAATTGGAATTTTCAACTAGAGTAGGGACCATAGCACATCGATAAAAGATACTGAAACAAGTTGGAGTAGTCCATGATATTAAATCACCGTAAAACAATAAGAAGCGTTATATCTCTGCTGTGCTCAAGATACCATAACGGAAATGCACAATAGGGATATAACACTTCTTATTGTTTTACGGTGATTTAATATGGACTACTCCAACTTGTTTCAGTACTTTTTATCAATGTGCTATGGTCCCTACTCTAGTTGAAAATTCCAAATTTTTTCGTGTACTAACTTTTTGTAAACAATTATATTATGACTGGTGAAACCCACACACACCACATCTGAAATGGCACTGCGCGCCCTATCTATATCAATTATCGTCTGAAAAGTGAAGTATCCATTACGCTTCGTTGTCAGTTATGTTCAACCCGTTACATAGCATTTCGAATCAATAACTGCTCGTAAAGCACCTCTACAATTCAAAAAAAAGAAATAGTGCCATGCACCCCAATTATATTAATTATCGTCTGAAGAGTGAAGTATCTATTATGCTTTGCTGTCGGCTATGTTGAACCCTTTACACAGCAGTACGAATCAAGAACTGGTCGAAAAGCACCTCTGCAATCAAAATAGCCACTAGGCCTGAGCCTGATATGCTAAAAATTTTACCTATTATTCTTTCCAGAATTTCCCAAAATTTTCTCCTATTATTCTTTTTTTATTCTTGTATTTATCCTATTATTCCATAATAATGCTTACTTAGTTTCTGTAGCTATAGTTACTTAATTCTAAAGATGCTGATATAAGTAGTTTTGCTAGAATTAATTAATTAATAACTAGCCATAAATGAAGCATTCCACCTTACATATAATGGTTATAACCATTACAACATACTTAAAATAGCTATCGGGAGTAATAATTGAAGAGTTTTCGATTATCAGTGTATTCAATCTGCAGCTATAACTACATGCTAAGTTTAGTGGATAGTGCATGATATCAATATATTTGTTGAAAGATTTAAAGAAGATACACTGGTATAAGTTGTACAAGTTTAGTATTGCAGATAACCATGCAGTCAAATCCCTAATGCTGTCTGCAGATTGTTAACATGAAATGTTCTGACTGCTCTATTAGAGTATTTGAGCATTTTATTAGAGTATATCGATCTTTTAGAGGCTTTTCGGCCCTTTTCAGCCAGGACTTGTATAATAATACCAGCTAATGATCATTCTTAGTAGAATAATTCTTTCTTCTAGCTAATCAAGAAGCGGCACGCCCTTAATCCCACAGATTATTCCCGTGGACGTCCAATAATTCTAAAATTATGCCTGTAACCATCCTATTATTCTGGAATTATTCTCACGAAATTGGTGACCTATTATTCTCAAAATAATGCCAGAATATTAGGTGCAAGCCTAATAGCCACTATGAAAAATACAGACGATTTCCATTGTGAATGGAAGCTATCACGTGCTACCGCCAAATCGACACCTTTCACTGTCAGCAAAGATGAATGTGACACAAAGGAGGACACTAGTAAGTCCATGAAGAATGCATTGTACATACTACGGTATGCCAAAAGGCACCTGTCAGGCTGAAGCGACATCGAACGGTGAAAAAAATCAAGCCCATAACCTTAGCCGTTATCGAGTTACGCTTGTCTGAAGACATCAGTCAGTCAGTTACTTACTCAGTCAGTAGAAAATTCCGTCGAATATATATAATTATATATTTAAAATTCTGTAGCAACTTGTTGAAAGCGTTTCGAGTCAATCTGAAAGTTTGTTTGGGCTTAGTTTTTTACCTAACCAATACTGCCTCATTGTCGTCAGGGAAAATTGAGGCTGGTTTTTGGGTAATATTATTTCGTGGGCCATGCCTACTCCTTTGTGGTCCCTACTATACAGTTACTATTATACTGTATGATTATTAACACTTTACAGTGACCAGCACTGACCTTTTACACAGACAATAGTACACAATCTTTGGGCATTGTATAATGACTGAGCATGAGAAAACCCAATAAACAAACTATAAATGTCTATGTGGTTTAATGTTAGTAGCAATGAATAGCAATATAATTGGTGTATTATGGAAAATTTGAGAAACCTAAAGAGTAGAGCTGCATGGGTGATATACTGGTATTGTTAGACTGTGATATTTAAGTCATATGTGACCGGATTTCATATAACCAGGCTTCCACACACACAAAATCAAACTTTGGTTTTTACCAGAAATGGATTGCTGGTCTAATACACTATCGTATTCCACACTGTACTTCCTTCAGGACTGGCAAGTCTGGTTTCTGTAGCAGCTTTCTTCCGACCCTGTCAAAGCCACGAGTGGGAGATTGGCACCATTAAATGGCCATAGCTTTGTGATAATGGTGTGTAGTGAGCTGGGACTTCACAGAGAGCTCGCCAATAGTGTTCTCAGTCAATTTGAAGTGATTTGAGGACCATGGAGGGCCATGGAGGGCCATGGAGAGCCCAAACTTGGCATCTGGATTCCATTCGTATTCTTACTTCATTTTATACCCCAATATTAAGCTCACCCACCACCCTCCGCCCCTATTACTACCACCTGTGATATTATTACCTGCTTGAAAAAAGTTGCCCAAAACAGGGCAAATTTTGGGTATCAGGAATTTATACACCCCACTCAGTGATAGCTAGTAAATAGATGAATGATTGGTGCAAATTGTGTTTGCACAGCTGTAGGCACTGGGAAGTTATTACACAATGATTACTTAAAATCGCCATATCTCCTAACGAAGCTTTGTGCATCAAAGCCTGGTTTTATCAAATTCAGTCACATAATTTTATTATGATAATATAGAGATGAGTCTATTTTCTTTTTTATTTGGCCTATTTTTCTTTCCAGCAATTCTTTTATTTTCACCAATTATACTCCATAAAATTATTTTGATTAGCATTAATCTTTGTTAATTGACCAATACTGAGTGCAAGCTACAATTTCACCTTAAAGTGATCCTATTAGAGTATCACAACCTGCACTTGTTTTTATCATGTGACATTGTATAACAAGAAACTAGCTATTGTATAACAAGAAGCTAGCTAATATTATATGACTGTTCTATTAGAGTATCTCGATCTTTGAAGCAATTCTTTGTCCACATCACAAAAATTGTAACTATTATTCCAGCAGTTTTCTCATTGCTTTTACCTACCTATTATGCCAAAACCTTTGCTGGCAAAATTGACACATCCCTATTATGATACCGCCTTTTTTAAATACCGCCATATCGTCTGGGCAGTATGGCCTCCCTGTGGGCATTTTTCATCCATAACTAGACATGTGACAATGTTCGTAGGTAGGTGCCAATGCAGTCAGTTAACCATGTATACAAATAAGTCTGTAATATTTAGTAATACTGTGATATATATTTTTTACAGAAGGTAGCAATCTTACGATATCACTCAGCTCTACTAAATAATTAGTAGCCTTGTTTGTCTTAATTTTATGCATAGTTGCTTAATTCTTGAATGCCTTGGTTTTAGAAGTAGAGCAACATCAGCTTGCTCTATACCCCAATTGACTCTCAAAGGGTTATATAATTGTGGTTTCACTGGCTGTTCTGTTAGACAGTATTGTTTTATTTTTAACAAATCAAACTGCATTATATTAGAATTCCACTTTTGTGCTATGCCAGTATAGCGTTCCAAAGCTATTATATTGTAATGCTAGCATACTTTTGTTATACAGGATCATCCTTTACCTGAACCAACTGCTTGCGATGATGACTTCACAGAACTGTTTGTCACCAATCGTACTACTTGTGGAGCAGCAGTAGAACTACTCCAGGAATCACAGTATATGGATGGCTATACTGAAATATTTGCTATTGATGGATGTCCAGAACTGTATGGTAGATTTACAAGATCATGTCATGTATTATCACAAGAAAAGCTGGAATCAGTATGTAGATACTATCTAATCAGAAACAGCCAAGTTGTAAAAAAAGGGTGCAGTCCCCAAAAATCTATGATGAAAAAAATGTGAAATCCAAGTTGGCATGCAGCCAAGAAATGGCTGTGATGGTAGGCAAATGGCAAAAAGTTTAATAATGACAATTCAGGTGAATTTGTACTGACTTCTCCAAGTTTCATTAGGAGTTGGCAACAAATTCATCTGAATTGTCCTTATCAAAATAATTTTGCCATTTACTTACCATCACAATCATTTCTTGGCCACTAACTTGGATTTCACATATTTTTTCACCATGGCTTTTGAGGGCCGCACCCTTTTTACAGCTTAGCTGTTTTAGATTAGATATCACTTATTTTTGTATTTGTATTCTCCAAAGCAGCTAGGCCATAGGCTAGCTTTGAGGCCTCTTTTTGCCTGTCTTTTTCTTTACTACAAGAAGTAGAAATCAGATGCAAATGATTAATTTTTAAAAATGCATTTTTTATATTGTACAAATTTTTATAATGGTACAATGGTATTATGGTATTTTCTTCATGCTATTAAGATTCGCCCTTAGACTCACTTGAGTGTGACATGTTTCAAGGCAATCGGTTGACATGTTCATGTTTTGTAGCAATTTTTTTAAAGTATGCAAAAAGACAAAGCAGAAGAATAAGAAGAAAATGAAATGAAGAAATAAAAATGAACTTTTAGCTGCTAATATCTCGGAAATGGCATGGGCAATTTCCTTCAAAATTGGTATATGGGGTGGCCTAACTGGTGCGAACCTCTGCAGCCAAACTGGTTCCAATCGGATGAGCTACAAAGGTGTGAAAACCACGTTTTCTTTCTTCCTATCAATATACTCACGGTGTGGCGCACTGGCATCTTGGGCCGCACGACACTACCGTGTGTCTTGATAATGGAGCAAGGATCATATGCATTAGCACTTGCCCTCCTTAAAAATGTTACAACACCACTGAAGTACTGGTTGGTAAGCCTGAGCATAATCACAACAACAAAATCATACCAATGCATAGCCTTTTTAATGGACGAGTAGGTAAAAATTATTATAATATATTACTGCTTTAACTACTAGAAATGCTAAGCCAGCTTTCCCAGAAATTCTTACTTTAAAAATTGGAAACTTACAATACGTAGTATATATGATAAGATAACTATTTTGTTGTCTTCTGTTTTCTGTTAGTTTCTAGCAGTTGGAAATATTATTAGTGATCTGGGTCAAGTAGAACAGTGTAGACCATTTGTTTCTGAATTAGTGGCCAACAGTATGTTCAATGATGAAACTGTAAGTATTAGTTTGTATATGTATTACTGATGCAAACGTACAATACATTCCAACTTATTCTACATGCTCCTAGGTGCATATACACATGCACGCACACACACACATACAAAAACACACACACACACTAGTGTTCTGCGACACAGTGTATTTTGTGTATCACAAATAAATTGTTCGACATTATACTATGTCACGATACTATAATGAAGTGGTCATGGCTGTAGTTATGACTGGCACTAGTTAGCATAGTTGTAACAAGATATTCCAACGCCGATTCTGTATTCATTGTGTATACAAATTTCTATATTTAGAGAATGTGGATAAATTACAGATGTATTATACTGAACAGATGTGACATTTAGTTAGTGTGTTCTGATAAGACTCATTTTTAGTATGGAAAAAAACAGAGACCAGTACTGTTACAAAGCACATCTCTACCTAGATACCTATGGTGGCATGGCCTCTAAACACTACCTAGACAATTACTGTAGCTACCACAGCCATTTTAATGCATGCTCCCACAAAGGCTTGTCCAAATTTCTCTGCATTTTGATGAGTTGTCAAGATGGTTGGAATATACAGGAGATTATTTACTAGTTAGAATTGCAGTTCTTTATGCTTAAAGTGTAACAGCTACTGTTTTCAGAATACCCGGGTAAGAATTTTTTTGCCATAACAGCAGCACATAAACAAGCATATATATATATATGACTTCTCATAACGCTGCACTTTATCGCACAGGTAATAGAAAGTCTTTCTATTTGAGTATCTTGATCACTGTTACAGTAATAGAGCAATCGCTGACAGTTCTACAAGAAAACTTATATTGATATTTCTAAGTATATACAGTTTATCATATCGTGATACTTATTTGCTGTATCAATATGTTGCTGTATTGCTGTATCGATATGTATTGCAGATCCCTAACACACACACACACACACACACACACACACACACACACACACACACACACACACACACACACACACACACACACACGCACACACACATGCACACACACACACACAGACACGCACACACATGTATGTAGGTATAGGTGTGTTACTCTTGTATACTTGTAGCACTCTTGTATCAAGGATGGCTTTCTCAGACGATGTGGTGATCGATGTAGACAGGTATATTCAATTCTTAAAAAATAAAATGCGTATGAGCTTCCAAATATGTGTGGGCACATAAAATTTCTCTACTTTTTCAAGATTTATTCACAATACATGATTATATGTGCAGTTGTAATTTACTAATAGCCTTAATACCATAATCATAGCTTAGTCTACTGCATGTTTACAAATTTCTCTAACTTATGTACATGCACAAAAGATATAATTATAGTGTAATTGCTCCTGCATGTGAGCTGATTGTGAACAGAATCAATACATATGTAGAGTGTTAGTCTGGCAGTGTAGATATCTTGTGCTGATGTTATTTTAAAAGTTTAAATGCTCAGTTTAAAAAATAGTGTTACATGTACATATTATTTTGAATGCTATAGAATTGAAATTCAGTTTTGAGAGGGTTTCCACATGCCAGAAACATCATATTACTTCAAATTGTAAAAGCCATGTATATAATATTGTCACATCATGGTGTATGTAACATAACAGTCCATAATAACAAAATAAACATTGCTAACCTGTAGATGGCTGAGGCATTTATATTCAAGTCTAAGTTTTGGGACACAAAAGAGTGATACATGTGCTGCAGTGAATACTGTTGCGCTCTGAAGGCATTTTTGGACTTGGCTATTCCCAACCAATACAGCTAAGATGTTATTTTTATGGGATTTTTTTGGGCGAGAAGTCCAAACCTTCATGATTCCTAATAATTATGCTGTACTATCATACTGTAGAATTATTAGATTGAATTAACAAGCATATTGCCATGATAATGAGTACTATGATATTTTCATTGAATAATAATCTTGGCATTTGGTGTGCAGCTGCATCTCCAGAGAACTTCTAAATATAGTCACTAGAGTGTGGATAGTCATTAACTCAATTTAGAACAGGTTTTTAGTTGTTCAAAATGATAAACAGTGGTTTATAAGTTACTCTTGACTGTTTTATTAGAGTAAATTACTGTTCTATTAGAGTATCTCAATTTCTAAATGTAGTGGGTGCTCTATCCCACCTGGTTCTCCTTGTGCTATGTCAGTATGGGTAATAATTTGCTAGAGACAGATTTATTATATTACACATAGTCGTAAACTGCATAAAAATGTTTGAATTATGTCTAAAGTGCCTAGCTATGTTCAATGAGCAACACTGTACAAAAATTCTGAAGGGGAACTGGCCCAGTGCCCCTGCCCCTCCCCCCTGGATCCGTCCCTGTTAATACCCAACCCATTTTTTTCAGTAGAGAGAATTGATGTGAGCAGAGTTAGCAAAATATTCTATCCCTTCCTATACATGTTTAACTATTCTATTTTTATTGTACGTGGCTGTTGCATTAGGTCCATATAATCATACTGTACTGTGTGATATGCTTTTTTTCATTTTGGTATAACAACATGTGTAATTCCTTCATATTTCATAGAGACTTGATGCAAGTATAACTAGATATGGATGTTGCCTTGCTGATTACTCCAGAACTTTTTATGGCAAAAGGTAAGATGCTCAGTGTAGTGTACTTGGGTTGACCTTATCATGTATAGTGGGGCCAAAAATATATTACACTGGGTCAGCCTTAGTGTTTCCCTTCATGACAGCTTGACAGTATTGGTTATTTGTAACCAAGCCCTAAATGCATGCAGACTGATCCAAAACTCTTCCATCAAGTTTCACTTTCTGCTGACTGACTAACTAACTGACTGGCCAATCGACTTTTGTTAAGACTATGGACCTAGTTTTCTTCACTGCGTGATGCTGCTTCAGCCCAATACATGCCTTTTAACCAGTTGCAGCATCTACATTAAATGCATCGTTAGCTTACCTTTTCCCTCCTTTGTGTGCCATGCCTTTCTTCACTACTGCATAGGTGTTGATTTGTGGTAATACGTAGTGGAACTGGCTATCATGAGAGTCATCCTTGACTGGATGGGTTGCAGGGGCACTTCTTGTAATGTTCTTCATTTGTAATGCTGTATGACAGGCAGCATTTACTAGAAAACCTAGCACAATGGCCACTTCATTTCTCTGTAAATCGATAGTCAGGGTGTGAGTGCACTTATTAACAATTTCTGTAGTGGCTGGATTGATTGTAGAGAAACTTTCATGCCGATTTTCATTGTATTGGATACAAGGTTGAAAATGAAGTAGAATGGCCACAGTGCTTTCTAGTAATTGATAGTTGATGGACTGATGGGGCACTCACAAAGGCAGATCCATAATTTTACAAGAGGGGATCTCTGAGCTGGGTGGTAGTTAACCCCACTAAAGTTCACATATGCAACTCAGCACATCCTGGCCTAGAGCTGTAGCATACATACACAAAAGTGCCCTTGGAAAAACTTTAACAGCATATCTAGTACATGACTAGGTAGCTGGAAACCTACACTGCTGTTTGTACAGTTTTTTTCTATCCTATGCTATTGTAGATCTAGCTCACTGCATACACAACTTTCTGGCATGCAGTATAGCTATTATGAACGATGGAGCTCTCATTCGTCACATGTCTTTCTAACCAAGTTGAGGAAGTACTGTAGTACCTAACTACTGTGTTACTTCGTAATTCATACTGCTGAGTGTGGGGACTGGAATTCAGTTCATTCTGTGTCTTCTAGGTGAGATCTCAAAAACAGCTGAGTGATATCAC